>NC_089873.1:27256250-27630625 GCF_040182565.1 Anser cygnoides
AGTACAAGAAAATGAAGAAGTCATTAAAGTGACACTTTGAAAAATGTAATGAAGGATGGTACAAATGTTTCCAGTAGTAAAACAAGTTTATAAAGGAGAATTTGTGATTCTAAGCACATAGCATTCTGAGCACATAGCATTCTGGGTGTTAATAATGATGACAGCGCAGCAGTACGTATACATTCCACACCTGAACTTCGATTTTTGTAAGGCAAAGTTCAGTACACAATTGTCTCTTCACTATGTGCGCACACGAGGAAAAAATCCAGCTTTGCAAAAGTAAACAGAATTTGCTATCAACACTGGCATTTTCAATCACTGCAAGATGGGAAAAATACATAAACGATTCTTCTAAAAGTGATTTCATCTGATATAGGAGGCCAACATTACTCTGGTGAAGAGATGTCTTTTGTATGAATACAACAAATTCAAAGAAGACTGCTGCCTTCTTCCGCACATTTGCCTATCATTAGATAGATTTTGGACTGAATCCTGTAATCAGGCTGAGAAACAGATCTTGCACAGAGCTCTGTGTTACTGCAGCTACACTACTGCACTACTAGGGCACTTGGCCTAGCTTGTCAGTGCTAGCTCAAGTTGCTCTATATAGTAATACAGTGCATAAAGTAGATAGACAAAAGACACAAAGCTGGAACTGTAGGGTCTGTGATGTCAAGTTTCTTGTTTCTTCCATAGGAAGCAAACCTCATACTATCAGTGGGGCAATTATCCATGCAGAACAAAAGCTCACAGTTTTCAGCCTCCAAGCCATTACAAACAATCTACCTCCATGTCTTTAATGAAAAGTTTTGCAGAAGACTTTGGAAGTATTGAAAGTACTGACTGAGCACTGTCACAGGTTGCCCAGGGGTTGTAGAGTCTCCCTCAGAGAAGTTGTAGGGTTTCCCTCCTTGGAGATATTCAAAAGCTGCCTGGATGTGGTCATGGGCAACCTGCTTTGATGGCTCTGACTGAGTGGGGAGGTTGGACCTGATGACTTCCAGAGGTCTCTTCCAACCTCAACTATTCTGTGATTCTGTATTGTCTACAATGAATGTGTTGGAAATGACTCCTAATAGTCTTACATCAACACGTAATTAGATTTTTAAGGAGCGTGGGTAATAGTGACAACAGGGTGCTGAATGTCATCGCTTGTTCAATTGCAGGAGCACCATACTGGCTCACCTTATTAGAAAGATACAGTGGTCAGGAAAAAAAAAAAAAAGACAGAAGGGTTGGATGAGCAGCTTCTGACTGCTATGAAACCAACTGTGTAACCTAGAGGTTTCCTGGTGGATTCTCACTGCACTGTAAAACAAGAATATTTTTATTGTATATCTAGTGTTTAAGTTTGCTTTACTCATCAGCATAGGAGAAAAAGGAAGATGTATTTATTAGAATGAGCATTTCCATGACCAGATGCCAAAACATACTCTTACGATGGGCTTCATTTTAGGTCTACAATGAACAGTCAGTGCAGTCTGACATTTATTCTCCTTCCCCCCTTAATGATTGCCATGAGTGGTTTGAGGTTTTGCTTTTGTATTTGATGGATCTTTAAGTTCATTAATCAACCAATAACGTACCTCGTCAAATTTGTTCAGATTGTTGGAAAGAAGACTGACCAATTGTCCAGTACTTATTTTATCTAGGACTTTGCTTGACAGTTTTAAGGTCTGTAAAAGAAAACAAAACAATCGGAAAATGGCCATGTAACTCATTCCTATCAAACAGAATAAATACAAATTTAAATAATAGGCAGTTGTACGGTAGTATAAATTACAACTCACTTATCAGCTTCATGCTACAAAGAAAGTCTCATTAAACTTGTTATTTATGTCACTTGAATTTAACGTAGCCATTAAATTGCTTTACAAATATTGATTTATTGACTTAGCCCTTGCTTTCTGTTGCATATTTTATATATATAGATATGTATGCAAATACAAGCTTTAATTAAGCATGCATGCTGTGTGTTGCTGTGCTTCCTCAAAAATCTCCTACTGTGCCTATCTAGACAAATGTTTTTTGAAAGATGTTTTCACAGTGAGCTTTAAAATAGAATAACTAACAGGTTTGTTTAAATTAACTGGATTTGTTATTGGTAAAAGCAAACGCCTTTTAAAATCTTTGGATTTGTGAACATGAAATGCCTCAACTTCTGTTGATTCTTCTTGCTATAGAGAACTCACACAGTATCATTCCAAGTCAGTCCCTTCTGTGTTATACTTCTGAAAATACTCCCTAGCCACTAGCATGTTATTTTTCCTTTGCTATACATGTGCATAACAGGAGCACAGTGGTACAACAATTAAGTCATTTCACTACATATCCAGTGAGTCTGAACTCACACAGAGTCTGAATTCAGTCAAAGCAGCTGTAGACATGTATTTAATTCTTTGGACATAGGAAATGGACAGCTGTCAGAAACTGATGTTAACCGTATTACTCTTTTGTGTGCTTTTTGTAACAAAACTACCAACATTTAAAAAAGCTGCCCTAAAAGCTATACAGGGTATAGATAAAAGTTTGGCTTTAAGTGCAAATGAAAAAATTACCTTCTTATAAATCAAGCTAAACAATGCTATTCTTATTTGCATCCCTATATGATGAAGACCAAATATAGAAGGGTGTATGAGCAGAGTTCTCACAAGGAAGAGAAGGCACAAGCCAATGCCCAGGTAGTAGGCTATGGATCTTTCAGAGGAGTTGTCCGGATCATAGGAAGCTATTATTCTTCCCAGCAGAAGGGGCTGCACAGATTTGGTGACTTCCTGAAGATGGAAAGAAGAGAAAATAATTTTGGTCAGGTTTTTTTTTTATTTTTCCTTTTTTTTTTTTTTTCCAAAGTGATACATTGTAATTTCAAGACCTACCAACTGAGATTTACACTTAAATGAGGAAGGAGGCTAGCTCTGTTCTCTGTGCAAACCACAGAAATACAATCACACAGGAAGAGATAGCTCACTACCGTCTGTGATGCTCCTGCAACTCCACCAAAGCAAATCTAGCTTTTAAATTTTTCTGGTTGTTTTCTACAAAAATGACAACTGAGATATTAGCTTCCAGATTTACTTTCCAGAGGTGTAATGAATTTGCCACATAATATGACTGAATCCAGTTTTGCAGATTAGATCTCCGTTTTAGCCACCAGGGAACAGATCTCATTGCATTTTACTGGGCTTATAGGACACAGGAAGACTCACAAGTCCTGAAATGAATACTGAGGTAACACAGGTAAAACTTAAGGTAAATAGGAATAACACCAGAATAGACTGATAAACAATTGGGATCATCCTACCCAACAGTTCTAGACCATTGTATCCAGGGCTGTAATAAAAGCAAGATGAGAGATGTAAATGGTAAGGGAGGTAAGTTTGATAAAAGTCCGAGAGAAACCGGTACCTCCTGCCCAGCCAGCCCCAACACTTCCCATCCCAGGATAAGTAATGTGACAGAGTATCAGAGCAGAAGAGAAAAATGAGGGGTAACCACGCTGCTAAACTACAAGGCATCCAAACGATCTGCCACCATAGCCTGCTGTTACGTATGTCCCCAGACTCCTTTGCTATTGTAATTGAACCCCACTAGTTTTATCTACGCTCAAGTTACATTTCCCTTTCTTCATGCCGTGATCGTTCTTATACTTTCACCCTCCAGCCTCATCCTTTTCCATCTCTTCCTCTTCCCCCTCTTTCCTTCCCCAATTCTTCCACAAAAACTGCAAAAATCATCAGTGTGCTGTGTGTTCTAACAATTTACTTCTGCATGAGCTTCTGAAGTGTATGAAGTATGAATGTAGAAATGAAAAAAAGAGCACATGCAATGTAAAAATGTTCTTAAGAATTTTTACGTCTCCTCATCTTTCTTTCTGTTATGTCTGTTCACTCTCAGCAGAGTGTTACTTCAAAAATAGCAAGAAACCATCAAATTCTCTTTTGTATGGGTGTGTTAAGTTCTGTCAAAAATTATTGTCTATGAGCTCAAAAACACGCAGGCCACCACACAGAGACACAAAGAGGAGTGAACTGGCACAATTGAGCTATAATTACTGTTTTACAGAGATAAATAGATTGGGAAAATCCCCTTTGTTTTTCCCTTCTTTTGGTCTCTCACACGAGATCAGTCTCAGGTACTCATACAACCGGTACTGTAATCTCTTCTGAATATCATTGTTGGTGAAGTAGATATTCAACACTCGCTTTTTCAACAGAAGAGATGAAATTTTACATCTTAAACAAAATACCTGTGCTATGCACTATTACTTGATTAACTGCAGTTCTGCCCAACAAATGCTGTAAACCTGGAGCCTGCTTTGACAAAGACTTCAGTGTTATCAGTAGGCAAAGGGAGGGGTGTTTATTGAAACACACATGACCCAAGGCAGCTGTGCTTAGACCATATGCATCCAGAAGTGGCAAACCAAAACTCCACAAAAGTCAGAAAATACAAAACAGTCACCTTTCAAGGACAATGCAGTGCTTTTGTACTCTCAGAGATTCCAAGATAAGTTTATATATATATGCTTAAAATAGCAAGATTTTTTTTTTTGTATTTACTCTTATTCCACTGAAAATGCCATGCTCTACTACTGTGTTTGTTGTGACTATAATGGCATTGCATACATACCTAGCTTGCTCCAAAGAAAAGGTGATTTACAGACTAAGGTCAGAAAAATGGCTGGCAATAAGTCAAATTGTTTGCTATCTTCTGCAGAAAAAAAAAATCCACTCATTTACAGTGGAATTTTATTAGCTTATTTTCTGAAGGCACTATTACCCAGTCAACACACAAGTGAAAGCAGAACTAGATGCTTTTCATTTTCCCTCTTGCAACCACAAAATTACCTATGGATATAAGTATGGATGTGTAAACTGAATAACCTGTCTAAAAAAGGAATTGTGCATCAAACAGAAAATCCACTTTTTAGGAGTTGTTTTTGCTTCTCCTGTTCTTGCTCTTCCCTCTGCATTCATCATAGGCCATTGAGAAACTCAAAAAATTCCCCTCACAGAAATCTTAATTAAAAGACCAAAATTCTGACGAGAAATGAGAGTATGACACAAGATACCATGCTACATGGTATCCTGGTCTGGCATGGCTACTCTTATGCAATGAGAACTTTTGAATTGTATATACACCCCATATGCTCGATCACTCTGAATTTGAAGACAATAACGCACATCTCTGCTTTTGGCCCAAGAAGTGCCTTGGGACTTTCATATCCCTCCCTGCCCCATTCACTCATACACATGACCCACATGTGAGAACTTCAGGAAATCCTCATTAGAATCCTTTGGGACATGATACTAAAACCATTTCTGAGTTAATGTTAGCAGCAACTTCACCTGAGTGAAAATATAAATTTCATGGGGATAACTATAAGATAAAAATGTAAGTAGAATCAAACTGATCCTCACAGTAAAGTACCCAATTTGCTAGCCAGCATCTTGTTAAAAAGAAAGATTCTTGTTTCACCACCACACTATCTTTTCTTTACATTGCAAAACACATCTGCTGATGAGGTGAAATGTGGAAGCTGTTTAGGCCAGCAGGGGAGCAGATACATTAAGTGAACTAACACAACACCACTTATGAGGGAGAAACATAGTACTCTAGGGGGCCAGAGTGCAAGTATCCACCCTTTAATAACATCATTACCTACAGTGCATGAGGGGAAAAAAGAGAGCCAGAAAAACCACTAGATCAGATGACAGCAAAGCTGTGATTCTAGTTGCAACAACAACTGCACAAACAGCAGGGATGTAAGCGGAGTTTAAAACACATTTTGAGGAAGGTGCTATGGAAATGGCTCAGGGATTAGACAAGGGAAGAGTTGAAAGGAAAGTGAAGTTCAAAAGAATGCACAACTTGATTGCACTTATGCCAATACGGCACAACATCCTGTCCCCATTTAAATTAATGGCAAAGCTCCCATTAATTTCCGTGAGCAGGGCCTGAAAAGAACATCAGCAGCTTTAGCAGACAGTTTTCCTCTTACAGCTTCCAATAAAATGAAGAGCTATAATGAAACCAAGAATTTAAACTAAGATTTAATCCTGCCATGCTTATTGTGAAAGGTGCAGGTTTTGATTTCTATGTGCTGAATTTCACATCTGCAATTTCTTAAAGAAATGGAAAAAGACAACAAACATGACCCAAAAATTCTGTAGTCCCGTTGTTGTTCTGTCTGCAACTGGTCCAAAATTGTACTTGGTTAGAAAAAGTCCACACAGAGAAATCAACTCTGCACATCACACACATGCATGCCCCCAAGTATTTTATTTGCATATATTCTGGGAAAGGCTGTTATACTCAAAACTGTCTGCACGAGCCTTCAGACACTGCTTAACTTTTAACAAGAATGCATTACTACAGTAGTTTAGGCTGACGGACTCTGCTTTACATGGCAGGCTATATTTGTAGAACTGCTGTTGTTTTCAAACACAATCCTGACATGAATCAGGAGTCACTGGCTTGGTGTCTATTACACACAAGAGGAAATACGTTAAAAAATTAGCAACAGGAATGATATGACAGGAGCAAATTAGACAGAATTGTGTTGGAGTCTACAAAGAAACGGTCTTGTCCCAGAGAACTGTTGACAAACAAGGTAAAAGATTATAGAGATAAGTGTTATGACAGCTCTGCGCACACCAAGAGACTCTGCCCTAGATAATTAACTGCCATACCTGGAAAAGACAGATAAGAAAGATAACTAACTGACTTGTCAAATTCAGTTCTAGCCACATTGCCACCCATCAGGCCTGTATGATATTTGAACAGCCAGAGGGTGGCCCCAAATTTGACACAGAAACCCCACAGAGTGAGCACAAAATGCACCATAGCCACCTCTCCTCTCCTTTCTCTTTGTGTGGTCCCTGTAGATGGAGAAGGTAAACAGAGCACGTCTCGTTGAACCAGATCTTCAGCAGTGGCACATTCAGGCAGAGGTGAATGTCAGTCAGAGGAGACCTGCAGCTCTTCATCAGTGACAAGAGCCCAATAAGTTAGAGAGATTTAAGCTGGGAGAAAACAAAGTTGGCCTGGAGCTAATTTCTTCGATAACTCTTCTCTACTAAGCAACCATCTTGATTACCCTACTTTTAATCAGAAATTGTGTATACAAAAGGGTGAGTGTATCCACCCAAAAGAAAGAAGCATAAAGTTAAAATGTAGAGAACTTTTTCACGCTAGGTTTTATTTTTGAAATTAAGCCTTGGTGATGAGAAATTTCAGTATTGTTTTGTATGAGCTACATCTGAGGGATAGTCATAATGTGATTAAAAAAAAAAAAAGCCTACATATTTTTTTAATCTGTGAAGAAGCATGACATACTGAGGTATATCCTATGTTTTCTACAGTCAAGAAAGAAAGTAAATGCTGCATCTTAAGGGAAACAATTTCCTTTTTCTTCAGAGTGTTTCTTCCCTTTCTTTAGGCTATTTTATTCTGTGACTCTCATTCTATTACTGATACTCGACACTGAAACTTCAGTGTTGTAGAAACTTACTTAAAAAGCCACACTTACCCGTTGGCGTGGTATTACAAGAGAAAAAAAGCAGCTAGTTTTTCCATAATTCTTAGGGGAAAAATCCATCTGAAGTGCAATTGTAGTCAGTTATTAATTATCTAACTTAAATTAACAGTGATCTACACCAGAATACTTGTATCATAAGAGGAATCATAAGCAAGTTCATAGCAATGATGACAACTCTCTACCCTACTCTTCCTTTCCTGCTTGGGAGAGAGATCATTCAAATGGAAATGAAAGTTTGTATTTCTATAACTTTGTTATTCTCTTATAATAGTTCCTTGGGATACCTGGTAGAAAAGTAGAAAAGATAAGTTCTGTTTCATCGGAAGCAGCATGAACTTCAGAGAAATTTATGAGTTGTTTGACACAAATTTCCCTTCTGCCCAGTTCACAATCTTACTTGAAAGAACAGCTAAACTCTGGCACATTCAACTCTAATGGTGATGGAATTAATTCCTTTCTGTATCAACCCATCCAAAATAAAAATCTGACCTAGAGATCTGTCTCATATCCAAACAAACCACTAACTATAAGAGTACATCTGACCACTTTGGGCCATTATATCTGTTATATATATATAAAATATGTATATATCTTATATATTTTACACAGTTACTTATGCAGAATTGTTACCACTACTGAAGACAACTTGTTTTTTTTGAATATGTAAGCCTGAATAAACCATATAGCTATGGAGCTGAGTGATAGTCACTTCGGCAAGATTGACCAAATCGTGATATTTTGCTGTCTTTTTTTTCTAATGTACATGAAATTTTCTCTTGAAAATTCGTGATAAACTTCGTTTAAAATGTCACTTGAGAAAATAATTACTTAAATTCAGCAGTGATGCAAAAAAATCACATGCTTGCGAGAACATATGCTAGCACCTAGCAATATGTATATTTCAAAGTTACTAATACATGTTTTAAAGATATGAACACGTGATAAGAAAATACTTCATTTAAGAAGGCCCTGAGTATCTCTCTGTACTTACCATCTTTCTGAGCAATATACAGAGCAAAACCTGTAGTTATTCACATAATTCTGTAACAATTTAGCAATCCCTAAGACTTGCATCCACTTCTGGAACACTGAAAGTTTACAAGAAACAAGAACAAATCTTACCCCTAAATATAATAATATTCCATAGAACATAAATTTCCAGAAAAAGCATCGTCGAAGAGCATTAATAAGCTTGGGCTTTTTCTTTGAAGTTGCCAGCTCTCTGTCCCACTCTCTGAAAAGAAACCAAAAAACAAGACCATTAAGTTGTGTGAGCAAATACGTGGGTCTATGGCTCCGACATACTTCAATTCACTCAAGTATATCCAAGGAGATTTAGCTAAGGTGAATAATGAAACAAAGCTTTGCAGAGACCCTGAAGACCTGGTCCTCATTGACTTGATAGACCAATAAAAGTTCAAATGTAGTTCAGCCACATATTTGGCAGTTTTAAATACTCAGCCATACATCACCCTGCAGGGAATTAATTCATGAAAAGGTCACATTGTATGTTTTAAAGAAACCTGCTGTACTTAAGACCAACGCACAAATAATAGGCAAATAAATGCTTTGGAGCTCTTCCAGTCTGCAGAAAGAAAACACCAACAAAGCGTCAAAAATGTGACTTTCCTACCGCATAGCCTTATTTTAATCTGTGCTGCTAGGGCAATAGCTTTGTATTCAATAGTTGCTAACTAATCAGAAGTAATGCTATATATAATAAGCATATGCTTAATCAAAATTCAGCTCACAGATTAAAGCACTCCTAAGAATTTAATCAGTCAACACTTTTCTTCATTTTTCAACAGAATATTAAGTAACAAGAATATTCCATTTATACATTCTTCTCTGTGTCAAAATGCATTAAGCACACCAATACTCTCAATACTTTTCACCAGTTTTGAATATGTATGTCACACTGCACTTAAGTTTAATTGGATTGGCATAACCATGGAGATGTGAACTGCCCCAGAACATCAGGAAAAGCTGTGCCAGAGGATGAAGGAGAGGGACTGAACTGAAGCCCTTGTATTGTGTGCATCAGGGATCCCAGTCAGCTCCAAAGGACAACTGAATGCCCTTGTTTGCTGAATGAAAGCCTGTTAATAGACACCAGCTTGCGCCCAATGTTATTTAGACAATTTATCCAAAAACTTCTTGATGAAATTTCCAATGTGATTCTTGAAACAAAGTTAATCCATGAACATTTCATACCTTTCTAGTTTTTCAGAAAGATTATCAGCAGAGTCCGCAGAAGGAATTTGATAAATATCCGACAGTTCCAGTCGTTGTCTGTAACCTTTTTTCAGAATTGGCTTTGTCCATCTAAGCAGAAAAAGAAAAAGAAAAAAAAAAGAAAAAAAAAAGAAAAAAAAAAGATGACTGTTTCTGGGGTTAATTCTGAAGCTGCATTGTCTTGCCTGAACATTTGGTCCACAACACCTATGTGTGATGGCATAATACAGTACAGCTCTGTATCATATTTACTAAACTGCATGTACAAATGTAATGTTAAAAGAATAATTGCAAAATCACTTCACTTAATTAGTTTTGGATTTTGATTATACCCCAAAATGCCTATTTAATCAGTACAAGGCAATGAGCAGGGCACTGAGTTCTTTGTACTGTATTTGCAAAAACATACCATGTCCATTTTAATGTTAATTTCAAAGTTATAGGTTGTGTGAGACTCAAGTCTATAATCCCCATAATTCAGCAGAATGCAAAGATATTTCCCAAGTGAACAATTATATCACACCCACTGTGAAGAGAGTATGCTTTAAGAAATTGGAAAATTATCCTTCCTTTCTGCAATCATACTATGGCTTCAGACAAATCATATGGGCTTAGCTTAATCTTTGACACCACTTTAGCTGAGAAATAACACACGATTCACAGTGTGCTATAGCAAAGCCAGCTATGAGAATCCACTTTGGAGAACTATTGGTAAAACATCCATAAACTTCACCAGTACTGGAAATAGGGACCAGAGTTTTCAGGGATGTAATAAAATGGATTAGCAGAAAACTTCTGAATTTAAAGTAATACTATTATGTGAAAGTCATTGTCAGACATTGCACATGATAAACCAGGTACAAGATGGCAAAAAGGACCAGTTGCTGTTGACTTTGTGCACGTCACATGTAGAAATGGCTAATCCCTGTCCTTCAGGAACTGCAGCTCTCATTGACTGTCTTCATCAGAAGTTCTGTATACAGAGATATATTTTGGCAATGATAAAATAAGTTATGGGACACTAAACCAGTACTGCAGCTAACGCAAGTGAGCAATAGTACTTCCTAAGCAACCTCTTTAATTCTCAATTTTGTAGTTAAGTAATAACCTTGCTGAGCTCCTTAATAATGCTTTGAGACCACAATAAGCAATTACCAAATTGTCTTGACAAAAGAGAAATTCTTTAGTTTTCATCCTTGTATATATTTAACTGTCTGTACTCATCAATGCAGCCTAAATTACGTGCCCCTAAATCACACCCCTCTCCTAAGTCAAGAAGTCACTTTGTGCATTCCTTGTCCTCATATATCTGCTCACCAGAGCAGCTGCACCTACAGCAGATGAATTCCTCCAGCCAGCTACAAGAGCAGTCCTGACACCTTCCAGGGATCTCCTGGTCTGCAGCCAGGTTTCTACCACAGTCTACGGCATGTTCACCTCCCAGCTGTCCTGGCCTTACTTGCATGTCCCACCCTAGCTAGATGTGGCCAACCATGAGCTGTGCCAAGTGGCCTCAGGCGTGAGTGCTCATAGTGGGAGGAGTTGGCCAATTGCATGGTGTCTGTCTCAAGACTGTCTTTCAACAGCAGCTGTCAAGAACCGCACAAGACTGTATATATTTAACGAAAAAGAATGTACCAGAGAGAGAATATATGAATATCTCCTACAAACAAATTTTTGCCAGGTTCTAATAGCATCCAGTTTACCATTATGCTTTTGATTTCTTGCAAAGTTTTGAAATGCAAACTGGCTATACATTTATTTTAACTGCCAATATCATCTGTATTTATCTTTTTTTTTTAACAACAACTGAAACACCTGAATAAGAGTTTGTTAACCAATATGCTTCTGCTATTTTTAAGCTTAATAGAAGCGATTTGCCTGCATTAATTCCAAGCTTTTTTTCTTTTCATGTCTACAGAGAACGACAAATTTCTTTTGAAAGGAAGAAAGCAAGAAGGAAGGGAAACAGATTGGCTTTAGAGCATTATGTTAGCAAATGCCACCGGATTACTGGCTGGCATTTAACGAACTCTTTCACAGAGAAGCCTGTAGTGTTGTCAGAGTTTTGCCACTAACTAGGAATGTTATTATGGGTACACACACATGAAACCCAGCAGGGGACAAGTTTCAAGGGTGTACGGTAGGAAAGAAGAAAAGAAGGAAAACAAGTTCCACCTCTATATTAATTGCCTGGTAGCAAAAAATACCTTATGAGTTTGATATATAAATATCATATACATAACATACCATTTGAAGTTCTCTTTGGTTAGATTTCTAATGACTATCTCTTTATCATTTACTTTAGCAATATATAATAGATTTGTTATTATAGCTATTTCTTTCCCTAGCAGTCTCAACCCACGCAAGCAAATTGTAGGGATAGGACAGATGTCTTTGGCTTCCCAGAGAGTATTAACACACACTGTTGACTCGTCAATAGGATTTGACTCTCCCTTTAGGCTGCTTTGCGTGGCACCAAAGACAGAAGGAGCCTGTGTGTTGCTAAGCCAACCACATGGTTCTTCCTCTGGTGCACAGGAATTCCCCAGGGACCTGGGACCCTCTCTCAGACATGAAGAGCATGGCACAGTAGCAGAGCAGTGGTGCTACGCTGCTCCAGGACAGTCAGGCATGTTGTGCCTGATGCTGTGTAACCTAAGGTGTTTGTAGAGCCACTAGTGCCTACTGACTGTAGGAAAAGACTGATAAACCACATAGATCTCAGCCATTCCCAAAGGGTCAAACCAGACCAGATGCTACAAGAGGTTCTCACTCCAGTCCTGTCCCAAGGGATGTCCATCGCTCCAGCAGCAGCACAAATTGCAAACTGCACTTTATGTTATACGGGAGGTGGCAGCTCTACCACACTTGAAATGTGTTTACAGCACCAAACCCCTCCTCGGAGCATCCTGCAACACAGCCACACAGGGTGGACCCAGCTCTACATGGCCCTTGCTACCAGGTGGGACAACCCCGCGCACCTGCAGCACACATCTGCTGGGCACGATGGCCTAAATCCTGGGCCTTGTTGCCCTCAGCAGAGCAGGGTTGCAGTTATTTTGCTTCAAAATGGTAACCTGCTGAAATAATTTTCAGGGTATGTAGCCTGCTATAGTAAACTTCCAGCATTTTCTCCTTTAAAAAGAAACAGATGTGATGTTCTGAGATAAATATTAACACATACTTATTGTAGGGCTCCAGCAACAGAAGGTAAAAATAGATCCTATTCATTTCTGTTTTCTTTGTTGTTGGTTTTTTTTTTCTTTTTATACAGACCACCAAAATTAAAATTTAGATTTCTTCACTAATAAACACTTCTTTTCCGCGAGGAGTTATTTGACATGAAAAATATTTAGCTGCAATATCATTGACTCTGCCACTAGCTGTGAGCAGCACCGTTTTAAGAATAATTGATGTTCTGCTGAAACCCCAGGATTTCAATAGCTAATCTTAATTAGTATTACTCCACAGCAACTCTTTGGAAAGTCTTGCATTTTTTGTCTGTTTTTTTTTTTTTTTTTTTTCCAAAGTGGTATTTAATCAGATTATTATCTAATCTCTAAATGTTTTTGATATTCAGTCTTTTAGCAGAAATGCAATATTTTTCCTTTCAGTTAATAACATAGTCAAAAATCTTTCAGTTTTTGAGGGGAAAAAAAGTACACAAGAGGTATGAAGGTATTTAAGCAGCGTAACATACAAGGGTAAAACACGATCAGCATATTAAAGTCTGTCAACTGTTTGGATACCAAAATCAAGTGTAATATATGCCTCAAATATTTCTTTAATAAAGCTATCTCATACCATAGAGGTGATGATGTGCTACAAACGAGGTTTGCAACAGTTTCAAAATATACCTCCAGTGACAGTGTCTAGGAGATAATGTTTCTTCATTTTCATTCTTTTTCTGTTGTATATGCCATAGCAAGAATATGAAAGAAAGGGTTTTTCTTTTCCTACTCTTTTAAAGACACTTAAAACAGGTAAAGAACATTGAAGACAGTCTGTATCAACAAAATTATTGCAGAGCTGTGCTATTCATGACTGAGCTGAATTTGAGGAGCTCCCAGATGTGTCTCCCAGATGTGTCACTAACGTAACAACACCTATCTTAATTCAGTTTAGCACTCCATTGTTTTAGCCATGCATTTATAGATTCGTAATAAATTAGCAGGAAATTGCACCTTGCATGCAATAGCCCCTTCCAAATCTGTAATTTGTTCCAGCATCAGCAACTGACATGTGATCAGTGGTAAACATCTCAAATTGAATAGATTTGTGGCAATTTGAACAGGAAAGGGGAAGGAAATTACTTATTTAATATAAACACTAACTATCAACAAGTAAATTGCCACTACAATGATATGTAATTAATGCGGAGTTGTAGGCTGCCTCTCTTATGACTTGCTTTTTGCCATCTTCTCTGCATGCTGCATCATATGTTGCTGCCAATCTTCAGTCTGACTCTTCCAAATTAATGAGAAAATATCTCACATCTCCCAGTTTCCAAAATGATCTTGGACTCTGAGCAAAGCAAAGCTGGTGGTATTTGGGTGTGGGTTTTTTTTGTTTTGTTTGCTTGTTTTTGGTGTGTTTTTTTGGTTGGTTGGTTTTTAGTATTTGTTACCTCCAGAGAAACAAAAGCATCCTAGGTTTCAAAGACTAACCTTAAACTGAGTTAAACTGGAAGAAGTTAAAATGAAAGATCGGATTGACTCCAGTACAATAAAGGTTCACATTCTTTACTTTAAAAGTTGAAAAAAGTTTATAAAAAGAAAAGTACCAACATTAAAACACAGCATGAGAATATACCTGGAACCAAGTACCATTCCCAGCTGTCACTTGGGATTTTCTCCTAAGGCACAACCTTGCCCATGGAGTTAAGGCAACGGTTCTGCAGCAAGCCACTCAAGCACTGCCTTCCAGGAGCAGTGCCTTCTCCTGCCCACCCTCTCCCAAAGGAAGGATGCTTACCTGTATCTGACAGGCAGGAGGGTTCTGGTTTCAAAGGAAAAACAATTATTTTCAAAATACGTCTTAAGCACCTACTTATTCTCTTGTAATTTTGGAGCTTCATGACACGTAGCCTCGGTTTAGCTACTTGGCTGACTCCTAAAATGCTCATGGAGTTCCTTTTGCTTATGTGAGACTTTGTGATACATAAACACAGCCTGTGAGCTCTTGGTCATGTAACCAGGCTTACCCTTTCTCCCATGGAAGGCAGTTGAAATACATCTACAAGCTTACATTGTAAAATATGTAATGCCAAAGTCTTCTTAGCTACTACAGTTCAATCAGATCTTTGATTTACTTATTTATTTTAGAGGACATGCTGGGACACATTATTATCCAGAGTTAGATCTGGCACCAACCTGCCCCCAGAAGCACTGTAACTACATGCATATGTTGCTAGAAAAGATATATATATATATTTTAATAATAATAATAATAATAGCAACCTGTAGAACTCTCCTGCAATAAGCAGCACTAGTCTCGCCAGTTTGAAAGTTAGCACATTCAAAAAATTTAGATAATCAGAGACTGAAACTCTTTTGCATGAAAAATGTGATAACTGCTTCCTATAGAAATATCCTGCAATAACATTGCTATACCCTTGAGCAACTGAAATTCTGGATAGGAGATCTCAAGCAGTCTCCATTTGCCAACTCCACCACATGCTCCCAGGACAAGTTAATTTTTGCGCACCCCTCTTTATTCTCTACAGAACTAATAAGCAAACTTATTTTTAACCCATCCCTTGTGCTATCTACTTTGACCTTAAGATCTTCAAAACAGGCTTCATTATTAAATGTTCTGCAGTGTCTAATAAAATAGACTTCAAATTTCTATTAGGGTTTCTAGAAACCTTTGTAATAGAAGCAATAAATCTACTTTCTATGTCAATGCCTAAAGTATTAAAAACAGTAATTCAATGATTTGGGTGGATTATTCTCTATCCTACTAAAATCAAATAAGCATGGTGAAGGAGAAAAGGTATAGGCAGGCCTGCAAGTCTTTCAAAGACCTGACCATTTCATTTTGAATATTAAGACTAAGTTGTGTTTTTTTTTCATGCAGAATAAAAAGCTTTACGTGTACTTCAGAGGCTCAGATGCAACTTGCTACAACAACTGTGCTTTAGAAGTAGAAAACACCCAGAGAAGGGTGCTGTGCTACACTAGGTTTGCACTTATGCTAGTTAGATCAAAGATGCAGTACCAGGCTGAGAAAAGGGCAGATTTCAACCTTATTTAATAGAAAAGGCATTCCTGTGACTAAGTGATTTCAGAGTAGGAGAACAACCTACTTTCTTCAGTCCTCTTCAAGCTTCATATTTAACTTTGGAAATATTAATAGAATTCAAACTTCCTAAAGAAGCCCAAAACCTGCACAGATGTCAACCATCTAGGGGGTGACTTTCCAAAGTACTGAAAACTCACAGTTTCAAACAGGTGTGAAGGGTGAACAGACCAGCATGTCCCTAGGGCAATGACTAGGCAGCCCCATGGCACCATAATCTATGCTGCAGCTGCATCTATGTTTGATATTCACTAACGGACAGGATTTTTGATTACCTGGGATCAGTGAAAGCCAAGTCCTCAGGACTAGACCCAAAACAGGCCTTAAGAATAGACTTTAAGAAATTTGCCTTATGTGTCTAAGTGTCTAAGCTAGCTGTCACAGCAACTGAGACATCACACTGCAGGATTCAATCCACCTGCTCGTAGCTGCCAGTGTGCACAGTACCCTCTTGGTATTAATTCTTAAATTACATGGCTCAAGCATAGGATGGGGACCACTTTTCAGCCACTGTGTCTCACAAGGCGAAATACCTTCTGGAGTAGGTCTAGCCTTAGCTCCTTTTTTGTGTGAAATGATTCAGACTAGTCCTCATGAGAATGCCTTTTCTAATCAGAAACTAATTTGGTAAAGGCACCCTCAAACATTACTTTTGAAAAGGTGTCATTGCAAATAATAATAATAATAATAATAAAATAAAATAAATTAAGAATAAATTAAGCTAGGAAGAGTGAAAGAATAACTATGACTAGAACTCATGGACCAGGTACTCTCAAAACTTACATCCTGGATTACCAGAAGACATTTAACAGACTTCATAAAATGTCCCCTTAGAAGAGAAATCAGGACTTACTTGCAAACAAGTTTCTTACCCAGCAGACTACAGAGACACTTTTGCTCTTGTGCTTTAAACTGAGCTTAAGAGAGAGAACTAAAGTACTTTCAAAAGGAGGGACAGACACTATCCATACACTGGTAACTAGTCCTACCTCCCAGAAGACATTAGAGGGAAGGACACGTTGAACTGAATTTGCTTTCCTATGCCTCTTAGGGCACACACAGCAGAAGAAGAAATCCAACACATATCCCCATCACACTACATTGCTCTTGGAACCAAGGGATAGCCATGTGAAAAGATGTTGAGTTACTTTCTGTCTGGTTTGGAAAGAAAAAGCAACTAGAGGAGACCTGCTGGACTGAGCCCATGAGAAGGCAGAGCATGAAGATGGCTTGGTTTAGATTGCTCATCTGGATTTAATGATAAACATGCATTGAACTACTCAGTCCTGCTGAGACAGTTGTCGTATTGGTATATACCAAAGCAAAAGTATATGCTTAGAGAGTTGGACAGGAGCATAAGGATTGCCTTTTGTGAACTTGTATTTAAGTATCTAAACTTGGATGTCAATAAATAAATAAATAAATAAATAATCAGAATTGTCCCAAAGTTGCAGCCACTTCTGATACTCCAGTGATAAGTGTTTCCAGTACCCAGCCATAAATGAATGATATCCGCATTAATTAAACCATAATGATACTTCCTGACCTCAGCTAATCTACAATAAAACCAGGTCACTTCAAAGTACTCTGACTTGTTTGCAACAAGCGTTATGGCCTTGACCCTGCAAAACCCTATGAACATATGCAACCTTGTTACATAGACAAGAATGAAGCTTCCCAGCAAACATGAAGCTAAGCACATAACCATCTGACTGCTTCTACATAAAAGTTTATTTTCTTCAAACAAGACAAAAAGTTGCCAGTGCACAGAAAAACCTCTTGCATGTGTTTTGGAATGAAAGAGATTAACTTTTTAAATGTAATAAGGAAAATAAAATAAACCAACAAAAAAACAAACAAACAAACAAACAAAAAGAAACCCTGAAACCCCAAACACTTAATAGCTAGGGGGTTCTAAGTGTCATACTAATAGAAGATCTCAAACCTCTTGTCTTCATATCTCATTTCTGAACCATCAAAATTCAGTTTCTGAAACAAAAACTGTTCAAATTTTAGGACGAAATTTGGTTTTAGTGTCTAAATACTACCACCACCACCCCCAAACAATTCTCCTTTTTGCCCCATCAGTCTAGGTGATCTTGAAAATCCAGCAAAATGGCAAAAAAAGATACTACTCCTTGTATACACATGACAGTGTCTCACCTTTCAGCAAAATGAAATAAGAAAGTAAAGCAAACAAACACAAAAAAAAACCTACAAACAACACTGAAACATGTTTAAATTATCCACTTATGAGCAAGTACCTCCATTCTGATTTTAATACATTCAGACCTATTCCTCTAGCCCAAACAGGACACGTAATCGAACAATAAAACCTTGTCAACAGGTTTATAGACATCAACATCAAGAAGCTGACAATACATCATAAAATATTAAATAAATATTAAATAACGTTACATTTATCCACAAGATTTCCTGAAATGATAACTAATACATTAGTGTTACTTTTGCTAAAGTGGCCTTCAACTTATTGCAGTTTATTCAGATTGATAATTCACAAATGATACCACGGGAACTGACTAGATAAGTTACTTCACTAAAGCCTTCATCAATGTTCGTCTTGAGAGCAACTATTCTATCATTGGAAAAAGCAACTTTTTTCCATACACACCCCTTATTTCAGATAAAATGCCCTTGAGCTCTGTCTCATGTTTTCATGGAAGCAAAGTGTATACAATGTAGGCATGTCCTGAAGTTCTTTACTAAACAGCACCAGTTTCACAAACTACTGATGTGTGTACGTTCAGTTAAAACACTGATAAAATATTCTGACATCTTAGAAAACCTTGTTCCAATCTAACTCATTAATCACTACCTTGTGGGTGTTTCCAGTTGAGTGGACAGGTCTCCTTGCTGATATGTAACAAATACTTCTGTCTTTGTGAAACTCATTACAGAAAACATACTTCAAAGCACTATACAATTCTTACACCTTGATGAATTTTTGCTCTGGGATAGCTTACCTTTTAATGATCTTTAGCATTGATCCTAATCTATCTCTGATGAGACAGAAACTGATGGAGTCCTTGAGGACTGAAGCATTTTCAAACAAGCTAACATGTCTCATAGCTACAAATAATGCATGTTTTAAAAATGTATATTGATTTACATGTTTATTTGTAAAAGAAAGCTGTTCTTTCTGCCAGTTTGGCTCTAATACATTTTCTTACCTTTTGGCTTTCATTTTTGATATTTTTCAAGTATTTCATGTAACGTTTGCAAGAAAAAAAGGCATTCGCAGTGTATTTTTTAAAGTACAAGTAAGCATACACTTTGTAATTAACAAAAGCATATCATTCAGAATGTATTAGAATTACATTAGTCTTTATAGAAGTTTCCATACAATTTTGGCTGTTCTTACCCAATGAACAGACCGTGTACTTTAATAGATTGATTTTTCTTTGAAACAATGCTACTACCAAGTTTTGTAAATACATTTATCTGGTCTAGTCAGTATTGACCATGATTATCTCTTTTACTTCGTGTATTAGTTATTACCACTTCATTTGCAGTAAGATAGTTGGTGCAATATCACACATCATGCATGAGGTGTTTGATTCAAATGCCATTTAATTGACTTTAAGACTTGGATTTTAAAAGACTCCAGATCAGACCAAAGGATGGTTAATCATGCACTCACTGCGCATGAACTGTGTCTAGTTTCAGCCATGGGAACTTTAACTAAGGCAGGAATCAGAAATGTTTACTTTAACCAACTGGGATTTTTTCTCTACCCCTTCCCAGCTTCTAGGAGAGAGCTGACAGAAGCTTTACAGAGAAAAGTAATGAAACACAACAAGTGGCTCCATGACCAATGAAGTCAGTATGCAGCCTTATTTCCCATGGATTTGTATTTTAATACTTGACAGGAGAGCTAACTGAAGCTTCTTTTACGGAGAATTTATACAAGTTTACTCCCATCATCCACAGGCTCTGGATCTAACAGCATATGAGAGCAGGTAAAGCTTCTTTCACACCGCAGCATCTGTAAAGGACAGCCCTAGGATGCTCTCCTTTACCTGGATGTTTGTAAAATCCCAGAAACCAGTGAAGTTTAGGATCCTTCCCCACTATCACATCTGGCTAAAAGGGAGCAAAAGGACTGAATTTGGGGGAGGCAGGCAAAACGAGCAATTCATAAAGACCACTTCCCTTTAGAAATCTTTTGAAAAAAAAAGAAAAAAAAAATGACCTATACCAATCTGCTGAAGAGGAAAGTCATCCCAAAATGTTTAGAAAGGGAATTAAAAGCCCTCAGTTACTCGGCCAAAGCCCTCGTGCCAATGTTATGGTTTTATATCACGTGCTCCCGTTTCAGTCACTATGTTCATGTTTTGCCCAAGATTTCCTCCCTCCCCTCAGCGCTGCCTGAAAGACCCTCGAGTAACAACAGGGGGAAAGCAGCTCCCAGGGGAAAGGGCAAAAGTGATGGCATGTGGGCTGGAGCCAGCCAGCTTTCCCTTTCCAGCTGGCAGTGCTGCTCCTAGCAAGGTGATGCAGAAGGTGTTTGGGTCTCTATACTGTCTTTTAAAGCATGTTGTGCACGGGTGCTGGCGTTGACTCCTTCTCTTTTTCATTCGAATTTGTGGAAAAGAAAAGGTGCCAGGGACTTGACTTGCAAGAGGAAGCTTTGGAGGCTTACAGGGAACTATTGCCACTAAATCTTGCATTGCTGAGCCAACGCTAAAAACCCGACGAGGCACAGAGGAGGAACCCCAGCTCGGGGAGCAATCCCCCCACCCTGCCCTCGTTCTCACCCTGCGCAACGAGCTAACAGATCAGCCAGTTGAGCAATTTACCAAAGGTTGCTCAAATTGGGTCATAAATTAATTTCATGGGGACCGGGGAGGCTTTATGACACCTGACAGACGAAGCCCGTTCAGGTGCCAAACCGCGGCGGGGACACCACCAAAAAGAGGAGGGGAACGGAGGGGGAAACCCCGACCCGACACCGCCGGGGATCCCCCCGGGCTCGGACCCCTCGCCGGGCAGGGGAGGGGAGGCCAGGGGTGGGGAGGCCAGGGGAGGGAGGAGAGGCCAGGAGGGGCCAGGGGAGGCCGGGAGAGGCCAGGGGACCGCGGCTCCGGGGCTCCCACCTGAAGAAAAGTTTGGAGAAGATGTTCGCCTTCTCCAGGGGGGACCTCTGCATGGTGCCCGCTGGGCTGCGCCGTGCCGGGACCGGCGGCCGCCAATTGCTCACGCCTGGCTCGCCCGCTCCGCTCCGCTCCCGGGGCTCTCCCACCTTATCCGCTCGGGCCGCTCTGATGTCATTGCCTGCCTCCTTCCCCTGCCCCTCTCCCCGCCTCTGCTGTGCCCAGGTTCAAAAGCGGGAGGGCTGGGGAGCCGGCCCGCGCTCTGCCTCCTCCTTCCTCCTCCTCCTCCTCCTCCTTCTTCCCCGCCGCGCCCGGCCCCCACCCGAGCGGGGTCTCCCTCCGTCCCCGCAGGCACCTCGGGACCCCCCTGCAGACACCCAGCACCCCCTGACCGGAGCCCTGCTGGCAGCCCCGGCTCCAAAGCCGCCCCCCAAAATCCCAGGGTGGGCACCGGCACCGGGCCGGGGGCAGGTGGGGAGCAGGGAGCGCTGCCGCCCGCTCCGGGACACACGTGCTGCGATGTTTTTTTCAGGTTTTCCTGCAGGCACAGCTACTCGAAGCTCAGGGGATGGGAAAAGCGCATCCCGCCGGGGCTCAGCCTGAAGACCCGGGTGCAGTCGGGGTTTCGCAGCGTTGTGTGCGCGCTGTGCAAACAAAAGCCCTGCTCTCAGAGACAGCATGATGGAAAGCACGCTTAAAGGAGAACAAAGATGTCAAGAAGCAGGAACAAGAACTCGTGATTTAATGCTGCAGGCCGGCTGATTTTATTTAATGCTTTAAAGTGCCATTTACACACCCGGTTTTTCTTTCACTTCTGTGACTTAAAAAATATCGCTGGAAGAAGGTCACGCTTTCCTAAGCACGCAGCTGTTCCCCTCCAAGCTGGTTCTTTAAAGAGGCAAACATGCTACCCCGTGGTCCTACAGCTTGCACCACAATTAAACCGAACTCTTTGCAAACTTTGCAGGCGTTTCCATTTCACCGCACCCCGCTGCGGTTTCACACGGGATTCCTTTGCCTTGGCAATCCTCCCTCGGGGGCTGCGGGCAGCCAGGAGGTGTCCCCTGCCCCTGGCACAGCACCGGGCTTCTTTGCGCCCCCCACGGCCCCTTCCCGGCTGGGATTTCCCGGTGACAAAGCCGGCAGGCAGCGGCACGGAGCAGGCAGGGCTCCAGGAGGCTGCTCGCACTTCGCCGTGTCTTCAGGCAAGGCGCGGAGGCAGGAGGAATAAATCCACCCGGGTTTCGGCACGGGATCCCTTCGGCATCCTGCCACCTAGCGGAGCCGGCCCCCGGGGCCCTGGTGATGAGGGGACAGCCGGCCATCCTTCCAGCTCCTCCTAGGGTGCTGAGCTAGGAGGGGAGGCGAGGACACGCATCCCTCCTTTGCAGGGCACGGGGCGAGGCTGGGAACCCCCTGCTCCTATCGCCTCGGAAGGAAAGTCTTCAGTCGGACCCTAACAGACTGTGAAATCCTCTCACTCGGTTAAAAAATGGAGGAACCAGAATTTAAAGGCGTCCTGGACACCAGATGATCTGAGCAATATACAACCTGCCACGGACTCTTCTCTTTCTAGCCTTGAGATTTCCGGTGCACGTGAATAAGGCAGAAACTGAGCAAGGGGTTAGGCTTTTCTGTAATTTGCATTAGAAAGTGAGGCATGTTAATCATATAAAACCTTTCGTGGGTCAAGTCCAAACTGCTAAAAATGTCAGTGGCTAGTGGATACTATTTTCCATAAAAATATGGCCCCTGTTGCTATTACCACCAGAGATGACTTATGAGCATTTGTAGTAAATTTGGGACTAACAAAGACACACCTTCAGTCATTGCTGATGATGACATTTTTTTACGTGAAAAATTCCACCGTCTTTCATATGACGAACTTTCTAGGTCCCTAAATTCAGCTATTTCTCCTTGAAACTTTGAATGGCTCCTAAAGTACCAGCTAGAGACCTATTCTGCACCACCAAGATCCCCAGGAGTGACTGCTTCCCTGCTCTGTGATCTGACAGGTGGGCAAATAACTTGGCTACTTTTACCCCCTGCACTCATAAGCCCTTAACAGGTTGCATTTTACAGGATTGTTTCTTGACATTTTTCTCTTGAATGTTTCTTCAAAATTTCTACCAATACGTTTCCTCACCCCCTTCCCCCCCCCCCCCTTTTATTTTTAACATTTTGTGGTTTTTTAAAAACGATTATTCATAACCTTCTCAGGGATGCTGAAGATACTCCTGCTGATGTGAATGTGAAACTTGCCATTAGCATTAGTGTGAGTAGGAATAAACTGTAATATTTCTGTTCTCTCTAGGGACTGAAATACCTCCACGTTTAGTATTATATATGAATTCCATTTACTTGATCTTCTTTCACTTCTAGAGAAACACAATCTGCTATGACAACAGCTACTTCAGCCTTTCATTGCATCCACAGCAAACATCTATCTGATTTTACCCTGTACTTCTGAAGTCACACACATTGGAAGCAGACCATTTCATTCATTTCACTTTGAAAGCAACTTCAATCTTAACCCCAGGGGCTGTAGCCCGGCCTCCCCTCTGCCCTGGGGTACACGTTCCCATTCCCACCCATGGCCACCAGACCTCACGTGACACTGCTAACTCAAACCTCAGGTTTTTCATAATCTTTTAATTAATGAGGAAACATTTTGGCTGCGATATTTCATTCAACTCAAAGCAGTCGAGTGTATTCACCAGATTTGTTTTTGTTGAAGCGGAGGACTAGATCCACAAACCTTACAATGGTCTTTCCCTCAGGCTTTCCTGTGCCCAGCTGGACTCCAGCATGCCTGGGTTCACTTCCTCATTCCATGTGACTAAAATAATGGCTGGAAGCCTTGGCTCGAATCCCCTTGGATGAATACTGTAAGACATGGGTCAGGGATACCTTCTTAACATCTCTTGTGAGATGGCTCAGCCTCCCCTGACATCCATCTGTTCCTGGGGACCTGAGAAAGTGGTCTGGCTGACTTGTTGCAAGGTATGGTTTTACTTTACCCAATAGGTTTTGGTTACAATAAATAAATAAATAAATAGCTACACTGTCTCTGAGCTGCTCACGTTTTGAGATAGAGATAACTTTACAAAGGTTCAAAACAGTGAAGCAGTAACAATTAAAGAACTTTGTCAACTAGAATTGTAAGTATATATATAATTTAATGTTCAATAAAAGCCTTCTACCTAATGGCTCACAAGTTTCTATTTTTAGTTGCTCAACTCCCCAAAGTACTCTATCTGTGGATAAATTAGCAAGACAGTGCATTTCATATTGCTTATCAGTTTTAGCTTATACTACTATGATTTCCAGAGACCTTCTCCATTCCTAGGAAGTATAAAGAAAACTGACTCATAACCAAGAAAAAAAAAAAAGCTACAGCAGCATTCCTTTTAAAAAGATATATATATATTAACAGGAATTTACCAGGTAAATAAAATTTGAGTACCTGTTAGTAATACTTTTAGAATACAGATGGACAGAACATTTTGTTTTTAGATATAGAAGGTGCCAGACCGACAGTGTCTGGGTCCATTTGCACCATCAAACCTGTATCCCAATGTATAATCTTAATGCTGCTAGAATTACTTCAACCAATGCTTTCTGTACTTGCAGATTAATATACTTAATCCAAGTGCACTGGATACTCTTGGCAAGCTGAGTCATGTATGCTTTCCCACACTGCATCCTCAGTATCTGACTACGTCAGCTCAATTCATTGTCTCTCTAAGCCTTGAAAACAGTTTAATATTCCTGGTAAACTAAACAGGTCTTCTACCATGCATGTATTTCTCTGATACAAGGTACAGAGCTGGGAGGTGAGGTACTGTGCAAATACCAGGCATCTTATTCTGGAGGGGCAAAATGGGCAGGAGATCACATTTTCGATAAGCTTACAAGGAAATTATGAAAGGAAAAACCCTGATGAGCACATCACAGACCCGACTGACATAAGAACAGAAGAATTACTGCTGGTGTTCCTCTAGTTTTTTTCAGGTCTGTTAGGATGCTGTACCTTTGTAGTCTGTCGGTTAAAGGGGATGAGTTTACATTATCACATGAAAAAGGAAAATTTACCCCAAGTTCTCTAAGTACAGAAAATAATTACTTCTGCGTGAAAAATATATATATATATATATATATAAAAAAAATTGAATCAATAGTTGTCTATCTTCAAGAAATCTGAAGCAACAAAGGCTTCTTTAGAGAGTATCAAGTTACTGATAATGGTAACATAATAAGTTCTTCAGGGAATAAAAACTCTGAGAATAAATACAATTTCTATTCACGACTTTTGAGAAAAAATTACAGGTTAACTTTTCTTGTGTAGTGCACACACTTCTTCATAAGATGAACTGGCATGCTGACCAAAGTTTAGTGCCAGTGGTACTGAATTTACAGATGCTGATACTATAGATGTTTCAGATTCCTTCTTCAAAGGATTTCAAGTTGCGTGCAATTCTCAACCAAAATTACTGCACTAGAGAGAACCAGCAGACAAAAATTAGACATGTTCAGAAGTTGCCATTTGGTCTATGAAGTTATTAACAACCACAAGAACACTTTTTTTTTTCTTTTTTTTTTTTTTTTTAATTTGGAGGGTTTCTTTAAGCATTTTGAATCTGTTAATGCAGAATAAGGGAAGTAAAAATGGATTATTTCATCCACTAGCACATGATTCTGAGGCAATTCATTTCTGTTTGTACTGATGGATGAACTCCAGAGCATCAAAACTAGTAAAAGCTTAGATCTACTGAAGTGTCATCTTGATCTGCCTTGCTACAAGGCAGTACCAAAGTACTTGCTGAGGTTTTGCTGGCTAAGCTTATGCTGAATAAGTCCTGAAGGGACTAGAATCTGAGAAGAGGAAGTTTAGACTGTCGACTTGATTACACAAAAAAGTCACAATATTGATTTTTAAGCATGAATTCTAAAAGATTTCTTAAAATGATGAAAGTCCTGCTGAGAGTAACCCTGAGTAATACTAAGATCTGTGGAGGGTTATCACAGAATCACAGAATCATCTAGGTTGGAAGAGACCTCCAAGATCACCGAGTCCTACCTCTGACCTAACACTAACAAGTCTTCCACTAAACCATATCACTAAGCTCAACATCTAAACGTCTTTTAAAGACCTCCAGGGATGGTGACTGAACCACTTCCCTGGGCAGCCCATTCCAATGCCTAACAACCCTTTCAGTAAAGAAGATCTTCCTAATATATGCCAGTTCGGACAGAGCTTAATCAGCGATGAGAATTGTCCTGGCAGACAGAGCATCTGCATTTAAGATAGGTAGGTAGGTAGGTAGGTAGGTAGGTAGGTAGGTAGGTAGGTAGGTAGGTAGAGATAGATAGATAGATAGATTAGATAGATAGATATATAGATGATAGATAAATAGATAAATAAATAAAAAGAAAAGAGGTAATTGTTGACAAAAAGTGAAGCTAATGAAAAGGACAACTTTGAATTAAGCTGGTGCAATGATATAAAAAAAGTTACCAGATGTTGGGGGCACACTTTTGCACTTCACTCTTCATAAAATATATTTGGTTCTTTGGAAGCTGCGGCAGAAAATGAGCTGGAGGTTTTCTCAAGACTTCAGGGTTTGTTTGCTTTCAGTCTAGAATAAATGTGAGAGGAATTAAGAGCCTGAGAATCCAAGCCTGACAAGCTTGCAAGGTTTATGTTTCCAAAGATCTTCTTCCTCTTCATCCTGTCATGTAATAATCCTAGAACAATGATATTATTGAGGTTAAAAGGGCAAAAATCCAAGACTGATACCTTCCTATGACTCAATAAAAGGCACATGCCTGCTGTCTTAAACAGTTGAACAACAAAGATTATTGAACCTAGCGCGTAACAAAAATTGCTTAATTATTTACAAGTATTTAAAAGAGCAAGAGCTTGAGTTCCTGACAGAGCTCTAAAACTGGCATCTTCTATACCAGAATCTTACAATAAAAATGATGCAGTATAGACTCTGCCATGTGAATCCACATGTGAAATGAATCCTTAATCCATTGCTTTTTGAAAGTAGGTTGAGTTTGGTGTATGATATTCTTGCCTAAAGTAATTCCTTATGGGTCCCAACTTTTTCTGACCTTAATGGAAGAAGTTTGACGTAAACAATGCTATTACTCAAGCTACAGAAGAGCTGTAGGACTTGGTCTTTTTCTCTGGTCTTGAAAAAAAAAATATATTTGTTTCTTCAAATGAGCAGTGAAGGTCTCGCTACTAAGGAAGGTGACATTGCCCATTCTCCACGCACGCCTCTCAGCATCCTCAGCCCTTGCGCAGGGTGTTCGGGCACCAAGACAGGCTCCCCAGGGCAGTGGTCACAGCACCAAGCCTGTTGGAGTTTAAGGAGCATTTGGACAATGCTCGCAGACACATGATCTGATTTTTGGGGTCTGATTCTGTGATCCCGTCTCCAGAGGAAAAGCTGATATTCAGGTTAGTAGGCTAAAGCCCCATGTTTAGCCAGGCTTCAGAAAACTTCTGTCTTCAAGTACAAAAGAACAAGGATCGGGCTTGCTGACTGACATTTTCACAAAGGATTTTCTCCTAGCCAACATGAGAAGTGATGGCTTTTTTTTTAAACATGGAAGCTGACAGCAGAATATTGTGAATTACTGAGTTTAATTAAAAGCCTTTCACATTGGACACAATGGAAAATTTATATGAGGCAAAAACTGTTTCTCATCATGGGATCTTGCAGCCATTTGTGCTAAGCCAAACAGCTGCAGCTGTATTTTAAATAGACAGTTAAGGTTTCTGAGGCTAAAGGCTAGACCTTTAAACTTGTGTCAATGAACTTATGTAAAGCTGGGATTCTTCTAGAAATAAAGTGACATTAAGAGAAAGCCACCATTACCTAGCTATGGAACAGGCATTTCATTTTCTTTACAAAATAGTTTGTGACTTCCTTACAAGAAAAAAAAAAAAAAAAAAGCTTACATTACTGGAAGGTAAGAATTGTATTAGACACGGTGATATCAATGGCAATAGAGTATCAGCCTTCAAGTTGTCCATAGGACTTGCTGAAGTAAACATTCCTCCACTTAAGAATCCCTGAAATTTAAGAGTCCTTACTGTACTTTTAAATAAAAATTCCTAAACCACCAGTACTTAAGACTTGATTATCAAGCCCAGACTTTCACCACTGCAGAGCAATTCAGTATTGCACACCTCCAGATCCTGCAGGCCAAAAAATACCTCCCAGAGCACTAGGAAAACTAAGGTTTATTGTAAAATACTGGCTACCACAATTACATTGCAAAAATAAGGGAGCAAGGGACATTAAGGGTATATAAAGCAATTCAGGCCTCTGGCTTTTCACTTAGTTGTTAAAGAAACCAAGGATATAATGGCTGATGTGTAATGGAATAATAAGGCGGTCAACCACAGATTAAGGAGTTTCACAAAGATGTTAAAAAAATAACAATGAAATTCATGCTCTGCTAAGTTCTGACCATGAACCTGGATCAAGATGTCCCGCCCTGGGAGAGATCTAGCTGTGTGGTCATTCTGGGGTGAGTCTCCAGAGTTTGCTCTCAAGCTCTTCCACTCAGTGAAGTCAGCCAAGCACCCACAAATACGGGCGGCTTAGTGGAACCCAAGTTCCAGTCATTTATGTGAGCTGTACCTCTCAAATTGGGAATGATGCTTTTCTTCTGAGAGGGAAGGTGCTCTTGGTGGGAAGAGGAAAAAAAATTTAAAAAAAAAAAAAAAGGAAAAAACTTGTCAGATATCTGTTTCTTCTCACAGTAGAGTGGGAGAATGAGTACCCTTACTGTTTTCTTTGGTATGAGGCTGAGGAGAGCTGGTGAGAATGGGTCTTGATAGAAAACAGGAAAAAATAAAAAATAAAAATAAATAAATTTAACAGCCCTGAACACTGAAACAACAGATTCATGTAGTTCTAAAGATTTTATGGGAAAAAGTATTTTCAGATTACACTCTAAAATCTGCAAAGACTTTCTGAGTCATTTTTGTTTTCCTTCCCAAGCTTTTCTATAATTAGCTAGCTACAATAAGGACTATTTTGTTGCTTAATATTGGTTTAAGTGGCCGAATGTTACCCAAATATGTTCATAATTACAAAAAGGGCAACACTTCCCCCTTCCCTTTTTTATGTAGATTTTGAAAAAAAAACAGGTACACATCAAAATAATTACAACTCGCACATTGATTTTATTATTCAAGAAATTGAAAATATTTGCAGAAATAACAGTTTTATCTCTAACTGCATTTATTGCAGAAATTAAAAATAGAAAATTACTGCTCTACCCTCAGATAGGCTTCTCCCTTGGATAGACTTTTCCCTTGCTTACATACAAAAACTTAATTTACACTTCTCTATGCCAGTATGAAAGGAACAATATGATCTATTCAAGTACTCTAATGGGTTATAAATTAGTAAAACCATTGAGGGGAAGGAACCAGCTGTGGTTTGAATTGTAGACAGCAAAATGAAACTGGAGTGGATAACACAGTAGGTGCAAGTCCACGTTACAATACAGAAACTAAAAATTAAAATATTTAATTATATTAAAGAGAAATGTAACAATTTCTCAACAAACTTGTTTCAAACTCAGCCATATTTTCTCAGAAACAATGCATCAACAGAGTACAAGTGAGATAACAATAAAATAAAGATGTATTTGAAATACTGGATAGGAAAGGCAAAGAATATCAAACACATATATTGTGCAAATGTGTAAACATAAGTAAGAGGAAATGCTTTTGTTATTCAACACATAATTATACTGTGAAAGTCTGTGACCCAAGACTTCACTGAGTTCCAGAAGACTCAGCACACAAACAGATATTTACTCAGAAAGTGAAATATTTAATATATGTACACCAGCAAAATCTGAAATCCCTTTATTGTTGTTTTTTTTTTTAAATAAATATATTTATATGGATTTGGGAGGCAACATCTTGTATATGCAGTCTATCTCAGAACATTACATTACTATAGTTTTACTTGTTCCTCTGTAGTACCCTGTACATTATCCTGGCTAGCATTGGCAACCACAGTGGATTGGTCTGTCATATGCACTGGGCTACATGAAACTAAACAATTTTTTATTAACACAATTAAGAGAATCTTATTCTGACAGAAATATAGAACCACATCAGGACCACCAGATTAAAAATAAAGAACAGCATCTGAGTATCAGAAAGAAAACTAAATAAAGGATAGGCATACTTATGCATCCACTGGCCATACAATCATTTCATTCTTAAAATCAGAAATAAGATATATTTTTCAGGTTATTTTCTCTGTCACTTTGTAGGTAGTTTTCGTTATTTTGCAGTACTATCTAAAAGCAAATAAATCTGGATTCTACTGAACTATGTAAGCGTATAGGAAATGACATCTTCATTTGTCATACTTCTTCCAGTCTGAAGGCAAGGTACAACAAAATAGGTGAGACGAGCTTTCAGACTCTGAGAAAACCTGTAACAGAAGGCATGTGTATCAGAAGAAAATATTTCAGCTCATCCTTTTGCCAGCCTCAGCCAACTGATGTATTCTGCTCCCCTGACTAAAGGAGGCCAAACGTGCTTTTGACAGGGTAGGTCCAGCCAGTTAGGACACAACCAAGAGGGCGGGAGGATACCTGGGATGCATACGAAGAGAGAAACCAGAAAGAGAAGTAGGCATTTGTGATTTTTAGAAAGAAGTTAAATAGAGATATGATTTCTTATCTCTTTCTTACTGGAAAAGGTAAAATAATTAAGAAAAAAACAGTAAAAAGATAAAAACTAGAAGAAAAGCTGAAGGTTGTGTTTGCTGAACTCTACATAAATGTTGAGGGGACAGTAGAAACACTGAAGGCTAGAAGGAAGGGAGTAACAAAAATAATTAACTTAGTTCATGTTTTATTTTTCAAAGATTAAGTCAGGAAAGGCAATGAAAGGAGAATTTGTAAATGGTTACCAAGCTGAAAGATACAGTTAAAACTCCATTGGTATGGCTAAGATACTTGACTTCATGTATGTATCGAGGGGAAAAATACTATAAACAATGAACAACAACTAACAAACACCACAACCACCACCACAACCACTACAACCTGCCAACTACAAACCTGAAACCAATACATCTTTCTTTAAAAACGTTATAGGAATTCTGAATATCGAATGTATGAGGAGGCTTTCCTACGAAGAGAGGCATCTCCTTACCTTTCAAGAACCTTCTTGGTTAACTACAGCTGTCTGTATTCTTCACACAAATGCCTGGGGAAAAACTTCTCAAAACAGAGGCTAGAACATCAAGTGCCTAAACCCAGTATAACATGTTCTCTATACCAAATGAACTTGAGATGGTAGTCTGTCATAAATACTTTGCTTTGGCAGGCAGGAACAGCAAACAGATTCCATTGCAAAAAGGAGGCAGGCTTTTAAAACCAAATACAGAAAGTGTAACTTACCATTCTCCAGACATAGTTGATCTTCAGCAAGAGCCTCATTAACCCTAGGAGAAAAGTTGATCTAAAAAACACTGAAGAAGGAATATCCACCATATAACAGAGCTCATGAGAAGGGAATGACGAAATTTTCTTTGTAGCCATATTCCCACTTGGGATATCCACTAGGAATATATCACATGAGAAATTAAATTACCTAACAGGTAAGGCTTAGTGCTTAAAAGTGTTTATTGCCAAAAGAAGAGCAACTGAGTCAGATTTCACTGCCTGACCTATGATTCTCAGGCACAGAGTTTCTATTAAAAATATCCTTTGTGTTCTTCTAGGAGGTTGACATTTTTTTCTGAATCATTCAGCCTAACTGGAGCCAGGATCCACACCTGTCAGAGGCTTGCAAAACTCAGAAGGCTTCAGATATCATTTATCTATTAATGGCACTCAGATCTTACTTCCTGCATTTTTCTTTTTTTCTTTTTTTTTTTTCTTTTTTTAAGTACTGAAAGAATGAAGGCAGAGAAAGGTAAACAATAGCCTATGTAACCAAAACAAATGGGATGTTTCTTAAGTTTCCACTGAAATTCACTAGCAGCTAAGGGCATGATGCAAAACCCAGCTTTATCAATAGAAAATCCTTTTTTAGCTTTAGTGTTGCCTGGAACAATTAGATCTATTACTGTCATACACCATGCCTTTGACTAAATTTATTTACAAACAGCAGTTTAGCACAGTTAACTGGACACCAAATGGAAAATACTGCATTTTTTATACTTAATCCTCTGTTCTCATTGTACTTTTTCATTACCATTTTGATCACTAACTGTATCACTGGAAGTGGCTTAATAATTACTCATTGCTTCTAGAAGCCTTGGTATAATATGCCTCCTTATTCCTCAGGTTTTCTGGGGAGAATAAAAAAAAAAATCCTTTTTTATACCACCACCTGCTGAAAACTTTTAATGGTATTTCAAGAGATAGTTGCTGTTTTAATACAGTCTCCCAAAAGTACTGGGCTAACAATGCAGCAGAACAATCAGATGTTTAGGTTGCTCAATCATAGCACGACAACCAGCCTGTAATGAAAAGCAGTTTCTTCCCAGAGGTCCTCTCCAACAGCAGAATAACAGGGCAAACTCTAATGTTTTGTAGAAAAACTCCCCAAATCAAGACTTGTATTCAACGCCTTGTACTCAAATTTAACAGAGTTCTTCATTTGAACCTATTGGTGATTTATTAGATATTAAACTCTTTAGGTGATTAACATTTATATTTCAGACACTCATGTCTGAAAATGTTCATTCCGACTTTTTGTAAAAGGTTTAAAATGTCTAACAAACTTTTTCTAAGCTTTTTATATTCATAGAAAGTTAGGCATTTAAAAGCCTACTCTAGTGTTGTATTCAAAATGGCTTTTTTGCACTTGTATAGTTAGTTATATTTATGTAAAATTGGTGCAATAAATTGAGGAATTGCATCTTTTATTAAGGAACAAACTAAGGTGTAACTTTTTATGGTGTTGAGCTATATGCATCCTCCACATTTACAAAACAGCCATCATTGCAGCGAATCTTATATGTCTAACAATAACATCCCCAAAATGTTATACAGAATACATCACATTTGATCTTACATCACCAGTTGCCATTGAAATTGCTAGAGACTGGTTCAAATTTTCAAGATCATAAATACTCAGTGTTATTTTTTCTCATTCTTTCCAGTTAAGATCTTCTTGTGACTAGGTAGGAAAATACAAATTAAAATAAACTGTAGTTTAAAAAGAAAATAGACAACAAAGAGAAAAATGGATATCTGCTTGTTTGTTCGATACTACTAACAAATACAGTGATAATCTTCAGTCTCATGCCTAATGTTTCAGAACCCACAGATTTGTAATGCAAGCAAAGGTGATGTCAAGATGTTGACAAATGGGAGAAAGCGTATAAAATTACACACAACAAATACACGAGACAAAGTACATGATGGAAGTGATGTGAAATAATACAATGGGAAATAATGCAAGACAAACACAAAACTGGAAGGAAAAAAAAATAAGGCTGCAAATGGGAAGCATGAATACCTCACTAGGGAGTTCTGTGGAAAATATTCTGGGGATTCAGATTCAATAAGTCAACCAAGTAAGTGGGGCTAAAAATATAAATGGAGTTGTGACATATTAACAGAACCAGCATATATAGCCCATGTGAGGTAGTTATGCTGTTAATGCTTGGAATTAGCTTTATAGCTCAGTTGGAGCACTGAATCCATTGTGGGGTAGAACTGTGTAAGAAAAACACATCCTGGGAAATGACCTAAAGAGTGGGTGTGTTTATATTTTTTAGCCTATAAGACCTAAATCTTCAAATATGTATAAAAATGACAGTTGATCCCCATACCCAACAAGGAAAAGTGACTACAATAACTTGCAACAAAGAACACTGGGAAAGTCTTCTCTTTCTTAAGGTAGGGAAATATTGCAAGTCTCCTTTTCATGACAAGTTACACAGAATATTTGTCAAGAAAATTATAGGCATATTGTATTTTGTTTCAGTGCAAGGGTTGGGCTACTTGACTTCTTGGGGTCTGTTAGGACAAGTTAGCACAGCCTTTTGAGAACTTTTCCCAAGTCAATTATGATGTTGCTTCAAGTGTAGGAGCCCAAACTCATCCTCACACATAGTTTTGTTACAAATGTTAAGAAATGCAAATGAAAATATGTGATCCCATTCTTATCCTTAGCACAAATCCAAAATGTGCAAGTTTGGTGGATACCCATGAAAGCAGAAACAGATCTTGCACACCACATCTCAATCTACTGCTTTCATATAGCCCATTTATCATTTTAATGACATAATAACATGAGTTTTCTCAACAATGCCAGAACGTGATTCCACAAGATGATGGGATTTTCAGATACATATCACTTGAACTGTCTCTATATTTTGTATATGCACTGCATGGAGCATAACATGGACATGGTGCATAGCTCAAGAAGCTTTCGTTCACTCCCTGGCCTAGCTGCAGAAGGTAAAAGAAAATGGGTGTCTGAGTGGGTAGGTAGTTATCCACCATCTCCTCAGATACACTAAAGCTTCTCTTAAGTCCTCAGGTCGTGAACTTTTTTCGTCAATAGCTTTAAGTTTCAGAGACATCTAGAAAAAATAATTTGTGTAGGAAATTAAGCTAGATGCCTCCGCATAAAATAGTCCACACACTGTTGAGCAAGACAAGGCAAAAGACTCATTAGATGGCAACATTTAAATAAACTAAATTATGTCTGCAAAAGCTAGAAATGAGGAAACTTTCTTTGATACAATAGAATTGTTTATTGCCTCTTCTCACATAAAAATGAAGAGTCTGAAATTAGGAAGTGTGGATACTAGAGGCACGCACTCCCACTAGAAACCATCTAGAAACTAGTTTCCCAGGGGTGCTGTCCTGAAGTACCATGCACTGTGAAAGGGAAATTCTTCATTCTCATCCTGACGCTGTATTCACATTGCTATCATTTGTCTCACAGGTCTGGAGAACCATTAGAAGCAAAATATCTTGTTAGCAATCCAGGAAAGATGGAAGGGACTCTGACAGGTCTAGGCAGACAAGCATGCAAAAAAGGGAGTTCTAATGGAATATACTATGAATATATATATACATATACTCAATACTGACTCTTATGCATTAAGTTCCCTGTGTTATTCAGTGTTTTACCATTGTAAAACTGATATCTAATAGCCATGACATGACACAACATGACATGAAATGTCTCTTTGCTGTTGACTGTGATATGGTCTTTTCCACACCAGTGACTTGTGGAATTGTAACCTCAAAGCTATAATACAGAATGTGTTACCAAATGATCAGTGGATTCTCAGGGGCAAGTAAAACAAAATATTATTTTGTTAGTGCATGAAAAGTCCTGAAAACCAAGTAGATATTGAATAGAAGTGGTATTTACTTACCACAAAAGAAGCAATGCATGAAGGTAAACATGATAAATTAGTTTTAAATTATTTGAAAGTATGACCGTCTTTAACACTACCTGTTTCCAGATATAACAGAGAAATTAAATTGATTTTTTCTAAGCTAATTCTCCTCAAGCCTAAATTATGTTTAAAAGATTGTGCTGATTCTTTACAAAGCTAGTTTGGCAAAAATTGCTGTCTGCTTACTCTTTAGGTAATGTAAGTCTGAGATTTGAATGCCATAATAAAACACCTTTCTGAAAATGTGTTTTTCTAGCATGTACTCTTGGTACAAAACACGCAGAATATGACAAACCCTAGCTTAAAATGGTTACGTTCAAAGACTCCAAACATCATTTCTAGGTGGGTACAGAAATCCCAATGGAAAAAAAAATCAGTAACCACTGACCAGTGGTTTCTTACAGCACAGTAACCTCCTTATGCAACAATAACCCCTACTCAATGCTTTCGAGCTATCCCAGACCAGAACATTGATATTTCTGGCGTTCAGTGCTGACTGGGCAATCTGCAAGTGCTATCGTAGAGGTGCAGGGCAGACACAATTTCGGAGGTGGCTTTAGAGAAGCAGGTTTAGGCAGAGCTGTTCAGCAGATAATTTGTACCAAAGAACTCATGGCATTTTCTCCTCCCATATCTCACTTCGCTTGTGTCCTTTAACCACAACAGTACTAAATACACAATGCTACAATTTCATCATGAAATATACATATGTTCTAGAAAAATCTATTGTGGAGTGATGGAAACATCATTTTTCATTAGGTTTACCTGCTATGCAACTGGTTTTCTGCCAATAGTTACAGGACTGCAAGTATTTAAAATACAAAATAATTGTCTAATATGGCAATCTCAATTCCTATTCTCTTCTACTCTAGATTGCAATACTATTCCTATCATCACTATCTAGAGAAAATTTTTTTAATGGACTTTCAATATTGTACTTTTTTTTGTCCTAGTTCTTTTAAAATACTCAGTGTATAAAGGCCTTCCCAATTCAGTAAAAAAAAAAAAAAAAAAAAAAAAAAGCCTAGTAAATCATAAAAATTCCATTCTTAATGTACTGATTTGACCTTATTTTAACCAAAGCAATGTCTGTCTTTTAAGTTATCATGCAGGGAAAAAATTCGGTAAACATGACTCTCTGTTTGTTTCCAAAATCTCTATCAAACTATCTTCTACAGCAGTCTCATCACAAGAAAAGAAATAAGACTGGAAAAAAAAAAAAAAAGTGAATAAAAATAAACAAGGAAAGGAAATATATTTGAAGTTGTTTACATTTAATTTATCTTTCTTCAAAATTGGTGGTTACTGATGCAATACAGGGCTCAAGGAAAAAAAGAGATGATGTGTTATAAACTGAGAAAATCTCAAATCCTCTTCCAAACAGCCACTAAAACTGGGCTGCACAGGAGTCTACCTTGTCCACTGGCCTCTTCTTCTCCTGCCATAGGAAACTTCCTTTGCTCTCAGCTTGGCAGAAATCAATCATTACTCCTACTGTCAGTACGAAGACCAACCTCCTTTCCTTCCCTACCTTCTCTTCTTCCTCATTTGGATAAGTCTATGTGGAAAATTAATGGGTACTGTATAGTAATATAGCTTCCTTTCTCTCTGTAATGCTTTTAGCTCCTGGTAAAATTATGCAAGAAAAACTAGAGAGACAGATTCTCTCCTGCAAAAGAGGGAATGAAGTAGCATGCCTTCTTCTTCAGAGTCAGGATGGAAAGGATGGTTATTAAGTAGGAATAAACAAGGAAACAGACCAGGTAAAATGGAGGTGAAAGAACAGTGCATTGTTATTTCTGCTGAAGTCTTTAAGCTTAATTTAGTTTTAAAGGGTTTACCTTTGAAAAATTCCTAACCTTGCAAGAACTAGAATATAAACACTCCTAAAACCTATTATGTTAAAAATGTGAATACAGCAAAACTGAAAGTCAAAAAACGGTCACACTGAAGTCCTTTACTTTGTATTTTTTTCCCCAGAGCATTATGATACAGTGACTGATTGTATTACCACCTGTATCTAAAACTGTCCATCCCACTCCAACTAACAGAAACCAGATATGCAGGGAGAAACTTTAAAAAAAAAATAATAGATCAACGCTAAGGCCATTCATTCCTCAAGGACTCTCCTGAACTCAAAATCACAAAGGAGACGTCCCAACACCCAGATGAATTTCAACTTCAAATTCCAGTAAAATAGGATTTAAACCACAATCTCGTGTCTGTTTTTCTACGTGATAACAATAATAAGAATGTCACAAACATTACTACTGCAAGTTATTATTACATCAAGACTTAGGTAAACTATGACAGCAAGCTGCCTAAGCTTTGCTACTGCTGGACAGGAATTCCACCAGCTAGCCAGAACTCTATAGTACTGTTGCATGCAATGACTTTAGAAAAGGTCAGAATATTGAAAATCTACACTTTGAGTGTTTGGTAGAAGGTTTGTGTTTACACAGGGTCATCAACTATATAATTTTAATTTTCTGATGCCAAAACTCAAGACATAAATGAGCAACTGCAGTATACAAGCATCATAAATGCAAATGGCAAGGAATTTCCATGCCATGGGAAACAGGAAGGATTCTGAATGTTGTGATATTAATGAGGTGTTCAGTAAGTAGCTCCAATTGGAAGGGGATGAAGGGAATTTTGTTCCCCTCTCCAACATCAAATTAATTCAATTATATGAAAATATAAATCTTGTCTGAAGGAACAAGTAATTGATTTAAAAATATTATTAAAATTTTGTTGGTGGTAGTTGTTTTTTTTTTTTAATTTATTTATTTATTTTTTTCATTCCGTGGGAGGGGACAGTAAAGTGTTTAGCCTGGGAATGCAATTGCAAAATTCAGGAAAATAGTAGATTACAAAATTGGAAAAAGACTACGACAGAGAGCCATTCCAACTGAACAAAGGATTGTTTTTCTGTTGAAAGTAAGGACTGTGAAGTTATTGCAGAATAATATCTGCTGACAGGACCAAATGGCACAGTAACATGAGAGAAACAGGACCCCACCACAGGAAATTCCCATTCCCCTCTCTTCTCCAACCTGTGACAGATCACTCGTCCTCTTGTGACAGGTACTATCTGCTGATTAACTTCATGGGAATAGTGTTAGGATCCTGCAAGTACAACATGAATGTTTATTTTGAAGCAATGCCAAGTGGTAACCGAAATAAAGCTTCTTAACATATGCTTTTGAGTAGAGATACTAACAACAGCTTGGTGGATGGACAGTGTTCTTGTCTACTAGGCTATCTACCTGAAGGAAGTCCATCTCACAAAAGGACAATTGACATGAATTTTTCCTATTACAAAAAAGAACCTTTTTACTTGAAATGACAAGATTGAGCTCACTGCCTAAGGGTACTGGAGATTTCACAGTAAGTCAGCCAAAGGGTTAATCCAAGCGTTATTACAAGTGGCTGAGGAGGATAGGGAAATCTATGATCCTAGATATTGCTGCAAGCCACTTGGCCCCATTTTTCCCCATATATATTTGGATTAGATACATGCCGTGATAATTTGGATGATATGGAACGGGTATTTCAAGGAGGAACACAGGAAAGAACTACATGTGACAGAAGTAAAGCTGTTCATTGCAGAGCCTTATAGTCAGATAAGGGATTGGGACTGGGATCCCAATTTAGTTTAGTGCAAGATAAATTCTGTAGAAAAGTTATGAAAGTGAATCTGTAGAAAGTAACTGTTTGGGTAACTTATGCACCTGCATTAAGGGAGAAGAAACCATGTCTTTGATAACCTGAATAATTCCTATATATAGGATGGACAGGACTCACAGTATTTTTATGATACCAAAGTGGATAGGAACTGCTGAGAATTTTAATGCACAAATTAGAAAGGAGATGTTTTTTAATATACTGGTGCACGTTGATAATCCTGAGACTTCACGTACTTAAACTAATGGGACTAATAAAAGGTTTTTATAACACGAGAGCCATTATATCTATGGCAACAGCAACTTTGAATGAAGGAGCAATATCAGTGGTTAGAGACTTGGGAAAAAAAGATGCAGAGATACATAAAGGATCTTATGTAACAACATGATTTAATAAAGGCACACAAAAACAGCTTGACTTTGGCAATATCAGTATTAGGGACTTAATAGAGGGAAAGAACCTTGCTCTGCAATCTCAGTACTCATTACTTTAGAAAGCCAAAAAGTCAGGGCATCCCCAGTGAATAATTGCTCCCACCTTATGGCTTACTGGGCCAGCTGTGACAGTACCTGAAAATGATCAGAAAAGCCTCTTCAAAAGTTAGGTACTTCTGGACAACAGTTTGGAGAGTAGCATAAGAATGCAAATATAAGACACTTGGAAACCATTGCAATTCCTTTGGACAATTTTCCCACAGGGCATGTGGACATTCTCATTTCTAAACATTGGAGTGTGTAATAATTTTAATTCATACCATTAGGCATGGGGACAACGATAATTACTCTTGAACAGAAGAGTGCATGTAGAAGAGATTCTGATTTTCCTGGAAGTGATGAGATCAAAAAAGAATCGGTAGCAAAGCTCAGTTAGCACATCTTATAAATTCAGAACAGTTCCTCACAGCAGAGAAGCTGTGAGGCTGGAAGGCTCTGAATTACTGGTATCACTTTGGAGAGCCAGCATCACAGGCCTTTATGTAAAACACCATCCTGACTGAACAAGCTCAAGCAAACCAAGTCCAAAAGGGTGGTATACGTGTGCGAGTTGTCACTATGCCCAGAGACTACTGATAAGCAGCCCAGCACTCATAAAAATAAGAGAAAATACGGGCTTCATGTGTTTTGGTAAACTGATGATAGAGAGGCAGTCTAGTATGCAAACATCACTATTAGATTGCATGTTTTGCTATGAAAAGAGAAAAAAAAATCAAAAAGAGGTTTTTTTTCAGTCCCTTTTCCAAGAAGCCATACTCCTACATTAGTCAGAGCGAAGTACAATTGTGGTGACTAACAAAAATAGTATATACGTAAATATGTTGCAATATCTGGATAAACCTCAATCTTGATAAAAGAGTTAAGATAAAGCGATACATCAGAAGAAAAGGTAAGTGGGGTAGAAAGTTTAAAACACCACTTGTTCCTATAAGCAGCCATTACTATGTACAAACATCTGAGTTTCTAAGAGACAGAAATTACTATTACAAATGGTTGTCTGAGGATCAGCAAAGTGAACAGCAGAAACAGAGAAGCTACTCACCATTCAGCAACATGATAATGAAGTGGGAGTACAGCCAGTTAAGATTAAGGGGAAGAAATGGTGTAGAAAGGAGTAGAGATAGTGGAGGAATGAGGAATTTTTTAACAGAGAGGCTGCACGCAGTAGCAACAGGAATCATTCTGACACAGACTTGCTATTCAGACCCAAGTTTCTATGTTACACAGAAAGAAGCTAAACATGTGTCCGACTGACATTAAAAATATATATGTCTTCAAGATCCTAATCCCTGTTCTAGCTTTTTTAAGCATTACTAAGGTAATAAGAGGTACTTTAATGACACTGGCATCAAGACAGTCCTGAAAAGGCTTACACTATACCTATGAATTCCCCACTACTTACTACATTATGTAGTCTCATTTTAACAATGGTTTAAGGCATCTACTTGAAAACAAACAGGTTTTACGAACAGGGAAACAGTTGGTATGCAATTTATAATCAAGCTTTTGGCAGCAGATTGAAAATTTTACCTCACATACTATCCAGAGAGATTTGGCAAAGTGGACACGATAAACACAGCTGTAAAAAAATAAATTATCTGCAGAAGAACAGCTGAAATTAAATGCTTTCCATCTATTTCCATCTATTATAAATCCATTAGAGCAATGACTTAAAAAAAAATTATGAGTAACTGCTGTAGTGCAGCAGCTCGTAACAAAATTTCAGAATAAAAAAAAATGTTTTAATGCAAAGAGTGATTTCACAGATCACAGGAGGGACACTTGAGTGCTTTTTACAGAACAAATAAATTACAGTCTAGGGAGTAAAAGAGAAAGATTGTAATATTAGCCTTTCTTTATATTTGAAATACCTTAAAAAGAATAGATGCTACAGGTATATACAAGTCTGCTGAAAAGGACAGGAACAACCTAAACTATTATGAAGTACTTTGCTTTCCATCTATTTGGTGAATGTGGCCTGTGAAGATACAATCAATTGTGTTACCTCATGGGACTTTTGGAACTTCTTGCAAATTACGTAAATTCCTGCCTTGAATCATGGAACTAGGATAGGTGTCTCTCATAGCTGGTACCTCACAAACCCCATGCAGTTACTGGAAAATTAGTCAATTCACTAGACCCAGAGCTAATAATCCTCTCTGGGAATGAGAATATTACAGTTAGTTACAAAGTCTTGTAATTTTTGGAGTGCCTACTAGTTGCACAAGGACTTCTCTCCTCCTCCACATGAATAAATTAGAGCACAAAAGGAATGGATTTAAGACATTTTATCACTTGCCCCACTGTCCAGTAAGGTTTTGTCAAAGTTATATCTAGCTAATGTTATTTACTCTAAAAACTCGGTGATTCTGTATCTTAATGTTACTGCAGACGGAAATTTTACAAAAGTAATACTGCAAGGGCATATACTGTTACACAAACTAGTAGCTGTGACTGAGAAAATTACACAGAATGCCACATGTGTAAAATGCTACTGCTGTTAAATCTCTAAATTATTGGCTGCTGCATTGCTAGTAGAACATTATTGCACTAGTTAAGGTTCACAGAGTCATTCTCTTTAAACATTTACCAGTTCTGATTCTCCTCCCAAGAACACTACTTTCCCAGCATCAAAGTCCTTAGATGTTTGCTGATTTCAGGCCTCTTGGTCTGAAAGAGGGAATTTAACCAGTTTAAATATTTTGGTGACCATATTTGAATAAATAGATATACATACATCGGGCCCATGTGAGACAAAACATGAGGTATAGACAAAAATATAGAAAAAAAAAATCTGTCAACAAATGAAATCTATTCAATAGTAAAAGTCATGAAAGAAGATAAAAATTCAGCTGATCAATGAAAACAAGTGGAAGTACAGCCAGCAAGAAGGGTGGGTGAAGGTTGATAGAGTATATTAAAGAAATTATCGTTTCAGAGAAAAACGTGTTCTTACAATGCTGGTATTTACTGAGTCCAGTGATTGCTATTCTTACTGTCCACTGTAATGCTAACAGCTATACTTAGTTATAGGCTGACATACAAGTACATGGAGGTAGGCTACACCTAGATTAGATATTTATTTTACAGTTAGCTTTTAGTGCCTGTTCTGATGCCCCTTGTGATACAGGAAATTATTCTGAGACGTTTTCCCAGCTTGAACCATTCTATAATTGCCTCCTGCATGTAAAATGAGTACAGCATAGCAATGAGGAAAAGATGCTGGGAACTGTTCCCACCACAGTAAGTAAAAACATACTGATATTGGCACATATGGATGGCAGCCAGAACTTACCATACTCTCAACCAAAATGAAAAGTCTGCTTAGTTGAAAAATGATGTTAGACTTTAAGGTCACAAATGAATTGTATTAAGAATAGTGTGAAGAAGAAGAGGGAGCATCCACATCAATGTTTGTTTTACAGTCACAAGCAGACACACGATGACAGATTACCTGCTATAAATTTCTGCATTATCAGAATGTGCACATTTGAAACAGCTGTCAGGTGCACTGTCTGCACAGCTCTTCTGCATGGTGACATTTTGAAAGGGGTTATTTTTTGTAGTACTAAGGACTACCAGGGCTGTTACTGAAGGAGACCTTTTAAGAGAGGTGGCCTTTGAACAAGGAAGCAGCATGTAGTCTGCAAAGTGTCAGTTGTGATGTTTTAAATTGTACATGAGATGGTACAAAGAAAAGGGGGAAAAACAATAGATTTCAAGCTTTGAAGCCTGAACAAGGACAAATAAATCACATGAAATACTCACACACCAAATAATCAGCAGTACATTAAAAGTAAGGAATCCATAGATAACATAACCCGTTAAAACCAACCCTCACCAGGACAACTGTAAAAGGCACCCTCAGTTGTCTTTAGTGTTCAGCAGCTACAAATTCTGCTTGCAGGGATAAGAATTCTACTAGCAAGCCCATGTTCTTTAGCACAGCTGAGCCAAAGAAAAAAAGAATATTATGGAAGCTTCATTCAGAGTCTGAAGACTATATTTGGGAAGACTTGTGGGCCCATATAGATCCAAAGAAGCTAGATGACTAGGCCGTAAATTCTACTGGCTACAAAAATATTTAATCCAGTAAACGTTATCAATCGCACCATGATTCTCTTTGAATACCTGTGATTTTATAGCACTGTGTGTGTTTTAAGCATGACCCTAACTAACCTGCAAATTCCCAATATGGTGAAAGCCACCTTACATATTGCGCCGTAGTTTACGAAAATGTAAAAAGGAAGAAATACCTACAATATAAGTGACATTTTGGTTAAAAGGAATTTCCCCAAAATTACACTTGTACAGTGTCATATGCTCAAAGACTATATTAAATATTCCATGTGAGCATCTGCCTCTTCACCAAGACCAGTCTTTTTCTTTTCTGTTCTCTTTCATTAGGTGGAAGACCAAATTCATTCCAGACTCGGGCAAGGTCTGCACTGAGCTCGAAGTGCAGTTTTGCTTATGGATGAAATACAAACCATTGTTCCTTATGTGTTTTTCAAGCGACTTCATGTGAATCTTTTAATGGATGCGACATCTCTGATGATAAAGAAACATAGTTGCAGATCTGAAATGGGAATTATTGTACAGGAAGGCAGAAGGGAGCAGGGTGAATGCTCATCACAGTGCATGTGGCCACCGTTCATTCAGCCTTCCCCTCAGAACTGCCAAGCCATAGGCTTTGGTATGGTGACAGCGCCTGCACACACACGGGCAATGGGACTGACTGCTGCTACATCACACGAGCTGGCTTGTTAAAAATGTATAAATGATGACGGAAACAAGGGAAAACTTTTATTACTTTTTCATTTCCCTCAGATTTAAAAACACTTCATAACCACGGATGTGCAAGGACATCATAGATAGCCCTACCGCCTCACCCCACCACCCTACAAAACCACTGAACCACGGCAGAGCCGCGTTACACTCCCCCGTCTTTACACCCGCGAGAGCAGCCGCTTCCCCTCGCGGTGCCGCAGCGTCCCCCCACCACGGACCAGCTCCCCCCTTCCCCTCCGGGGCCGCACGAGGGCTCCATGCCGCGCCCTCCCTCAGCCACCGGCCCCCTCCGCCCCACCTCGCGTCGCGCGGGAAGGCGGCGCGGCCACGTGACGCGCAGGCCCCTCCCTCCTTCCCCAGGCGACGTGGGTCGGGCGCGTGCCGCGCGAGGCAGCCTCGCGCCGCGTCCGCCATTTCGTGTGGGGGGCGCCGCCATGTCGCGGGGCTCCGCCGCGTCCTGGGGCGCTCGCGTGGCGGCGGGGTGCGACGAGGACTGCGACAGTGACGACGATGACTGCTGGGATATCGGCGTCCCGGGGGACGAGTCGCAGGTGGGGCGAGGCCTCGCCGCTGCCGGAGCCGTCGTCCAGCCGGGGCCCGCGGCCGGGTGGTGGCTGAGGGGAGAGGGCTTGAGACCCCTCCCGTCTCTGTTGCGGGTGTTTTTTTTAGCAGAGCAGCGGTGGGATACACTTGGTCTAGGCATATAAAACCTGGATTTTGAGGGGTTGGCTTCTTATGTAAAATCTTAGTGTGCTTTTCAAATGCTTTCTCTGCTTACTGATGGCAGACTTGTTACTCCTCCCACGTGCGGGTGAATCTGAAAGAGACCTGAGGCCCAGAAAGCTGGTTTATGTTTTAAATCTCTGAATCTGTTTCTTCCTAATATGAAGACGTAAGAGATTTATGGCATCTGATAATCGTGTGGTATTTGATAGTGTGAGGCAAAGGGAGGCCCTGCATGGCTTTTTCTCGTGGCTGGAGCTGGAAAATGGAGGTAAGGTGAAAATTAGCAGTACTCTGCTAAAGGTTACAGTCAGTTTTTCAGTGGCCTTGATCTTTAAATCAAGGTTCCTACCCAAAGATATGCGTCATTTGGAAGTTGATGGTTAAGTAGAGTAAAAATAAGTCTAAATTAATTTATTGGCTGTTTCTTATCATTGATTGTCTATACATTAATTAGTTACTAAGAACGCTGCAAAAATGTGGGAAAGACTACAGTATGCTGGGGGAAATTGTATAATTCTGAGTTTTTGTGATACAACTTCAAAATTTACTACAAAATACAATTTCTGACTATACCCTCTACTGTCAGCAAAGAAACTAGTGAATATTCCTTGATTTATTGGTGTATGTAATCACTTATAATTGGGATAATGCCAGCAGCAATCTGCATCTGCAGCTTTAATATAGAACAAATCTGTGATGCTTCTGTGAAAGGAACTTGAGTCAGGCAACTGCTTGAATCGTAAACCAGTCCTTTGGTCAAATCATTTTTTAGCCAACTCATTTATGACGCAGCAATTACAAGTCTTTTGCCACCACAGGAGTAGGAGGGAATAACAATATTAACTCTTCCCAGCCATGAAAATGCTGGGCTATGCCACACAGCTTGTCATTGCGCTACACTGCCCCACATTGCAATTTTTGTTTCTGATTATATTTTATTTTTTAATGCCATGCTTCACACCATGTGAAATGTGCAAAAAAGGTAAAGAAATGTGTTGTAATATTGTTTTAGCAGCAAAATATGAAAAGGAGTCTTAATTGAAATAACACACCATTAAGAAAATCTGCGAACACTGTAGGAGGATAGCACATCCATTGAGAAGGAAAATAGTTGCATTTTCAGAGAGTGGAACCTTTCTGAGAAGGTCATATTAAAACTTTTTTTTTACAGTTGAGCCGAAGCAGGTCTACAGAGGTGGAAGAAGTAAAGTTTCAACAACACATTTTTCTTCCTCCACTTCTCTGTGTTGTCCTTACAGAGATCATTAGTGCTTTTACACTGAAGTCAGGCTGTAGTTGATTGCTTGAAACGGTTACCATGTTTTGACTTTATTTTTCTTTGTCTGTCTATCAGTTGGATCAAACTTTGGAGTTAGACAAGAAGGATGCATTCAAGAAAGCTCTGGTTCATGGTGATGTGTCCTTGATTGAACAACTCTTAAACTCGGGTAATTAAAGCTATTTATGAAGTTGAATACATTTACTTGAACTTGGAAAGAATTCTAAAGCTTTGAAGTTTCTCGTTTCAAAGTAACATCTTGGGTCAATATAGGAATATGTGAATATTTCCAATATGGGATATAAACTCTTGGTATAAAGATGAAATTGTTTTTTTCAGTGTCTCAGCATGATGTATTTCTGCAAGCTCCTTCTAATATATTTTTTGTCAATCAAAACTCCTGAAAACTGAGAAAGCTGTAATGTGTGAGCAATTACATAAGGTGTTTGTTTGTTTTCAGATGTATCTTTAACCTGAATATCTACCATAAACGCTGAATTAGAGGTTGTTTAAATTGAGAGTGAGAGTTGAGTGGGTATTCTTTACCTTGTTCTACTTTGGAGGTTGGGGAGAAGGAAGGACATTGGCTTTTTTTTTTTTTTGTGCTCCCCCGTTTGAAAATTCCATGTTTTTTTCGAGCACAGCACTGTTAAATTTGTGGCATGTGCCATTTGTAATACCTTAATTTTTCAAAAGTGTCATGTTTAATACTATAATATCTGGTATGTGCCAAGTGTCATGGCAACATCAGCTGGAGAAAGATTTTGTGATTCCAAATGGTCTAATAGGGTTTATGTGGCATTTGTCACTAAAAAGTAGTTTGTCCTGACACTAAAAGCATTTCTCCCTGATCTGTTACTCGGTATTTCTCTGTAATGTGTTTCTGCTACTCAGTGTTAGGAGGATTGGACTTACTGAAGCATCCAGAGCAATCAGAAGCTGCATAGCTGAGGTGACCTGCCTAGTGATAATTATCAGGAAGTTTTGCTTCAACAAGCAAGCAGAATAAATAGCTGTGAGCTTGTTCTCTGAGAAAATGTGTCTTGTGGCTAGAAGAAAGTATTTTTTTCAGTTAGCAATGGGTTTTTCTGAGTTTTAAATTGGTGACATTACTTGCCCTTCTGGGAGAAGACTTTCTCACCACAGCGGGGAATAATTTTATTTTAAATCAGTATTAACTCAAAACTAATGCACAGGTTGAAACAGTGTGAATACTGTGTGAAATGTATCTTCTATCTTGCATTGAAAAAATCTGTTCTCATGTAGAGTTTTCAGTGATATCTGTGCATTAGATTGTTTATTTGTTTTGTTACAGTTAGCCACTCTTAATGGCTTATTCAGCAAAACAGTAATAGCTGAGATCCAACCTTTTTGTGTTGATGTTTGCCACATAATGAACTGTTCTAGCCATTTGGAAGGTGAAAATTCCCTGTAGTCCAGCATCTTGTCCCCTAAAATGCACAAGGCAGTGAGTGTCATGAGAGTCTGTAAATGTCCTAAGATTATGATTAATTTTTGACATATCCAGTATAGTCTCTGCAGAGCAGTGGAAAATAATGCCTCTCTGAAGAAACGTAACATTGTCCTTCAGAGGATTAGTGCTTAGTCAGATGAAATCTTTGCCTCCGAAGTTGCCTTTAGTTTATGTTCAGTAGAGCTTGCAGAAGGCGTGCTACCAGCACTCCACCAAACTCCAGGTTTGTGTTGGAAGTGGATTTCCTAGCAACAGTTAAGGACGTTCTTTCAGGTAGAACAAGAACATGCTGTCTTCTGGCTTGCATAGCGATTGCTCCAAGAATCCGTGGTGCTGAGGCAGTTTCATAGAGCTGCTTTAGGAGATGGACAAGTCTTCTCTAATCTGTCCTATTAAATACTAACGTACTAAGAACAGTTTCCTGTCACAAAAAGTAATGCAAGCAAGTAGAAGGTGTGGTGGTGACTCTAACTGGCATTTTGGTCTGCTTTGGGAGTAAAATATTTAATACTGTATAATCGGTTTGTTTTCCTCAAATGGGACTAAAAGTTAAGGCCTTGTGACAGTTCAGGCTGACCAGGGATGCAACTACAGCCATTCCTTTCTTGTTTTTAGCAGTCTGTTCCACACTTGTCTTTGCATGTTTGTTGGAGCTCATCTGATCTTGTGCGAGGTGGTTCAGACAACTAAAGTAATAGTAAGCTTTGTAGGGGGAGGGTGGGGAATGAATAATTTTTTTGGCCAGTTTAGGACTTTGAACTGAGAACTGTAGGTGGGCCAGCGGTGGGAGACGACAGCAGCGCTATTTAACTTCGCTTTAAGGTATTGTGGAACCACAGCAATAACTGTTGACAGACTTATATCAATACTTCTATTAGAAAAGAAGTCTTCCACTATCAATTGTTTTAGAAGTTACCTCTCAAATAAACTGAGACTGAATGTGAATGGATTCTAACAGTAGAAGCGGTTCTTAAACTAGGAATCTTTCAGCACCTTAATTTTTTTTGTATCATCCATGGAATTACTTAGCATGAAAAGGTATATGCAGAATTCGATCATAGTTCTTCAGGCATTACCTTGTTAAACTTTCTGAATTTGAGATTGCATTTTTCTCTCTAAAAATAGCCTTTCTACCATTGCTGTTATTAGCCACAATCAACAAAATACCTGAACGAGGTACCAGAGAAGCTGCACTAAGGTGTGCAAGTGGGTGTGTGATAACTAGCAAAGATCAAGCCAGACTAGCCAGTGAGTGAAGAGGGAGTCAGGAGGTGTGCACGTGTGGGCTGTAGAGACCTCTGTTCGGACAGAGAGGGGAGCAGGATGAGGCCGTTGATGCTGTGTTCACGTGAGCTCTGTGTGTCTGTCTGTGGGGCTGGTGGTGTCTGTGTGGTCTGTGCATGTGCCTGCTGGGAATACACATGCAGCCTTGGTACTGGTTGGACCCGGGAACATGGAGCTGCAGCAGGCTTGCCTCTGGCTGGCTGATATGGCCTCGTTTTTCCCTTAATCTTTTTTTTCCTGGGCTTCACTGTTTGTTGCCTTATAGGACTTCTTAAGGGCCTTTTTAATACCAAACGACGACTTGAAAACAGATTAGGCAATGAGAGAGTTTGAGTAGTAACTAGCGGGAGATGTTTTTGGTTAGGTCAACAACTCATAACCCATGCAGCCAAGCAGCCAGGTAAGTGTTGATACTGTTTTAGTTGCCCTTTCTCTATCTTCCTCTGAAGATAATAGTGCATTGTGACTTCCACAGTGCATAAATGCTTCAAGGCACTCACTAGAAAGACTGCAGTAGGCCATGTGTGAGAGGTTGTAATGCAGCTTTGACATTTCAAAGTTGCATTGCAAAAAAAGACTTTAAAACTTAGAAAAAGCACCAACGTTCTGGCCAATACTGTCTGCTATATAGGTAAAGAAAGCAGCGCGGAAAACACTTTTCTCAGGTGTCCTAGCAAATCTGTATGTCTGCCAAGTGGATCTTTTGCCATTATTGTTTAAATACGTATTAAAATGCTCTGAATGGGAGCTCTAGTCACTTGGACTGCTTTTCCTCTAAAGAGGGGAAGTGACTTTTTAATGCCGAGAGTGCCAGCTTTCTGATACTCCTTCCCAAGTAGTGTTAGTTCAGCGGGCTGTGGGATATCAAACTTTCTAGATGCTTGAAGTGATTTGTCTACAAGGAAGTTCAGATATGACTGCTGAGGGACTGGCAGTCCTCACCCACAGTTACTGGCTCACCTTGTAGAATTTGGCTGTGGGCCTCAGTGAAGCGTTTTGTAAACTGCAAACAGGAATGCTGTGGCATTAAGGATTGCAACTAGTATGTATGCAGTACTGAAAGGATTTGATCGTAGCTTCTGTGGCTTGCAGGTGTTAGAATGCTTCAAAACCCGGCATTCATTGAATGCTTCCTCTTTATTGATTACAACTCCTGATCTTAAACAGTTGAAGAATCAATTGCAGAGCAGTGACTTCCTATTCTCTCAGCTTTAATGGCTTCATGTTGCTACAATGAGCACATCTTTGACAAGCTATCAAGGGAGGGAAAGTAAATACACGTTCTGCATGAAAAGGTTTGTGTGTAGCTTGACTGTCACAAATTTCTTAGGACAGTGTCTTCCACAACTTCCTCTTGTAAAGCAATATATTGAGTAATCCATAATCACTGTTGGACTAACGTGGAATCAGCTGATGGCAACCAAGTGCTATAGAGGAAATAATACGTGAGGAATGATTGAAGGGATGTTTTCTCTTATTGTAAAAATCTATAAAGAATTTTATTTGAAAGTTGTCACATGAGTTGCTGGATCTGGTACTTCGTTTGGTGAATTTCGGAGGACAGTCTGGCCAGTTTATTATTAGCCACAGAAGAGGCTGTGGCCGTTACACAGACTAACAAACAAAGCTGGTGGTTGTGACTGAACCTTGCATTATCTTATCTTAGAATCATAGGATGGTTTGGGTTGGAAGAGACCGTAAATTATATTTCTTTGGAGATAATATTTTCATAGTACTGAACACAAAACTGGTATCTGCAGCTTAGCTGCATTGGAAGGCAGATAATAAGAGGAGCCATGAAGCAGGAAAACCCTAGTCAGTATGGTCTTAATAGTATGACAGACACGTTGCTTCCACAGCAGCCCATTTGGATTGGTAAGAATAAAAATTTGGGGGTTTAGATTGAGAAAAGCAGTAGCACTAAAGTGGAGAAAACAGATTATGTGCACTTCTCTGAAATTAATTTGCAGTTAAATTCATTTTTTTTAATTGTTTAAATTTTCTTCTGTTGTGCTTAACTACTTGGATTGAGTACTGGGCTTCATTGGGGTTAGTTCTAAAAGTTGTTTTCTGGTATTCCAGCTAAATATGTATTTAAAAAACAAAAATGGTATAAGAGGTTTTCCTTTCTCTAGGGCTAAGTGGAAACTGTGTAATCTTCATTATAATACGTATTTGAATAAGATTTATAAAATGTGTATTTATTTCGGTGTAATTTTAAGATTTTAGTATCTTAAATTTTGACAGGTATAAGCATAGAATCTAGCTTTCAGTTTGGGTGGACTCCCCTGATGTGTGCTGCCAGCACGGCTGATTTTGCAGTGGTACGTCTTCTTCTGGACAGAGGTGCCAATGCATGCTTTGAAATAGGTAAGATGTGAATAAAAATAGTGGCCAGTACCTCTCTATACCAGACGTTGTCCTACCTTTATTCTCTTTTTATAAAGAGAGAAAAAAATAAAATTTCATGATGGAACTGGGATATAGTCTAGATTTTCCAATTTTAAAGTAAAAGTAGAAGTTTTAAAGTAAAAAGTAAATATATATTTTCTTGGATCTCATCTGGATTCATCTGATGGATATCCTTATTCTCTCTCTCTCTCTTTCTCTCTTATTCTGTCTTCACTACCACCTCTTGATCCCCAAGTACATTTTTTTTTTAAAACGTTATTTGAAAATCATCCTAGAATTCTTGAACAGATTAAGCTGTAGAGTTAAAACTTCCTTTGTTTGATCCTGTTATGAACTATGTACACGCAGAAAACAGCTAGAATCCTGAATTTTGAGTGGTACCCACTGCTTTTAAATTCATGATGATGACGTTGTTTCATCCCTTCTAAATCTAACAGAAGTGCTCTTTTCCTATAAAGTATTATTCCTTTGTTCAGCTTTCCAGCTAGTTATGTGCAATAGATTCATCTTTAAGGCCATAGATGCTTCTTCTCCCACTGTAGTTGTTTGATTTTTGCTCTCCAGCCACTCATCGTTAGCCTTCAAACATGCCAGTTGACCTGCTCATGTGATTGCACTGTATCTCGTTTCAGACCAAAGTAATAAATAAGCACTAGGTTTTAGGTTAATGATGGGTTTTGATTTCTGTATTTTAAACGACTACACCCTAACAATCAGAAGAGTAGGTCAGATGTCAGGTCTGCAAGATGGTGACAAACACTAATTCTCTTCCTCTGGCATTAACTGAAGAAATAATACGCTTACAGGAGTAGCTGCCCAGTTAATGGGAAACTACTCTAGACTTCTCTAAAACGAGAGCAAAAGTTTTCTATTAAGTGAAAATTACTCTTCAGTGTGTTTGCTAGATCAGGGTTTCTGGCAAGAGTTTAGTGGAACTTCTAGATACTACCAGTTCCTCTCTCTGTTTGTATAGCTCATTAATAACTCTGTCCTGCTTCAACTGTAGTGTTTTCCTTCTGTTTCATTATGTTGGAAAACTTATCCAAGCTCAAGAAAAGATACGGCAATACAGAAGAAACTGATGAAACATGTTACTATGAAGTACATAAAAAGTTCCATGTTTATGGTTGTAGAGAGCTGTAAATTGGGCAGGAACTTCTGTGGGTAGCATTTTCAGCCATCCAGTTAACCAACATGCGTGGCATTTTTTCACCCTGTGACCAGTTGTGTTTGCCCAAAGTGGCACCTTGTTGGGATCAGGTTTCTCAGCTCGTTTCCCTGCTGGTTTGTGTAGTGAAACAGTAGCTAGGGCACAGCAGAGTATTGTCCAGCCAGGAACAGTCTTGCAAGCCATTGATTGATTCAGATCAAGCCAAATGTGTTCAGTACAGCTATGCCACCCTTAAGTCGTACTAAATGTCATCAGTCCTGGTTGTTCTGTATGAGCTGGCAATGACTCGAGTGATCCCATACTAGTAATGTTATAACCTTATAATCCTAATAATAGCTCTGCTGTTAATCACCTTTTGTCACATTTTAGTTATTCTTTGTACGCTGCTCGCTTAATTTTACCCTAATAGTGGAATGAACTTCGGTAGTCATGACGAATGAGGAGCTAATGGTAGCATTCGCTAGGTGGTGGGATCAGCATGTAGCATCTTGTTGGAGTAAATTCATTGTCTCTTCTGTGGTTTTTTTTTTTTTTCAGCTAGCCTGACCACAGACTAATCTTTTTTGCGGTCTCTTACCATTTTTTCTGTGCAGAAGAGAAACCCTAGTGTTCTAAGGTGTTTCTTCTTCTCTTGCTTATGTATGACCTGTAGGTAGGCAAGCAGAAATCAACTTCCCACCCTTTCTCACTATCTTAACTACTGAATACAAATACAACTACAGTTTCTTCTTAAATATAATTCCCAGATTAATGATCTTTATTGCTATCTTTTGTTCAAAGTCCAGCCAGCTTTCAGGTCATGTTATTACTGATGACCAGTTTAAATGTTCAGAGTAAGAATCTGTTAGTGAATGAAATTATTTACTGGAAAGTTAATTACTTACCATTAAGAAGTGACTCTATGAAACTTAATTTTTCATTTAATACACTGATGTATGTGTTTTACAACTTCTATATGAGAAGGTTGAAAGTTACAGAAGGTTGAAGGTTACAGTTTGGTCTTTAAAAACCTAGCTGAATTTAAACACAAACCTAAAGTCTTAAGTTGGAGGAGTCAAAGACAAGAAGTTGTGAGAAGCAAAGAAAGTAGAGCAGATTGCGGTGAAGTATATCTCAAGTTTAAATGCAAAAAATACCTGATCTCTTTTGAAGAATAAAGGTGCTAGTGCATACACAGTCCTGAGATTTCTATAAGAAAGGTAGAAAATATGTTGTAACACTTCAAGCATTGGTCTGAAGTATGTGCAGTTAAAATTATACTTGTTAAATTGCTGAAGGCATGTTTGAACTTGTATGTAAGTTTGTTTAATAAACAAAGTGGGCAGTTGTTCAAATGGTAGTCTTCTAAGCCAAAGAGCTCGCTAAGGTCCTTGAGGTGTGATACTTCCCACATCTGTAGGAGAAAAATAGGAAAGATCTCCCCTGTTCTGTGGGCAAACAGCAGTGGTGTACAGTTCTGATCCATGAGTAAAGGTGGCACGTAACACCCAGCTGGCTTTGGAGCTGGAGCAAATAAATACACTGGTTCCTGATGATGAGTATTCACGTATTGTGGATGTGGATTTAAAGAACGTTCCTCCTTTTGCCATCTTCTTCCTGCCACTACTGCACAATAGTAGTCTAGGTTTGTAAACTGGTTTCCTTTTCCTTCATCCTTTTAATAAAGCCTTGTTACTTGAACTGTCCTTTGTATGGACCTCTGTTCTTCCTATTATTGATGTTGCTATGCGTGTTTTTTTAAAAAGGTTCATGCACTTTTTTTAATTCATTGCAGTTAACTCCCTGTAAGATGTTTCTTCACTTGACTGTGTTTTATGGAGAGGTAGGGAGGAACAGGGAATGAATCTCCTGGTGTGGACCGACCAAGATTTTAGAAACAGATACCTAAATTTAAGCTCCTGCAGGTTTTTTTTCACTACTTAAGCATCCTCACCTTCAGTAGTGGTAGATGTCTCATTCACTTCTGATGTCATTCACTAGTCTCATTCACTTCTGTCTATGTCTTCACTTTTTAGATGCCTTTATCTTACCTGATAATTCTAGTGACTTTTAGTGGAAGAAAAACAAGTTTCTTACCTTTTTTAAAGTATCTTAGTTTATCAGCACCTGATAAACAAATCTAGCAAATGCAAAAGCTTTTAAAGGAACTTTTGGATTAGCATAGTGTTTGACTTTGTGTATGCAATTCTCTAACTGTAAGTTTCCAAACAGATAAGTACACAGTGCTGATGGCAGCGTGTGCTGCTCATGCTTCAGAGGAAAACATCTTGAAGACTGTAGAACTACTACTGTCAAGGAATGTCGACCCTAACCTTACTTGCAGGTACAAAAAAAAAAGTCTTTGAACACTCTGTATTATGTAATATTACGGTGGAGACATTTTTAGACTTCGTTGTTACCACTTAAGATGATGTCTACTTCATTAGCTTTTTGTAACTTTGCTGCTCTGTGTATATACAGAAAGATTAGGGTGCAGGTGTTTTTCTCTTCTAGTATAGTCATTCACCTGAGTAAGAGTGTGATCAATTTTATCAAATTCAAGTGTGTGTGTTTGGTTTTCTTTGTCTTTGTTTTGTTCTGCTTTTTGTTGTTTTTTTTTAAGATAATTATTTTAATCCTTTCGGTTGACAATAGTGTAAGCACAAGAAATACATCCTTTGCCTTTCCCAAATCATATTTCTTATTTTGTATAAGGATGTGGGTTAAGCCATCAGTTAATTGGTTAATTCTTTATTTAAATTCAGGCTTTGCTTTTGAGCTTTCTGCGATTATCTAGCTATATTCCTTTCACAGATTCCTGTGGAAGAAGTAAACTTCTCTTTAAATAAAAGTTATTCTAGTGCAAGCATGCTTTAATCTCCTTTCAAAAAAAACAGATGACAGTGTTTCTCAAATTACCATGTCATGTCTCAGCAGTCTGAAGCAACGCATTGTGAGCTGTCCGTAGTATGCTGCAGTGCTTCGTTTTAAATAATAAAGAAGGAAATTCTGGGCTGATCCATGATAAACTATCCTCCCTCTGCTGGAAGAAAAAAGATTGTGTTTAGTTCAAATTGAAACTGCTTTTTTTTCACTTGACTGAAATTAATTTTTTTTATACCACAGCTCTTTCACCTCTTTACCACATTACCTAAAATATGTGGACTGTGTAATGATACAAAAAGAACAGAATTGGAGGCCTGTTGGTTCTTACTAAAAGAATTCAATTGATTTGCTGGGACCTGACCTTCACTGTAATCATAGTACTGATAGATGGGGAATAATAATAATAATGATTTTAAAAAAAGTTGTGCTGAAGTGGCACTGATCTACAGTACCAAAATTAAATGCCCCATTCATTCTTTATAGGCTAAAAATTGCTCATGAAATAAGAGAAAACTGCAAACTCTGAAATAATTACAGTTTGTTGCCCTCGGATAGCTGGGTGTTAAAATAAATGTCCTGCTTGAAAAAATGGGGGAAGTCTTTGCGTTATACAACTTTGCCCTGGGTGTTTGAAAACATAAGCTAAAGCTGAAAGTTTACACTTAAAAAGGCCTTTGGCTGAACTTTGAAGAAAAAAGATTGGCTTCTGACACAAGAGTTGGGAATTTTAAGGACAAAGCCTTATTTATAAACTCAATGTGTGTTTTGCATAGTTGATCTTATTTATTTACTATCTCTCTTTGTTCCCTAAGACCTTGTGCTAACATGTGAGTTAATACTCGCGTATTACCAGATCCAGTGTCCAATTGTGGTAGTTCTTGCTTTCTCAAATGAGAAGGTGACTGACAATCCAAAATGTAGCATTTCAACCCAACAAAAGTAGAAGTTAGATGACAAGAGTTGGATTTTTTTCAAAAATCTTCATGCTGCCTTTTTTCCCTTGCCAGTATTTGACTTCCATGCATGTTGCTCCATTATTAGAATTGCTTAGGAAGCTTAGCTGCTGCTTTGTGGGGGCTTCTTCCAATGTGCTCAGAAACACAAGGATGAAACCCATCAGACCTGGTTCTGTGAAGATTATGAAACAAAATAGATACTCTGCATGGCACTCAAGTCCTGCTTCACCCATTCTGTTAGAGCAAGCAGAGTGTTCTATAAGAGGACATCCGAACTGTCAGTGAATTAAGATTATTGTGAGTCTTCACTATGCAATCAGTTTACTGCATATTAAGAACTAAAATTTACATTATTTGGTTGTCTCAGCACTTAAAAAGCAGTGATTTTAGGAATCTTCCTTTGCATTCACCAGCAACTGAAATGTATGTAAATTCACAGCTGAAAATTTAACTGTGGTGTAAGGTAGAGCTTGATACTTGTTCTTTCTCTGTTGATCTGGCAGAGAAGCCATATGGATTGTTCTTTGATTTCACATCGTATGGAGATGATAAACAGAAATCTGCAAATCCTTTTGACTAATTCTTGAAGTGTGCGTGATGAGGTGGAAGACCACTGAAAAATAACTTATTTGAAATTCAGTCTAAGAAAGAAGACAAGCTTAAGACTGGATAGGTAAACGGTTTCTTTGCAGTAGAGTAGAGCACGAAGGAGAAAGTATTAAGCAGAGTAACTTCCGTTATTTTTGCTGAATTAAAATCAGGAACTAAATACTGGTGTCTGTGAAAACAGTTCTATCGAGAAGGTAGTATATGAAAGTAGCAGTGCCAACTGAAGAGTTTGGAAAGACAAACAAGCAAGGTATTGGATAGGCGAAATGGGAAGGTGTTGTAAGACGTGCTCTTGTATAGTAGTCTTTGCAGAGCTGCTGTACTCTGAGTGCTTCATTTAAGTGAATGCTAGCTTGAGAAATTAGCTGTTTTTATCTTGTACAATTTACTTCCATCTTGCTCTAAAATGTAAATGATATACTTAAGACTTTTGTAAGTCCTGGAAATATTTAAGCAGACTCTTTGTCATTTGTTCGGTTTCCTTTTTTTAAAACTTCTTTTAACGTGCAGAGCTTTCTAAAAGGTACACTGGTTTTATTAATATTAACCCGTGACTTCATTTTAGACAGAAGTAAAAGGTATGAGCAACTGACAACTATATCACAGAACAATTCCTAGGATTGTATTTCATAGGTTGTTTAGTAAACTTGGGTTTTAGTGACGATATCTTCCAAATTCTTGTTTATATAAGTACAATAAAAGAAACCTAATGGCTTTGCAGGTAAGGGCAGTGTTTTGAGTTGATGTTTCATGCCAATAGACTTTTTGTTGAAGGACATACAAATAGGTGATGACTGAAACTTCATTTACTTTGAAATAAGTTCTTTGTTTTGTGTTCTCTATGGGATGTGCGTGGCTCATGGCTCAATCTTAAAATTTCTAGCATAGTTGAGTCCTGGTCAATGACCAAGACCATGTTTCTGCTTTAAACTGGTTATGAATTTTGTGTCTGTTTGGAGAAAGTCCTTAAAAAGCCTTTTTGTTTGCAAGTATTGTAACACTAGACTTTTGTTCTGTCTTGTTATACTTGTGTTGTGCAGATTAAAAATAGAGATTGAAGCATACTGTTATGTACAGCAATGCATGCACATTAAAACACAATCACTGTTCAGGTCTGGTGTTAAATTGCCTATATTAGTTCACTTCTGCTTACGTTTGGAGGAGTTTTAAGCAGTATCAAGAAACTGTTTCACAATGGAAGTTTTTAGACTACTTTGCTCTCTTGAGAAAATCATAGAACCATTTAGTTTGGAAAAGACGTCTAAAATCATCAAGTCCAACTGTAAATATAGATGATAATGGGAGGGTAAAATTTTCATCTCAGTATTGCCCAGTTCACAAGGTAGGTCTCTCTTCAGGTTGCGTAGTCAGAATAAAGCAATTGTGTAACACCTCAGTTTTAGCAAGATATTTATTGCTACTGATAAGATAGTAAGTCTGCATTGCTGCATAATAATTTTAAAGACCTTGACGTTATCTTGGTGTGATAGTTAACTACGCCAAACAACTAATAGTACATCTCAGTAAAGGCAAATAGCTTGGGAAAAATTAATGCACTACAGTGTGTTTTATGGCCAGGGCAAGAAAATCAGGGCATTTAATACTGATTGAGTAAAGATCTTTGATCTTCAGCAAGAAAAGTATTCTGTGATACTGCATATTAGATCTTGTTAGTTTGAGAGGGTTTCTTATTCTAGCACTATGAACTCACAGAAAGACATTTTATTATGTTGGTCAAACATCAGTACAGAGGGACTAAATATTTAAAAAAAAAATCAGATGGAAAATTACACTTAAAGTACTGTGTTCATTTGGGCTATAACCATGTATGTCTTCCCTCCTTTTACTGAAGTTAGGAAAAAGTCAAAAGCACAGTAAATGTGTGAGTTAAAAGCCGTTCTTCCTAACTTACGAAGTGTTGAAGCTTGTTCATCACCCCTTTTGGTAGTGGGAAGGAGTCTAGACACAGAAATGGATGATTTGGAAGACTGTACTACTTTCAGCTAGTATTGAATGTACAGTGGTACTACCAGGCTTGGTACTGTTAATCAGAGGCAGAGATTTAAGATACTCTGGGACAGTACCAGTGTTAGACACTGTGTTCTCAGAAAGCCTGTTGAAAAATATATCTTCATGTCTTGGGATGTCCCCTGAGCAGCCTTTCTGTAAAACAGAAACAAAACCTGCACTGCGATCCATTAGGATTATACCAGCAACGTTCTGTCTCAAGTATGTTCAACTTTCGGTGGTAGTGTTCGCTGTTCATAGTTATTTGCATAGAATTGGTGGTGGTGTTTTTTTTCCATGTGATGATGTGGATTACTTATTTGTTTTTCTCTTTTACATCAGAATATGCTGTGTCTTTAGCTAAACTAGTTTGCTTGTAAAAATGGGACAGTGTGAGGAGGTAGAAGGACAGGGCAGGATGATTGAACATGTCATAGCATTTGCAATCCCCACTGTTAATTTTTATGCTAATCACATTTATAATCACATCCTTTTTATACTTCTAGTTGTATGAAGATTGCTTTGTCTACTTTTTCATCTTCTGTGTTCTGTAGAACTTACGTATCTATTTCCTATCTGTTTTACAAGAATTATGTAAACATTGAGAAGCAGAAAGATAAAAGAATGGTGATCTAAAATGAAGTCTGAAACTAAGCCTGACATGTGTTCTACCCCAGCCTTCTTACTAGAACTATGTGCTTAATACTCCTAACAAGTTCTCGTTCAAGAAGGTAGAATGCTCTTCTGCCACCTTGCTTTTAAAAAGGTAGTGCTTTTTTAAATTAAAAAAAAAAAGGTATATTGCAGCTCACAATACGCTAAAGTATGATCTTCCAATCCTGTTTGTTGTACAGAGTTTTCCACTTCACTCCTTATAATCCCAGTAAGCTTGAAAAGGGACAGATAGCTTTACTTCTCTTACTACAGGCAAACTGTTACTGTTTCCTTTCTCGGTTATTCTCAGTTACAAGCATAACCTACATCACTGGAGTTAAGAAACTGACTCCAAAAGCTTCTGAAGATGCTTCTTGGTTTTCCTGAACCAGTATTCAGTTTGAAGATGAACCGATTAAAACATTAGTGTTTTGTAGCATTTCCTCTCCTTGGGGTCTCAAGAAGAAAATATTAGAGATTAAGCTGATAAGGTTGTTTACTACCTGCTGGTTTTTTCTAATGTTAATGATACATGTTAGATAATGTTAGTTCTAGGAAATAAACATCTGTCCAGTTGTGAGACTTCAAATGCAACTTATGCTTTTCAAGATCACCAAGCTGCATTACTGAACTTTGTACAAATATCTCTTTGATGGAAAGAAACACGTGTCTGGATGGAAGATATCTCTTCCTTTCCTCCCTCATTGGCAATCTTCTAGAAAGCTGGACTTTGTTTTGCTTGAGAGTGATTCCAACCATAAGAATGTGTATATGTGAGATATGGTGAATTCTGCACCGCAGGTTCAACTTACATCATACTTTATTAATAAGTTTTTTATGTTCATTTTAGATTTGTATCTATTTTATATTGACTAACCCTTGAGTATTATGTCCAGCATGGGCAAATACCATGTAGCAAATTGCGCAGCGCCAAAGGACTTCACAGGTTCTTGCAAAACAGGTACACAGGTACTTCTGCAAGCCAGGTTGCTGAAACCAGAGTGTCTGCAAGGCTCCTCAAAATGAAGAGAGAATTCTTCAGATCACTTACTTGGATTGTTATCACTATACTTCGTGTATGTTTTTTTAGATTGTGGTAAGATGTACCGTGTCGTCAACAAGAAACAATGGATTTTTTTTGTTATCTTACACATTGCAGTTCTATTTGCAGGTGTTTTTTGTTTTGTTTTTTTTTACAGGGCTGGGATAGCAAAGTTGTTTGTTTTATTCCCTAAAGCTCGTCTCCCACTTCTGGGCGTACATGTAAGTGGGTTTTGCTTTCCAAAGCTGTGGTTTTGTCTAAGATGTGGCATGGTATCCCCTCATAGATTCTGCTGTGTAAACGCGGTTGCATATTTATGCAGTGCTGTAAGTGTTTCCACCCTGAAACAGGCTGTACCTGTTTAGTTTAAGTCAGAATTGCCTATTTGTGTTGGTGGACCTTTTAAACATCACATTTATTGGGTTTTACTTAGAAAGGGAGAAGTACTTTCTCAGTGCCTTCCATGTCATTGAGTTGTTGCCTTGATTTCAGATGCTGTCTCTGCAGTACTGTGCAGTTGTAGCCTCTACATGTTGTACTTTGGAGAAAAGAGTATTTTGTTGCCTCTGGACTTTTGTTCAGTATTTTTTCTTTGAAAAAGCAGAAGATAACTGTGAGGTAGTAGCAGTGTGCAAGTTTCAAAAAATATATATATATATTATATTAGAAGCAGAATAAATGAAAATGGATGTGAATGTACTGTTCTTGCAAACAGAAATACTTCAAAGGTGGTAGCATGAAAAGTCTGTCACAGACAATCACCAAATAGAAATAAGTGTGGGAAGTAGTATCAGCATTGGGCAGGTAACTTTTGATTCTGTTGCTACAAATTAGGTTGTAATCAACTTCTATTTAAAATAATGATGTCGATGTTTATAGGTATCTGTATGTGTCTCTATGTAGTCATTGTGTATATATATAGCATTATTTAGTTAAGTTAGAAGGACTGACTATAGAGTGTTTTTCTCTGTTTTTGTAGTAATCTTGATAGGATTGTAGGATAATTAAGGTCAGAAGGGACATCAGGAGATCTTTAGTCCAGCATTTTCCTTAAAGCTACCTCTGCCATGACATAAGGCTGGGTTACTGTCTGGCCTCAAAAACTGGTGAAGACAGAGACCAGAAAACTTCTTTGTGCAACTGGTTCCATCAATTGACTGTCCCCTATTATAAGAAAAATATTTTCTTATATTCAGTCAGAACTTCTACTTTTGAGAAGGTTGATGGGCTAAAATGAATTAGTTAGAGACTAGTGCAAATCTCTTCTTAATTTCATTACCGGATTTTTCTCCTGTTAAATGTGTTTTGAGAAGGTGTAGTTACCTTTTGTTTTCCTGATTTCCAAGTAATAGATGTTTTATTCACTCTATCGTAAGGTTTCTTCACATTTATATGCCTGTTTTTTTCAGTAGACTTTCAACTGTGCTTGTGTAAGACAAAATATTAACCTAACAGAACCTTTTGTGAATAAGAAATAACAAAACAAAAAAAAAGATGAGCAGTGCCATAGTTCTATCCATATTCTTGAAGTAGGCAGAAAGCATTTTAAGGCATCTGCTTTGGTATACATATGCTTTTCGGGGTCCCTCTGGTGGTCAACATTATACTTAAGAAACTGTTAAAGTTCAGGAAAGTCCCTCAAATTGCATCCTCGCAACATAAAATAAACTTTTGACAGCAAATTCTTGTCGTAGAGCTGTACATTAAAAATATATAACACTTTCAGGAAAAAAAAATTGCATTTTAAGATACAGTAAATAGTAATCAGACATCATTAGTAAAATATTTCAGCTTGTAACTTTTTAATTCATAGCAACGAGAAAATCAACTCTCCTCCAACACGTTTCAATTCTGTGGTCTTATTCCGCTAAAGAGTAAGTGTCAGGCATCTCAAAAAATACTTGTCTAAATGGAAACATTTGAGGAATATTTTTTTCTTTCAGAATATTCAAACCAATCCGCTGTGGTTTCATTTTACAACCATAAAAAAGTATCTAAGTAGAAGCATAAGATCAGTAGACTGTTGTCAGCACAGTTTTGGGATATAAAAAAAATAATGGGAAAGATAGTGTCTGTAAGTACTTCATACTTGGGCAACTGCAAGAAATAATTTTATGTATATATACATATGTGTGTGTATGTATTTACATAATATACCTGTGTATGTATAGGGAGAGAAAGTGGCAACACTTCAGGGAACAGAGAACAAAAATGAGGCGAAGGACAAAAATATTTTGATACACATTTATTTTTACCATTTAAAAACTTAAAAAAAAAAATTAAAAAAAACTTAAAAACTTTAAAAAAAAATTAAAAAACTTACCATTTAAAAACTTTAAAAATACCGTTTAAAAAGATACTTAGTGTGGCGTTTCTCTGTAATTTTCTGAAGACTTTACCTGAGTATACCCAGGTAACATTTTGAACGTTAATTGTGCTCATGCATCCTGCACTCACATTGCAGCTGTGCACGCTCACAGGAGTTGCGTGACCTGTGATTCTTGGCTTATATTGTTTTCACCAGAGATAATTTTGCAAGTATATCCATAGTTGTTATTTTTAACCAAATAGTTAATGAGAAGAATATTATGATTTACAACTTGCCTTCCACAAAACTGCAGTACATCTCTTTGGAACTTTCAATTTAAATTAAACCATGTATAGAATTAATCACTTTAACTGTGTTTCTCTAAAAAAAAAAAAAAAAAACAGTATTTGAACTAAAAAGTGAAGGTGCTACTTTTTTTTTTTTTTTCCCCCTGAGTTGATGAGAAGAATGGGCAAATTGGTAATACTCTCTGCTTTTAATAAGGTGTGGAAACACTGATCTACAGCTGTGCTTACTCCCTGACTAAGCTGCTCCATGTGCTAAATGAGAGGCCCACCACTGGGTCTCTGGTAGCATCAAGAGAGATGGTCTTTTAAAAAAAAAAAAAAAAAAAGTCATGTAGTTAAGAATCAAATCAGAAATGGTTTAGTCACCAAGTTCCTGTGTTTCATGTCTGGGAAGTGTTAAGGATATTTTTGTTTTAATGCAGCATTTGACTCGACTTCCTTTCATTTAGAAAATAAATGCCAACTCTTAAAATGCTTTAAAAATGCTAACTGATATAAATAAGTTGCTGAATCTCTATGTTCTGTTAAACTGAACCTTGTGGTAAAGTGTGAATGTGGTGTCATGGGCTTTCTTCCTATGAATTGCTGTAGACATAGACCATCTTCACTGAATTGAGGAGCCCTCCTTGATAATGCAGTGAGATTTTAACATCTTGATGTTCTTGTCCCCATTCCTTTCAGGAGACAAATGACTCCATTGATGTATGCAGCTAGAAAAGGCTATTCTCGTGTTGTTGGTCTTCTTGTTGCTCATGGATCACACATAAATGCCCAAGATGAAAATGGATATTCAGTAAGTGATTTACTTCCATGTATTTTAACTAAAGTTTAAAAAATAATTTAAAAGCAGGAACCCATAAGCTTGTTTCTAGTGTAGCTTCCTCAAAAATACTCAGTTACACTCCTTTACCATCACCTTGAGATTGTTTTGCACTTTGTCTCCAGATTCTGGCATGTAAGAAGTTACGAAGGTTGTATTATTGATTGAACCTCCTATTCTTTTTTTTTTTTTGCTTCATATGTAAACTTGATAAAAACAAAACTGTTCTTATGCAGGCATTAATATGGGCAGCACACCACGGACATAAAAACGTCATTTTTAAGTTGTTGGAGCTTGGAGCTGACAAAAATCTGCAGACTAAGGATGAGAAGACAGCAGCAGAGCTAGCAAAAACCAATAAACATTCAGAGGTACTTACTTCACTTCTTCTTGAGATGCAGATTCTGTGGGTTGGGTTTATTTCGTTGTTTGTTTGTTTGAGATTGCCTCAAAAAACTTCTGTAGAAGTGTTACTTTAATAACTAAACTGTAGCAGCTAGTTGCATACATTTCCTGTTCCATCTGCGCTGACTATTTTCTGTTATATCCCAACTTGTGACAGTGCTTTCAATGCTTTTAAGGGTTTTTGGTTTTTTTTAAGTTTTGGGATAATTCCCTTTTTTCTCTAGAATCCTTGACTTTGAAACACAGATTTGACAAGGGATTATTACTGTCAGTACTGTTGATATGAGAAGTAGTAAAATAATGTGTTTAATGTGTTTTCTTCTGTATGCCCAAGTGTGTGAGAGAATGCAGATACTAAACTATTTTGCAGTGTATAGTTTCTGATTGAATTTGGAAGGTAAAAGGCTAAAGCTAAAAGGGGGAAAAGGGGAGTCAGCGGTATGTACTGGCTGTCTTCCAAATATGTTCTCAGGAGAGAAGACAGTCTAAAACAACATAAATTGGTCATCAGATCATTGGAAGAGCAGCAACTCATTAGCAGTGTAAAGAGAGCTGCTGAAAACAGCATATATTTTCCTAAAATAAATCTGCTTACTGTTGTTGGTGGATGATGCATGGTGGATCAGACAAACCAGGCTCATGTATTTTGCTTTGAGTTGCTCTTGCCAGTGATGTGGGTTTTTGCAGTGTCTCTTTAAGAATGTTACTCACTTTAGTGAATTGGGATTCACTGTAATTAGATTTTTTTTCTTTTTTATTGTTGTTGTTTCTTGTAAGGCTACAGGGCTAGGCAGGAGCAAAAGTGTTAACTATGCACAAAGTTGTCAGCGTAGGCTAGCAAGATCAGTGTATGAGGCTCAGTGATCTGTCAACTCAGGTTACTGAAAGGGGCTACAAATGCTTTCTGCCTTTGATAAATGACTTGTTCAGCAGGCTGTGGCCATATAATCTTATAACATGACTGTGACATAAAGGGAGAACAGGCTACTCCCGTTTCAAAGGTGGGTCTTGCCTCTTGACCTGTGAGGTGCTAGCTTTTGTACAGTTACTGCAAAGTCTTGCAGATGTTACCGAGATATTTAATGGTCCTGAGCTCCAGATCAGGAGTCTGCTCTTCAGCCTGTTGGCAGCACCATGGGTTGTCACATAGGCTGTGGCTGCAGAAACTAGATCTGGGAGGACGCTTATTTTCTTCCTTGCATATTGTACAAACTTTTGCTGGGATGGAGTTTTTCTTCCTAGCAGCTCACATGGTGCTGTTTTAGATTTGTGACCCGAACGGTGTTGGTGCCACAGCAGTGGTTTGGCTGTTGCTGAACAGTGCTTACGCAGCGGCACTTTATGCACGTGCACCTTTGCTGTTTGTCACTCTTCCCCTGCCAGTGAGTAGGCTGGTGGGAGCACAGCTGGGTGAGCTGAACTGAATTGAACTGACCAAGGAATTGTTCCACATATGTAACATCCTGCTCAGCCAGGAAAAAAAAGGGGGGGGGGAGGGGGGCTGTTGCAAAGTAGGTATTTGTTAGAGACTGGCTGGGCTTCGGTCTACTACTGGGAGGTGGTGAGTTACCTTTGCATCACTTGCTTTTTTTTGTTTCTTATATTTCTTCACTAATTAAACTTCATCTTGACCCACTTTTTTTTCTTGCTTTTGGTCTTCCACTTCTATCCCATCACTTTATGGGGAGTGAGCAAGCAACCACGTGGGGGCCTTGTTCGCTAGCCAGAGTCAGTCTGCCGTGTACATATGTGTGTGTGCAGAAAAAACTGGCTGGTCACCTGAATTTCAGAAGAGTGGTCTCACCATTCCTTTGGTCTTTTGGGTGTTCTACTTGTTCTGCTAGATTCTCTAGTAACTAACTCATGCGGGGGCAATTCAATTTCTGGAATCCATCACCGATGCATAATGATATTTGACAGAAGGCTTGCATCTTAGTTGAAAGAATCCTTGTCCATCAGGTACAGTTAACTTAGATCATCAGTTATAAACTGCTAAATGTTGGGTCCATGTATGCGCTGGAAATGCAGGTGTTAAAACAGCTTTATGCTTTAAGCTCTTCAGAGAACTTACTCCCTTGAGGGTGTAGAACTCTTGTCTACAAACCGCTAATAACTACGTTGGTGTACTGCTGCTTCTGAAAAGCCGGATGCTAGCTCTTCTAGGACTACATTACATGCATTCTCTTGCTTTGCATCAGTTCATTGTTGAGCTTTGATTTTGATTAATTCAGAAATGCTCTTGATAAACTCTGTGGGCTTAGTCTTAACTCCTCACTGTAGTTGTTTTAGAGAGAAGAAATGGCAGATGTTTCATGTTCCCTGTGTGTAGTAATTTATGATAGATCTCTTTGTAGTCTTACTTCTGTGTATTTCTTTATACATTTTAAGTTAAATAATAATTAATTCATTTTGGCTCTTTCAGATTTATAGTTTACTCTCTTTGGCTGTAAATCACTCGCAAGGGAAATACCATGAAACGATTAAGCAAGAGGCTATCTACAAATTTCTGACAGCTGTCCCTGACCACAGAGTTGGGTAAATAAAGTCATAGCGTAACTTTAGTTTATAAACATTCCTGAGAGATTGTATTTGTTCATATCAATGTGATTAAGTTTTACTGATATGTGTTGCATGAATTTTGGAGCACTACCAAGAGTCCACAGTAAGTATATTAATATACTCTAAATTTTTCAAGACCGCATAGTTCCATTGCATTACGAACAATGAGCATGCTCTAGATTTTTCCTTCCTCTGACTTGATGTAAAGTAGAGGCAGAGTCCAGTGCCACTTCAGTTTTTTCAGTGCTATTAAATCTGTGTGCACCCCTGTTAGATACTCCTTGTGTCATTATCTTCATTTGATAGTAAATTCCAGCTACTTTCACTGAATGCTTGTTTTCAGTGTTACTCTACCAGGAAGAGTTGTGTCCCGTTCTTTTTTCCATGTGCATTCAGACACTTGTGTTGCCTTGAGGAGGGCCAAACACCTGAGAAAGTCCAGGTGAAATACGAACAGCAGTTAAGCTCCAGAACATTGATATCTGCATGCATCTGACTCTGAACCATGCAGGTGTTCTTTGGGTGAACTGAGCACCTGCTTCAGCAACTTTGAAGATGCCTGATATTGTTTTGTACCAGAACATAAAGCTAAGAAGTCCTCAAGAAACAATCTGCTTTCCTCTGTGAGCTACATAGTTTTCAGAAGACAATTTCCAGAGCCCATAGTCTCTGTGCAGTCTGTTGGTCAGGTTGATTTTCTGTGTCCCTGCTTAGCCAGGTCATGCAGAATTTGAAATGCTGCGGTTCTGTACCATGAGGCTGGCTGTAGGTCACAAGTTAGCAGTTCAGAGGTAGTGTCAGAGCACCTCGTTTCAGACAGAGCCTCATCAGGTTTTGTTGTTAAGAGGAACGCTTACCTCAATAAGATTTTTATCCTCTGGGGCTTCAACTGTGGTCATCTTAGAGGTACTTCGTAGAGCTGAGGGTGAAGGTTTGGCATTGTGGAGTCAATTGTCTGTGTTTCCCTCTTTGTTCTTGCATCTTATTAATAAAATAAGGAAGTAAGTTAGCACCATGCAGCAGTTATCCAAATTCTGTGCTGTTGAAACCTGATGGTGGCTAGAGGACATTCTACCAGTGCCTTGGTAATCTTGATAAGCTTTTAAAGTAAGACACTGAAATCCTGTGGCCTACTTAACAATAGTTTGTGGCAGCCAGATGTCCAACCATGCAGATGTAACTGTATTAAGCAGTTTTGCACTTCTAGGATTTCAGTGCGTTAGTAGGCTTTTTCTAAACTCTACCAGTTTTGTCTGCATCAGTTAAGCATTTCTGGTGATTAGTACGACTCCTGGTTTCAGAAAGCAGTCTCTCTGAGTCTAATGGATGTCTGGCTGTTAAACTGTGTATGTGGGAATAGGTGTTTATCAATTTACACGCACATAAAGAGTGAGTTAGGTTTTTTCATCTAACGATAGTCAAGAAGTACACTGTGCTTTTGTTTACTCCATCATATTTCTTCTGGCTGGGTTCCTCCTTCCTTCCGTTTGTCTACATGACTTTCATCACAGGCATTGCCAGTTGTCTTCTAAATTTCCATTTCCTCTCTAACCTGCTCCTAATGCATCATCTAGTACTGGGTATAAGTTGTGCCCCACAGTGCATGGAACCTGTCATAGTTGCTGCTCTCGTTCATTTCTGATCATTAGGTAGTGAGGGTAGCTTCAGTTGTTGCCTTCTGCTGTCCTAAATGAGAATTGTCCTGGCTCCAGATGCCTGTACTGTTCAAGGAGGCAAACATCTGTGTCAGGAATTTGCTCTCTCAAACTCCTAGACAAGTCTTCTCTAAAGAGTCATCTTGTTGAGAGGCTTTCAAGTAAACATACAGATGCTGAATAAATGTCTTTTCCTTGTACTAAAAGTCTTGAGTGACCAAAAAACTCCCGAAACCTATGCCAACTAGATGCTTTGAGTGCCTAAATAAAAAGCAAAATTGATCGCTGCAGGTTGTTTATCTCCTCTCCCCAGTTTGGGGGCATCGGCTTTACACATTATGTGAATGGATATGTGAATGTATATGCAAATTGCTTACTTCAAAGGCTGGCTGTTGTGGTCTGTGTGGTGAGGGGAAGAGGAATTGGGGGGGGGATAATAACACAATTCTGCACAACTTCGTGGTAGGGACAATATCTTCAAACTCTACTAAAACTATTTTAAACTCTTCATATATTTTTGTCTGCTGAAATTGACCCTATATGTCCACAGAATTATCGAGATTCTCAGTGTGCAAACTTGAAATGTTTTCTTACGTATTCAGAAAAGAATTTTTTTTAACAAATTTTAACAGTAGGAACTTAATGACTTAGCCTTTGATGTGAAAAGGAGGCAAACCTTAATTTCAGGGCCAGCAAGAAGAGAGCAAACTATCTCTAAGCTCAAGATTTTGGCAAAGGGTTGCTATTGCAATTGCAGTAGTCCTTTTTGATTTTTGTATCATTTGCTTTTCAGTTTAATTCTGTTCATTACAATTGTTCATCTAATTGTTGAAAGCTGTTTGAACTTTTTAAAATTTTTATATCTTGTATTAATGTGGGGAATTCATGTTTTATCTTTGTTTATAAATGTTAAACTTTAAACTTACTATGAGTTATTCTGCTTCATCAGTCTAACTTCTGAACAGTAGCCTTCTGACAACAAATTTGTTACTGGACTGATTTCTGCTATCTTTAATACAGGCATTCCTGTTTTCTTGATAACGTTTTTTGGTTTAAATAGAACTGGTTTAAAGGGGTAACAGCCGTGGGCTGAATCCAACTTATATGAAGATTAGCTGATAGGAACACACAGTTTATCTTAAACCGCACTTAGAAATCTTTCAGGCTTTTGTGAACAACTTTAAAATTCATTCGGAACGTTTTGCTACTAAAAAGTGACGTTCATTTATGAAAGTAGTTTTCTTTAGGCTTAATTCTACTTAATAGACCAAAAATGAAATTATGCAATTTTGATAGATTAAGCTGCACTCCGTGATGCTTTTGAGAGACTACTGTTATCAGTAGGTACGTGCAGGTTTAGGTCTGACAGTGCTTTGCCTGGGATTTTTTCTATAGCGTATTGTTGAGGTTATCTTTTTGCTTTTATTTTCCATTGTTTTCACCTCAAATCTTACTATATTTACAGTTCCTATTCAACTTTTGATGACATGGAAGTATTTTTGCATGGTCTTGGTCTAGAACACCTAATAGGATTATTGAAGGTAAGATTGTGATTTATCTGCTATCTGTAAAGGAATTGTTGAAAACAAATGCATCTTAAGCATCAGCATAAGTTCTATCACTTTTAGAATATTAATTCAAATAATTGTATTAATTTCAAGTTACATTTGAAGTGTAAAGGTCCACTGCAGTGGATTAATTTTGGTTATTAGTCAGTCACAACACGTGATGTTTCTGAACTGGAGGACTCTTCTGTTTCTTTGTGCAGTTGTTCTTGTATCTGAAAACTGAAATAAAACATAAGTGGGGAAAAACATTAAGTGAAGTCAGTGTTTTCTTTTGAAATTTTTTGATGACAGAAAACCCTTTGCCTTATACAGGAAAGAGATGTATATTTAAGGCAACTTCTGATCATGCAAAAAGAAGAGTTAATACAGGTCAGTTTACTACTCTGAAAATTTTTTCCTTTTTCTTAAATGGCTTTAATATCTTTTCCTTAGAAATGTCTAAATTTTTAAGAATTCTTTAAAGGTCTGTTTTCAAAATCTTATACAGCAACTCGAATTTTAATATATAGAGAGATGTTTTCTGAAGTATGTAATCCCACAGACCAACCTCAAATTCTGAGAGTTGAATTCTTGGATATTCTTTGCCTGAGTATGAAGTGGAGGCCCCCAGTATTCCTTTGCTGTAATGATGTAGCAGTTGAGGTGAGCAGGAAATAGTTCAGTTTGGAATTTTAGTTGTTAACTTTGGTAAGTATGTAAGTATGTTTTCCCTGAACAGAAATCAGTGCTAGTATTATCAGTAGATAATCCTAAATAACCCTTTAAATGTGGTCCAGTTTGTGAGGTGGTAGTATCTTTTGCATTGTGGGATCTCATATCCCACACAGACTTGTAAATCCTTAACCAAAAAAAAAAATTTTGATTTCTTACAGTTTACTACATTTGGGAAGCTCGGTATTCCACTGTTGTGTAGGTGAAACTGATAAGATATTGTAAGGTTTCAGTTTGTAGTAGAAATAAGGTGATTGCATTTTCCTTAGACTTATTAGAATTACCACTCTGGGGAAAACTTCCTCTGCTTAAAGGAGGGTGCCATAATGAAATCCAATCTTAGCAGTCTCCTTAAAACAATGTAACTAGTTCAGGCTGCAGGATACTTCCTAGCACTCTGTACCCGATCCAGGATACTGAAGGGGCCTTCTTAAACCAGCTGTCTGAGGCCTGCTTCTTGCTACACATGCTAGCCACATACATCCTCAGTGTAAGCTTTTTTCCCCTACTCTGGTTTGGATACCTTGTTGTTTTACCCTGGGACAGTACCAAAACAGTCATGGTTCCATGGACGCATGTGTTCTAGCAGGCGGAATTAACATTTATCTGCAGCTGTTACTGTTCTTTCAGTGCTGGTGTCGCAAGGATGTTTTGCATGAAGGTTTATCTTGTAACTGAGTAGACCTGGTGTTGTCAGTGTTTTGACAGAGCTCAGAAATACCTGTATTCTCAGAGGGGGTACCTATGGGGAGTTTTGTCGATCAAGAGGTTTCTCTGAGAGTTCATGTAGACATAAATATTACAAGGCATGTCAGCATCTGTGCTTTTCTTGAAGCTTTGGGATTGTGTCTGCTGGGCAGCATCGCAGTGTGGGCTTCATTTGAATCCGTAAAGCCCCACCTTTACAGGAATTTCACCCTTAAGACATTTTTGTGGTTTTTCTTCTCGTGACTGTGAGCTGCTCTCTCTTGTGATTGCATTAAACTGCAATACATGTTCAAATTGATCGCCTGTTTTGATGTTGTAATCATTGTTACTTGTTTTTGTCATGGGGACTTTGGAGGAGGGGGAGGGGATTATGGACTTAAGTGAATAGCTGAGCCTTAGCATTCCTTCACTGAAGAGACTTAATATTTTTCATATAAACTGCTAACTTCTGTTTCAGTGTTCTAACATGTTTGGGGCTTCCTATTACAAAGAGAACTTTTGGGGACAAACCAAAATAAATACCTGGATCAGCTGTTCTTGCACAGGAATACCATATCTGCCTCAGCAACAGCAGGAAGCAATACCTGGAAAATAAGTCGTGCTTTGTGCATGGACATAAATTAATTAGTCTTCAACTCAGGATTTTTTTCAAATGATATAATGCTCCTGGCTTCTTACCACTTCATAAGTTACCCTAAATTCTTGATTTTAGTTTTAGAGCTCTAGTAACAGTTTCTCCCCACTCCACTGATAGAAAAAATCTAATCTGTTTCCTCATAACTCTAGAGTTGAGAGGTTTTAGTGTGATGGCAGATCTACCACTAACAGCCAGCTCTTTTAAAGAGCCTGGATCTTATTACTGCAAAGATTAATGATGACCTCTGATGGATGCCTCTGAACCATGCTGGTTTTTATCCAAAGAAGTGGAGAAAAAATCCTGTCACTAACATGAGACACTTTCCTCCATCAAACAATATCAGAAAGATATTTTCTCTGTAAATATCTTTATCTGTATTCTACAACAGAGCCTAAACAATGACTCTTTCAAGCTGAAATCCATGCATTCCGTCAAGTTATAAACTGTTCCATACTGAGACAAGTCTGTTCAGTATACTGGGCTGTTTGGTTCTGTGCTTCTTATGACACTTAGATATTTGGGGAGGGGGGCAGGCGGACATCTTTTTTGAGTATTCATCTCAGAAGACAGTGGCACAAATAATTTTATTTCATGATGCATTTTGGACTGAGAAGGCTCTGTTCTCACGTGTCACATGTCTTAGTTTAGAATAAGAGAAATTGGCATGCTCTTCTGGATTTGAGAAAGCATAATTAAATATTAACAAATCAAGATATATAACCCAAAGGTTTAACTTCATCATTGGAGTTATCTGGTCTGCATACTTCCATATCACAGTACCAGGATTCTCCTTCCTCTTCCACCTTCCCTCACAAAAAAAAAAAAAGCATTTTATATTTGGCAGAATATTTTGAAATTGTTTAAAAAAAAAAAAAAAAAAAAGTGACCATTTGGGCAATATGGCAAAGACGTGAGACTTAGTGTATAACCTCACTGGTGTTATCTGAGAAGTATGCCGTCTTTTACTTCAGGTAATCTGTTATTCACCTCTTCTTTTATTTCTGTCTAAAGGATGACAGAAAAGTCATGTTGATGCCGGCACGTGGGTTTTCATGGAGTTTTTGGTTTGTTTTTGTTTGAGTGAAGTGTTGTTAGCTGATGTGCCTAAAATTGTATAGTCTATTTAACAGATACAAGCAAGTCCTGGTACAACACTTCTATGTTCTTAAATGTATGGTTACTTCAGCTGGCATTAGTTGGACTGCAGAGTACAATTGAACTTACACCAGCCTAAAAGCTTGCTTATCCATAAAGAAAGAAGAGGGGTTTCAGATACTTCTCATTCCTTGCATTTTGTCATCACATGAATGGTCAGATTCTTGGTAAACCCTCCCGTTCAGCATAGATGGGCTGGAAAGGGAAAATATGCCCGCTTTGGGGAGGTAGATTGCACTGATATATCCGCTCTCTTAAATTCTGCACCTAGGACTTCTAGATTCAGAAAGGACTGTGGTGATGGAGGACTTTATCTATAACGATTTTTATGACACTCCTTACATAATAAGCCATATCTTCAAGGTGTGGTGGTGCTCAGTCAACTGATTTGCTCACAGAACAAAGTTGTTTTATTTTCAGGGATACAAATTACATCATAGTCTTGATACACTGATCAGAAAGCCGTATCCTGACGTTTGTTCCAGGAATGAGAAGATTGCATCAAAATCAATTCCAATTATCTTAATACTTCCTGCTTTAAGCCAGATATTTTTAATACTCAAGAGTAACTGCCACTCTGTCCTTGGAAGAGTTTATTTGATGTGTTAATCATAACTAAAAGTAAATTTGCTGCTCATAAATCAGGTTACTGCTGTTAGATGTCACTTCGCTTTGTAAACATTAAAAAAATATTAGTTCATACTAGATAGGGCATCTCAAGAAAAAGTTGAGAACTAATAAATTTACAGCTCCACATAAAAAAATTTATTTCTAGAAAATCCAGATTTTTCTCTCTTAAGGCTGCTAGTGATGTTTATCAAAGAGACTTGAGTACAATTTGTTCAGGAACCCATGAAAACCTAATGGAAATTGCTGAAGTTAGATCTGTAGTTGTCTGTAGATCTATAACATCTGTTTGAAATGTCTGAAGAGAACTTGTGATCTTGTAGTTACGTGATATCTGTCACTTTTTGAACACCTAGCAGAGAACTTGGGAAACTGCTTTTATGGAGCCATGATGAACGCTGACCATCAAAAACTTGTGTCTCATGTAAACCGTTTCTCTGGGCACCTTCTTGTCTGTAGAACTGCTGCCTGGCACCATCCATGGCAGAGAGACTGCCTGGCATTTTGATCTGATGTGTATTGCCAGCTGGTCATTCAAAATTCTTCCTGCAATCATAGAGTGGGTTGGAAGGGACCTCAAAGACCAACCAGTTCCAACCCCCTGCCCTTGGTAGGGACACCTCCCACCAGACCAGGTTGCCCAAAGCCCTGTCCATCCACAGCTTCTCTGGGAAACCCATTCCAGTGCCTCACCACCCTCTGAGTGAAGAATTTCTTCCTTATATCTAATCTAAATCTACTCTCTTTCAGTTTAAAGCCATTACTCCTTGTCCTATCACTACACTCCCTGACAAAGAGTCTCTCCCTAGCTTTTCTGTAGGCCCCCTTTAGGTACTGGCCTATAGTACCTATAGAAGGCTGCTATAAGGTCTCCCCAGAGCCTTCTCTTCTCCAGGCTGAACAACCCCAGCTCTCTCAGCCTGTCTTCATGGGAGAGGTGCTCCAGCCTCTGATAATCTTTGTGGTTCTCCTCTGGACTCATTCTAATACTTCCATGTCCTTCTTGTGCTGGAGGCCGCAGAGCTGCACATGGTGCTCCAGGTGTGGTCTCATAGGAACAGAGTGGAGAGGGAGAATCCCCTCCCTCGTCCTGCTGGCCACGCTTCTTTTGATGCAGCTCAGAATATGGTTGGCTTTCTGGGCAGCAAGCACATGTTGTCGGCTCATGCTGGGCTTCTTGTCAACCAGACCAATAGTTCCAGAAAGCCGGAGGTCTGAAAATCTTATATCTTACAGATTTCTGAGGCTGCAGCATGGAATTTCAGATCTCAAGAACATGAGTGAGAGCCCCCTACGTCCCAGCTTTGGAGTCCATGGTATCCCTGCAGTCTGAAGTTGTAGAGTGGCCCATTCCTGCTGGGTCTCGGTACTCAGCTGGAGAATGAGAAATTAAGTCATAGGGACTGTATAAGCCTGTGTCAAGTAGCATTTAGGCTTATGATACCTGGTCTCAATGTGAGGTGAGAAACGTATTCAGATTTTATAAGTATGCTGTCTTTCAGATACATAAAAAGTCTGCTTTTATAGAGTATTTTATGGTAGCTGAGTCTTTAACAGAATCACCTCTTAGACGATTCTGAAATACCTGAGCATAGCATCCTAACAACATGAGAGTACTTAAGAAGAAACAGCTGTTAGTTGTTTGTAATAAACAGATTCTTCAAAGTGTGATATCAGTTTTGACTCCTACTGGGTTCTTGTCGTTTCGGTTTCCATCATTAAATAGTTTAAATTTTGTGTGTTTTTCTCCTTTCAAAGTTACAAACATTGTAGTTGACTGCATTAACTTAAAAGTAACTTCTTTTGACTCAAGTAGTAGTAAACTGTTTTATGTTTAATACATATTAAAACTAAATTATAAATCTGAAATGACTTTTTAAATTTAGATTGGCGTTACAAATCCCGTAGATCAACAGAAACTCCAAGATGCTATTAATGAGCTACAAGTGGAAGAAATAAGAATTGGAGATCTCCCTGAAGTAGTGAAGATGGAATTCAGGTAATAACTGTGTATTTAAGGAAAGTAAAGTGAAATACAAACTATTCAAGTGACTGTAATAACTATTCAAGTGACTGTAACATTTTCTTTAGCACAGAGCTAAGATTTTCTCACACCTTACCCCATGTATAAGCATTCATGCGAGTTAGTGGATTTTGAGAGGTGGTAGTCTACATTTTGTACAAAAGAAAGTTAGAAGCGTAGATTATTGTTCTTAGGACTCTGTTTATGGGTTATGTTGCAATCTTATGCCATTGCTTTGGTCATCTCTGAGTGATAAATTCCTTCTCTGTACCCCAGACAAGGTTACATGGCGTTGCTGTGCTGGGGTTTCACTAGGTGTGTTTATATCACACGTGGCTTCTCTGACTCCAGCGTTAACTCGTTCTTTATTTTTTCTGATTAGCTTCAGTGAGCAGATTTTTTTTTATTTCTTCAAGGAAGTAGAGTCTTGCCTTCTTCCCTTACCCATGTTTCAAGTGCATTTTTGACCCTTGCAGACTCTAACTGATGTGGTCTCTCCAATTCTCTGTTGTATCTGTAAACAAGACAGACTCTTCTAGTACTTAAATTTGAGTTTACAATGCAATAAAAAGATGTGCAGAGAGAGAGAGAAAACTTCTCTATAGGGCTCTAGTATCAACTCTACAGCACCTGTTGTACTTTATTCTGGTATAGTCTTGTGCAGTCCCATGAAAGCCAGGCCTGAGCTGAGAGAAACATCCTCCAGCAGCCTTATTAAACTTCATCAGTCCCCTAAGCACTGGTAGAACAGTTCCCATATCTGCCACTAAAAGAAGATTGAAGGCTGTAGTAAGTGTAAAGGTGTCTTAAGGTTTCTTAAACCTCTTATCCTCTGTTTTGCTGTGTAATAGTTTTTCTAAAAGAGACCTAGACTTGAATTTAGGTTCTTCCTTCTGGGAGATACCTCTTGTTGGCTAGTGCACTACTAGTCAAGAGGGTAATTCTTGCCTAGTAGCTGCACTACTCCTCCGTTAGCTACTTCTTTTTTCTCCACAACACAAGGGAGAGCTGTCTGTTCTATGTGGGAGATGTGAGGCTAACCTCATGCTCATGTTGTTCGTTGGGCTGAAGGGTTCAAGTGCATTCTGTACGTTACCTCCATCCTTTGGAGGCAGCTGAATCCCACTGGTGCTGTGCGTTAGCCCTCATGTCACCATGTGGTCCTGCTATATTTTTTTTTGTGAGTCTGTCTAGTACATTCTCCACTCCTGTCTAACCATTCTTACATAAACTGCTTGCTCCTGGTGCTGACAGCATGCCTGTTCGTGTAACCATTACTGTGTTGATACAAAAGATCTTTTGCAGCTTGTTCGAGGTGCATTTTTGCACCATGATGCCAAATTTGAACTGTGGGATGTGAGAGGTTATGCGAGGCTCTTGAGAAGGGAAGCCCTTGAAAGACTGAGGTGGGCTGGGAGAGGCAGGTGTTCACGTTCTAATACAGGGCCTTGATGCTGCCTTCTTGTCTCTGAGGAGATTGCTCTGTCAAAGTTAGTACCTGTTTGCTTCCAGAAGAGAATTCAGATGAAAACCAGCATGTGTTCTCTAAGACTGAAGAACTAAAGTTCCAGCATGCCAGAAGGTACAAACCATCACGATATAGATACACATCTTAAATATTCTGACAACACCTGAACCTTTCCTATTAAAATAGAGGCTTTGCTGCTGAGCTGAGGAAGTAGACCAGGCATCTGGGTGTCTCAGTGTCCAAGTTCGGCACCATTATAAAAGGATTTTGATTCTTCATAAAGGGAGCATTAGCTGCAGTTTGAAAGGACTTTGTCCAGTTCAAGCTTCATGCATTTTTTTATGTTAAAAATTATACTTTTTCAAATTGGCCTATAGTGAGCAGTGTTTGGTATATGCACTCAAGCAGTACAGCTAAAAAAAAACATAATAAGTGGAGAAATAAAGTTACCAATCATTGCATGCAAAGCCACCTGGGGGGGGAAGGGAATTATAATATGTATATCGGGTACAGTCTCATACACCAGTAATGTGGTCATCAAAAAGATTTATTTGTACAGTATGGATTTAGAACATACATTGTTCTCAAAACCAGAAAATAATTGTTTGAGTAAAGAGAAAACAAAATATGACAGCACTTGAGTTAGGGCAAGCAATGCGTGGTTTTATAGAAAACATCTTGACATGTATTCTAGGCATCTGACCTTGAGACTAAAATCATAGGCTATGTTTATCTGCTATTACATAAAGATTTTACTTGCCATTTGTTCAAAGTCATTCTGTGAGAAGGAAGATCAGTCATTAAGTCATAGAAAAACTAACATAGTAGAAAATGTTGAACTGATTGATTATAAACTCACAGAGTGTCTAGCACTGTTTAGCCACTGGTGTTTTGACAGCCATTAATTCTTTTTAAAAGCGATTATATTTTGAAAACGTTACTTCCATTTGGAAGTATTTGGAAATGGAAATAACATGTCACTGCAACAGATAGGAATTCCATGAAAATGTTTTCTAAGATCTATATTGGTATAATAAAGAAGTTTTGCAAATATTTTTTCCCTCCTTTTCGTGTCCATGAAATACTTAACGTAGGAATTCTGGAGGGATTCTCAAGAAAAATAACTTCTTTTGTGACAGAACACAGAAGGTGCTGCAATTGATCCTAGCTAGCTAAAAAGGTATCTTTCTAAGCGGAAAGAAGCAAACACAAAATGAAAACTAAAGGAAATAAATAATTCCGGAACAGGTTTAAAGCAATATAATCCTGGTTGCGGATAATACTGAGTGAAAATTGTGTTCTGCTTTTATTGTCACACCTTTCCTTCTCCCTTCCTGACGGACCATCTTGGTGGAACAAGTCCTAGGTGCAGAATGGTTCCCAAAGAGTTGAGTCTCCAGACTCGCCTGTCCTCCTGTGTAGATGCTGCAGTAGATCAGGCCCCAGGCTCCCAGCTGTTTTTAGGAAGCAGTGTTTTGCCAGTAGGCAGCTTAATATTGCTTGTTTGGGAGGGGTGTTGTAGGAGAAAGTTGAGAGCTGAATGAAAACAATCTGTGGGCTAAATGCAGCCTCTTTTTAGACACTTGCACACCATGGGCTTGTAGCTTAGTTCAGGTGTTTGGCAAATTGCTTTTTGACCTTTTTGCTATCAGAAGAGGTGTGCAAGGGGATGTATGTTGTATTTCAGTTTAGTAGGAGATTGCTCTAGGGAGAAGAGAGAGGTTGAGGTTTCAATCCATTTACACAGATCCTCCCCTAGATGCATTGAAGTCCTGCGATAGGGAAATGCCAGCTTAAAACTGTCTTTTGTTTTGGGCCTGATGTTACTCACCTAAATCACAGAATCACAGAATTGTAGGGGTTGGAAGGGACCTCAAAAGACCATCGGGTCCAACCCCCCTGCCAAAGCAGGTTCCTTAGAGCAGGCTGCCCAGGTAGGTGTCCAGACGGGCCTTGAGTATCTCCAGAGAAGGAGACTTCACAACCTCCCTGGGCAGCCTGTTCCCGTGCTCCGACACCCTCACTGTGAAGAAGTTGTTTCGCATGTTGGTGCAGAACTTCCTGTGCTCCATCTTGTGGCCATTGCCCCTTGTCCTGTCCCCACAAACCACTGAAAAGAGGTTGGCCAAATCTCTCTGTCTCCCACACCTCACGTATTTATACACATTGATGAGATCCCCTCTCAGTCTTCTTTTCTCCAGGCTGAACAGACCCAGGTCTCTCAGCCTGTCTTCATAGGGAAGATGCTTCAGGCCCAGTATCATCTTTGTGGCCCTCTGCTGGACTCTTTCCAGGAGAAAATGGCTTACAGGTAGCTGAAACTGTTCTCTGGGTGACAAAGGCACTTTTCAGAAGTTTCAGGATTTGAGAGTTCACTTGTTAAAAGCAAATGGATGATCTTACTTAACACCTCACCCCCCGCCCCCCCCCCCCCCCCCCCCCCCCCAGTCCTTTTCTTTTGCCCAGTCAATGGCAGCAACTTTCTGGCTTGCACCATGACTTACAACTGACACTTAGGGTTCTTTCTGGCACATAAAATAAAATGAATTGAGTCACTCTCACATGGGAGCTCTGAAAACTTGGCATTGAAGTTAGCCTGTTAAATTTCTATATCCTTTCCTCCACTCTGTGGTGACTGATCGAACTAATTTTCAGTTATCTTCCCGTCTTTTGAGCACTAAGTATACTTTTTCTTCAAAGTAAATAACATAAGGTATTTTAGTCTTGGAGAAACGTATTTTCAGATCCAGGGCCCAAGTCAGTAGCAGATTCTTCATTCTTTCGCTGTGCTGGAGACTGAGTGACTCCACAAGAATACTACTATTTCCCCCCCCAAAATCCTTCTCAAAAATGTAATCTGTGGGTAATGAATATTGATACATCAGCATAAAGTTGACTAAGCTCTCTACTTCTGGTGTTGGAAGACTGATCTGTATGCCCACATGCACAGGAAAGCAGTGTTCTGGGGTTATTATGCATAATCTGGTATAAAATTTCTTAAATTGATTAAAAACAGGATTGGTGTGAGTGAGAAATAGTAGTGGAGGTCAGTAGAATGTTTCCCAAAAGAGTTTGGATGACACTTTTTCGGCTTTGTGTGTAGCTGAATATTCCAGGTAACTTAATGATTTGCTACCCTTTGGGGTGGGGGGAACAGACAATCAAAGTAGCATAACTTGCCAAGATGTTAAATGTAGTATTGTGTGTTAAACAGGATAGATTTTTTTTTTAATGTAATAAAACTGCATGTCTGATTCACTTACTAGCCAATGCTGGAAACGCATAGATGATTTTAGCTTGTGAAAAGACATAGCCTTTTACAAATAATGGAATATGGTTTTGTTTTGGTAGTGGAGATGAATGCCTCAAGTTCCTTCAGAAGTTGAATAAAGAGTGTAGCAAGCTGACTGTTCCTGTGCAGACCATAAATAATCATTTTCTCAAAAATTCTCACAAGGTATTCAACCAAAGGGAAAAAAGAATTGATTTAGAGTTTGGGGAATAGCATTGTTCTATGCTGTAAAATGAAAAATACGAATACTAATCAACTGTCTTGATCGTTGTTAGTTTTCTAAAGCTGTCCAATGTTTTTTCTCTAAAGTACAATTATTTTTTAAAAATTTATTTCAGAGTTAAGCTGCCCTATTAAAGAACATAAAGCTGTTTCTCAGTGTTTCCCCTGACAGGGGAATTCAGGTGACAGGAGCTTCCCACGAAGGCTAAAAGAGCAGTAGATCAATGTCATGCATAAATCATACAATGAAAACCTAGCATTAAAAAAGTTACATTTTTTTTCTGACACTGCCTTGTATACTACCTCAACTAATTAGCATTAAGTTGTAATTTGCAGTAATTCTGGCAAATAACTGACTCTCAACAGATAGTGCTGCAGTGGGCACCAACCGAAAGATATATTGAAGTCTGCAGAGATGTGGTTTACAATGTTGAAAGGTTGGGAGAAGAAGTTGCCAGACTGAAGGACCTCGTGGAGAAGGTGAGAGTGAGGCCGTTACATTGCACACAGAAACCTGGCTGCAGTATCTTGAATGTGACAGCCATCCGTGAAATGTTCTGTACCTTGGTCTGTCTCAGCCACTTTAGCTGTAGTTTGATCACTGCATCCACCGCTCGTACCCTTCTTCCCACCTTTCCATAACAGAACGTGAAATAATCTAGGATGTTACAAAACAGTGTGGAGAGTCTCCAAATGAAGGAATATGAATGGAATATGAAATGAAGGTCAATCTTATTCTTTCTACCACAGCAAGGAATTAAGTGGGAACTACTCTTGTGCACGTGGACAGCCACTGTGGCGTAAACCACTCTGAATACTTATTAATTAAGGAATCTTTTGTTTGGAATTATTGACTCTCAAGGAAGATACTGCAGTTTTATGGATTGAATAGGAGGCATTCCAGATAACTTTGCAGAGTGACAAAAGAAGAGGGTGGGAGAGGTCAAGGCTAGATGTTAGCACCACATCAGTCATTCTCAGACCAACACAATGATACGCTCTTGTCAAGTGGGGTCACGTTAAGTAATAGGCCAGTAAAATGAATGGCTGCTCTGGTAGAGTAAATGGAGCATCAGTGTCAGAAAGGAATCTGTTACTGAATGAAGCCATGTGGAACTCGGACCTTAAGTATAATGCTACTAATGCAATTTCCTGGAGTTCAAGTAAATTTAATGTAATATAACAGCTTTCTCCTAATAAATCACTTAACACCAAATACATTTAAGAGGTTCTAACAAAGAACTCTTTAGCTCTTTATGTTCCGTTGTTTGCATATGCAGAAGTCAACTGCATGTATATATCTGCCTCGTGTGTGCAGGCCAGTTGCGAGGGGCTGCGAGGACCTGAGTTAGGTGCTACTTGCACTTGCTGTCATCTGAATTGGAGGTTTTATAGCTGTGAAGATGCAGCACGGTGTCTCTACACCCACTGTTAAACAGGCATTAAACATTAGCCGTCCAGTTATTTTGAAAAATGTAATAATTCCCGTTGTACTAAAATAGTGTAGTGTGTTATGAGTGTGACTGAGGAAGACTAATATGAAGCATTCTAATGCTAAATTTCTGGTGGGGCAGTATTGAATCACTGGAGAGCACTGAAACACTTATTATGAAAAGTGTCAATGTAAATGAACCAGTGGAACCTCTTAGATAGTAAGTTAGTACAAATTCCCTTAAAATCTGCAGTAGTATTTCCTAAGCTTCGTCATCACAAGGTTTTGCTTTCAGTATGCGTTAAGTGCATGGCATTCAATTTTTTGAAAGTATAGGAAATGAGGTGGCCTGCCAAGCATTACATAGTAAGGGAGGGAAGCAGGACTTACCAGTGTTTCACTTCATGACAAGGCTGCACTCAACTTCAGCAGGCATTTGAGCAGGCACTTGTATGGTACTTTCCACTCTCCCTTTAATTTCAAGGAGTCTTTGAAAGCTCAATCAAATACGTGTTTAACTGTTGTTTTAATAAACAGTTCTTCTAGTTATTAAATAGCAAAAGTCCTGGTTAAAATATTTGATGATTGGAGTTTAAATGTTTTGGTGTTGATTTTTTGTACTGTCTATTAGTATGTTTTACTCCTGAGGAATTCAGTTTGTAAACAGTTTGTTTTCTAGTGTGTATTGCTTACAGAATCATTGCCCATGAGATAAGATAAAGGCTTCCACATTGATTTCTGTTGAAGTAGGGCACGGACACACAGAAATAATATCTCAGTCCTGAGAATCTAGGATTGTGCTTTATCACATACTTCAGAAGCTTTCACACTAACTTTTTTTCTTTGTTGTGCTTTCTACATGAACTTAACATCTGCTTCAGCATGAACAGAAGAATGACCCCAGTCAAGTGGTATTCCCAGAAAAAGCACCCACCTTGGAAAAAAGATTAGTAAAAATGGGAGCATTAACATTGTTTGGGTTTGGTTTTTTCTTCTTTATAACTAAGTTAATGGCAAAGAAAGACTGACTTGTTTTTTTTAGTGCTTTGAATACTTCTGGAAAACTTGGTCACATTATGTTTAAATTCAGTGTATGTAACTGAGCTGAACTCGTGAAAATTACTGTAGTTTCTCATTGTATCCATAATATTTGCATCCAGTAAGTACATTTGGTCTAGAATCAAAAATAAGATGTGCTTACTTAAAGGTGTCTTTAAGATTTTGTTTCTGGTACAGACAGTAGGTACAAAATCTCATCAAAGCTGCTTTTTTGCCATAAGGTTGTTACTATTTTACTGATTACTAGTTTTGTTTTCGCCTGTTGTTCAGCTGCTGTAATAGCTGCTGCCTGTTGTTCACAAAGGAAAAACAGAAGCAAATAATACTGTATCGTTTATGTTGCGTGCTTGTATTTAAAATGATCAAGCAGGTGTGTTTTGCCTTTTTAATATTAAGTATCATGATTGTTACGTTGAGAAAGATCTTTTTGCAGTATAGATTCATACGAAAAACTTTCTGGTGAGGTGTTTTTGTTTTGTTGTTTTGTTTTGTAACAGCCACAGGACTGCAGGTATCTTTTTACATGTAGTCTGAAAAGTAATTTCCAACTGAACTGTGCTATTCAATTTATGCCTGAGATCTGTTTCCTCAGGCATAATTACTTCTATTAACAGTTTCATCCCAAAAAGGATTATAAGGATGCTAAAAGGATTATAGCAATCCTAGCTATGAGAATGCAGGCAACTTAGAAGGAGTATCAGCATGTTTCTTCTTGATCTGATCAGCTTTCACTACAGAAGCTTTGTGTTGAGTGATTCTCTCTTGAGGTTTTCTCCATTTAAAGAGTTGTTCGTAGTTCTGCAGCAAAATATTCGTATCTGGTTTTCAGTCTGGTTACCACACTACTAGCTGTGTTGCAAAAAAAGGGAATTGGTGTAAGTCATCTAAATCACAGTTACGTTTTTGTAGACTTCAATAAAAACATGTAAAAGTGCTGAAAGTCTGTGAAGGGACATTCTTCTATTAAATCAGAAGCTGTCTGAAAAACCAGTAGTCTCAATGGGGGCGTCATACTTCAGCACTCTTTTCAGAGGTGTGTGCAGTCTTAATCTTGAATGCTTCCTCCAGAGACTAGTAATGAGAAGATAAAAAAGACCGATTGCTACTCCAGGCTGTTACTGTTGCTGTCACAGTTGTTTTCTGCTTTTTGTTTTAGAAAATTACCTCGAGTGTTAGTATGTTTGCTTGTTATTGCAGTTGTTTTACCGCCTTTCCTCCCAGCTTTCTCATTCAGTGCAAGGAACATCCTACAGAGTGATGAAGCTAGAAGCAAATACAACTTTTTTTTTCCATTCTGTTCCCAACTTTGGATCAGAGAGGGTAAGTAATATTCCCCACCACCACCATCTACCAGCAGAAGTGTAGAAGTAAATACAGTATCAGCATCCTGACTTGAAACAGCATAGAAAAGGAAATACTTTTAAAAATAGTTCTGTTTCTTTGTACTACCTTGTAATTAGTTCAGAACTAACAAGACACATCACAAAAGGAAAAAATCCATGAAAATGGAAAATACAAAAATCTATAAAGTGCAGTTTTAACTGTTTGTCACACACAATGTTATACATACAGAACTCTTCTAATTACCTCTAAATACAGTTCAGAAATACTCAGATGCAGTTGTCCAGTGATGAGATAGCTGGCAAATATTAGAAGTTTGATGCAAAACATCTTTTTGTTTTTGTTTTTTCCAGTTGGGAGGATGTTGTTGTTGTTCATACCTATTGTAAAATACCTATGAGGGGAAATAAAAGTATGATACTTGCTGATAAGTGGTTTCTAGTTTGAGAGGTACGATAAAATATTCTTGACAGAAATGAGTCAAAGGTTTGAACATTGTACTAAACTAACTTTATATAGATAAAGTCATCAGAAAGGTGATACTTCAAATTCCAAATGTCTTCATTTTACTACTACACTTTGATTTTACTACTTCATTTACTACATTTTACTTCATTTACTACATTTCTTTACTACTTCATTTACTACGTTTTACTATGCATTTCATTTTGCTTCTACAGTTACTACTACACTACTAGTACACTGGGCAAACTTTTTTTTTTGTTTCTGTAGACCACGTTATGGATCTAATAAGGGAAATTGAATAAGTAGAGGACTGCCTTCTCCTAGTAATTTGTACAATAAAAGCAAAATATATTTCTATTTTAAATAATAGTGTCTATTTCGTTGTATAGTTGCTTAAATCGACTGCCTCCTTAATGAAGTGGGTAGTGCATTTCTACAATAAGCTGCTACTTAGGCTGGCCTCCAAAATGCATTTGGGAGAAGCCAGTCCTGTTAAGTTGTCTTATGAATCGCTTATTTCTGGTGTTTGTAAGACCACAATTGCAAACACTTGACTGTGGGCAGCATGCAGGTTAATTACAAATTTTCTGCCATCAGCATCCTTAGTGTGTTGGAGTGTTCAAAAAGGCATAATCCACATGTGAGAAACAAGCATCTTAGACCTGATGTTGGACTTTAAATGTCTCATTTAATTGGTCAGTCATTAATTGTGCTGAGTAAGTAGGATAAGATAAAAGCCAAATAAAGGTTACTTTAACCTACCTCATCATTTTAAAAAAAAAAAAAAGTATTCTTCAGATTCCAAACTCAGGCTTAAAACAGTGAACTTCAAGGTCCTGTGTTCACTTTCATGTTGTTTCAGTGCCTTTTTCAAATTCCCTGCTTGAGAAGGTATCACAGTATGGTTGTGATAGGGCAGGAAGCAAAGAGATTACTGCAAAATCTGGCCCCTGAGCCATGCAGTCAAAATTCAAACCCCCCACCAGCACCTGGTGCGGGAGCCTTCAGATGAAAATCACCCTGCTGAGAGGCCTTCTTCTGTAAGTCACCACATTAAAGTCATTATCCTGAAATAGTAATAATGCAATGATTAGCACATCTATGAGGGGATGGGAGGAAAATGCTAAAGAGCTTTGCATACATTAAGCAGGTAAGCCTCACAAGCCTGTGAAGTATTATTTTCCTTTTACAGTAGTGCAAATTGGGGTGCAGAGGGATTGAGTGTCTTGGACCTGGGGCCAAATCTGACAGTTGCTTGAAGATGCAGCTAGGTTCCTACTTAGCCTTGCAATATCATTGGATACCTAACTTCTCTTGGTACTGATGAATATTCAGGCAGTGGCCTTTTCTGCATCTTTAGACTGCTGTGTCAAATTTAGGGCCTTGGATGATCCTGTAGCGATCTGAAGGAACCTAAAGGATTTTATTTCTCACGTGTCCAGGATAAACTACAGGTTGTGAATGAGAGATTTTGTTCCATCTGTCTTCCTGGGCTTTGGGTTTTGCCCCATTCTTTAAGTTTACTTGTGGAGTACCTGTAGTAAGGTATTGCCTTTGTTTTCCTGTTTGGTTCCCGCTGCAAATAGCAGACAGTAATTTTAGCTGTGTGCATTCTTAAACTGGGAAAGAGTGGGCTTTTTAAATTATTATTACATTTTCTGTTGACTTAGAGAAATGCTGTGTTCATGGCTTTTTGTTGGTTTTGTTTTTTTTTCCCCTCTTCTTACCTTGTCCAACCCCCTTCTTGGGGACAAGACTTAAACTTGAGCTGTGCAGTTTGTTTCCTCTTCCTTTCTTTGAACCTCTTCCAACATTCCCCCCAAACTGTAACTATTGCTAATAATTACAGGTAGATGTCTGATTATGCTGGCTTTCTCCAGACTCAGTTCCAGTAATTGTGTAAAAATTACAGGTGCTCTTACCCAAATAAAGCTGCACTGCTGGTAAAGTACTATAAATACTGCTTTGGACCTTATGCGATGGACAATTTTGACTCTTCAGCCTTGCTAGACAAGTCTCTTGGGAATAAATCCATCTTACACTGTGTCATGAAAGGGGGACTGAGTGATCCACATCTTGTCTGTGTTCACTGTCTGTTTCCTTGCAGCCTGTTAGGGTAATCGTAAGGGAGGCAGTGTCCACACAGACAAAAAGCCTTGGAGGTCAAGTAGGTTTCATAACTGCAAGTTTCTGCTTTTAAAGACATTTGCTGTCATTTCTGTGTTCTGCAGGCACAGGGGGAAAGGTGTATTTGGAAAATTATATTTCCTGTTCTAGGGATGGGAATTTCCATGTACCAGAGCACTGGATTTTACAGACCAGAGATGATAAGCAGTGAGGTATGAAATGAGGTATCAGTGGCATCAGATGAATGGTGTGTATGCTGAATAGCTTTAATGACTTAAAGTATTTCTTATCCTAATGCAAATAGTGTAGTTTCATGTCATACGGAGCTGAAGTCCCTGTAAGTGAGACTCAAAGGGTTCTCTGAAGGATTTTGAGTTCTACTAAACTGTGATACTGTGATACATATAAGAAGATGTCTTCCACTTAAGGATTTGGTTTTTTATTTTGAACTAAATATTCTTCCCAGATGAGCCTTCAGCTTTTCTGAAAACAGTCTTCACCTGAATGCAGAAATACAGGTTTGACTACATTATCTTCACTGTATTGAAGAGCCTCAGCTCAATTTTACAAGGCATGTATGGAACGAGTCGGGCTCTCAATGCTCCTAGCTAGTCTGTTGTCATCTGCATAGCACATGGCACGATCTCTTGACAAGAAGTTGTGTACATGTACTCATTGAAGGCAAACACAGCACTGGAAGTGTTGTCACTGGGGCTGCACGCGGAGCATCTTCTGGAGAGGAGGAGGAGGACAGCATTTATTGTTGCTGCGGGTTGCTACAAGTGAAGGTGCTGCTGTTAATCGAGAAGGTTATCGTGGAGAAACCCGATGGGTCAATTGCTGCCTGCACACCCGAGGAGGCTGGTAGCGGATAGGGCTGTGGCCTCTGCTCAGAAAAGCCTGAACTCCTGCTGGAGTTTGCTGTCCCTATTAACTGGTCCAAGATGCATGTCCCTTACTCTTCAGAAACTGAAGCTGGCTGCTGCCTGAAAAGAGGATTTTTTTTTCCTTTCACATCAATAATATGTTATTGAATAGATTTTGAATGCCTAGCTATTGCATTTGAGACCTCTTACGGTCAGTAGACTGAACTGAGGTTCCCACTGGGCAGGTAGTGCTGCTGTAGGACCAGTGCTGTGCTCCAGGCTTTGTTCCCATATCCCAAAGTCTTCTGGTGTGGGGGGTAGTTGCTTTGTTTCTGGTTTTGATTTGGGTTGGTTTTTGGGGTGTTGTTTCCTAAGTTAGATTGAGAAGCAGGTGAACGGCACCGCCTCAGGCGTTGATACAACTCTGCTTTTTGCATTTTCTTCCTCCAACGCTAGAGGCTTGTGGCTGGGTGCGTGACTGTCCTCTCAACTCCTCACCAGCTCTAGCCTGGCAGCCTGCCCTCGCACCCAGCACAAGCCCTAAGCTGTTTCTGAAGCAGCGGGCCCACACCACCTCTCTTTGCTTCCTTCCCCAGCTTTTTCACCTGGGCTGGCACCTGAAGGCAGCGGGGCAGAGCACCGTGCTCCCGGGGTTATTTAGTGACCTTACCCTAGGGCCTTTCCCTCCGCGTACAATGTGTGCTGTGGGGTTTGGAGCATCTGCGGGAGAAAAAGTTGCCTAATGGGCTTAGTTGCACCCAGCAGCCTGCAGCTTCCCCTGAAAGCTCTGAGGGGCCGGTGCTGGCATCACGATGGGCTTGGGGAGGGGGCAGCGCCGGTTCCCCCAGGGGCAGGGGTGGTGGCCCTGAGCTAGGGGGCCGTGGGGATCCCGGCACCAGGCCCCCGACCCCACTGCAGTGCCTGGGGCCGGCTGCTCGCTTGTAGGGTTAGCGGGAAGCAACTGGCTCATCGGGATTCCTGGCCCGAGCGGAGGTGTTCCCTCCTCCTCCTCTTCCCCCAAGTGTCTCTTGACATCATTTCATCCATCAGCGTTACAGGGAAAAAAAAAAACGCCACACAACCCGAACCCACCCAGTCCGCCGGCAGCCCGCAGCAGCCCCTCAGTTGTGCCGCGCCTGCCGGGGAGGCTCGGCGGGGAGCGGGGAGCGGGGCTCGGCCCAGGCCGCCGGGGACCCCCTGGCCCCCCGGGAGCCACCTCCAGCCCTCGGCGCCCCCTCCTTCCATGGGCTTTCCCCTCGGCCCGCCGCCTGCCCCGATGCTGACCGCCGCCGCCGCCTTCCCACCATGAACTTGCTCGCCGGGATCTGGGGGCCGCTCCCCCTGCTCCTGCTCTGGGCCACGCCGCGGGTCGCCTCCTCATGGTGGTAAGCCGGGGAGCCCCGACCCTCCGGGGGGGGAAAGGTCCCAGAGAGGGACGTGTCCCGCTGGGGGAGCCCTTCGGAAGACACCTAGGGCTCGGGCTCTACGCGCGGTACCTCGCTAAGCATGTCAGGGCTTAATAGAGAACATCTGGATACAGATGGTGATGTAATTTAATTTTGGTCAGGGCTTCTATTTTGTTTTTAAGCGCCGGTTTGGGCTGCTTTGACCCCCGGAGCTCGGGGGCCGCCCTGAGGGGACGTATAGGGGGGTGAGGGGGGTCCCTGCCCCAGCCCGGGGCCGCCGCTGCCCTGCCGCTTGCCTCCCGCAGGTACATGGGGGCCGTGGGCTCGTCGCGGGTGATGTGCGACAACGTGCCGGGGCTGGTGAGCCGGCAGCGGCAGCTGTGCCGCCGGCACCCCGAGGCCATGCTCTCCATCGGCCGCGGCGTGGCCGCCTGGACGGCCGAGTGCCAGCACCAGTTCCGCCGGCACCGCTGGGACTGCAGCGCCCTGGAGAGGGGGCAGCGCCTGCTCGGCCGCGTCCTGCTGCGCAGTGAGTGGGGTGAGGGGGCCGGGGGCGGGATGGCGGTGTGGGGCGGGACGGGGGGGTATGGGGCGCACCGGCCTCTCCCTCTGTCAGCACTTGAGGCACCCCGGGAGAGAAGCGAAGGGCGAGGTGAGGCGTGCTGTCATCGCACGGAATTCCTCCCTCAGAGGGCGGTGAGGCACTGGGGAAGACTGCCCAGAGAAGCTGTGGGTGGGTGCCCCGTCCCTGGAGGTGTTCAGAGCCAGGCTGGGTGGGGCTTTGGGCAACCTGGGCTGGTGGGAGGTGTCCCTGCCCGTGGCAGGGGGGTGGAACTGGGTGGTTCACCTTAAAGGTCCACCTTTAAGGTCCCTTCCAACCCAAACCATTCTGGGATCCTGTGACAAGAGTGCTATTTTGCTTAAAAACCACTGTCAAAGCATAAAGACCTTTGGTTCAGAAAGAGAATTTGGGTATTTTAGCAGTTGGCCGTGCAGTTCCCACATCTCCTTTTTTCAGCACATAATGCACCCCAAAAAGGGCTATAGAGAAACAGGGGCTCCAGAGCGCAGCTGCCCAGCCCCAGCTGGGGACCTCAGCACTCCAGTGGGTGCTGGAAGGGGCCGCTGGCATCCCAAGAGGATCCCAGCTCACTGGGGTGGCAGGTGACGACGCCTCCCGTAAGCCGGTCCCTGCTGCAGCGTTTCTCCTGGGAAGCGTGGAGCAGCATGCAGCCTCTCCAAGGGCTCCTGTGTTCCTGCCACAGGGACCCGAGCAGTGGGATTTCACCCGTGCAGCCCCGCTCAGTGCCAGCCTCCGCTGCTGCTGAACGGTGACTGCCCATAACCATCTTCGTGTTCCCTTAGCAATTATTCGTGAGTCACCGCCGACGTCACCCGCAGTTTTCAGCTGAAGTTTTGGATGAGGTTTTTGTCTGGTGGAGCACGGCCTGGTTCTGAGGAGGTTATGTCATAAACAAGTCAAAACGCAGTTTGCCCCAAACTGAAATTTTCACTTGCAGGCTTATAGGAGAGAATTTAGACACAAGGCTTCTGCGCTGTACGCTGAGCCTGATTAGGCAGTGATTGCAATGGGAAACATGGCCTGATATTGCTCTAATTTGAAATGAAATGTTTTTGATTAACTTAATAAACTCAAACATTTTTCTTCCAACGACATCAAGTGTTTCTTTTTAATTAACACGCTAAGAAGCTGTAATGTTTCTGAACATGTTTTCTCAGAAATGAAATCTTCCAAAGAGCGTGATTTGTAACAAGACTTCTGCGTGATTTTGAAGCCAGTGTAGGAAAAAGCAGGGTTTGCCCAGTGCTTTTGCAAATTTTTAGCTGTCGTTTGCTGAAGGTTTGCACAGCACACAGAACTCAAGGGGCCATTCATATTTGAAGCATCTAGATGCTGCTGGAATATAAAAGCTCAATAGTAAGTTATATAGTGTCATGCTGAAGTCATTGTATTTTCCCTAAAATGGAGTTACAGGTAACATCATTGACTGTTTGGGGTCCTACTTACTACAATGATATTATCTAAGGGTGGTGACTGCTCAGAACGGGTATCATGGGCCAGTGGCCCCAGCTACTGCACAATTTGTGTGCTAAAAAACCTTCCAACCTTCCTGAGGCTGAAAATGTCCCGTTACCATAGAGAGAGTTGTGTCAATACAGTACAGCTCTGTATTGTACATTATTACATCTTAAGATAGAGTTAAAAAATAAACCTAAGCAGTCATTGCATTGAAATAGGTACCCTGGAGTAGGCATAGGCTAGAAATATAGAAGGTCTTTGATAAAATAAATTTGTTAATAAAAATAAAATAAAATAACTTCGTTAACAGGAGGGAAAACTGCCTGAGCAGTTGGGGTGTGGAAGTCACATCTGCGAGGTCAAATCCTGCTTGGAGTATTACACAAGCAGTGCCATTGATTTCATGGAACTTGTTTGTATGAACTAAGGCCACCAGGCTTGGCTATAGACAGAAAAGTTAAATTTAACTTATCTTCAGGAAAAAGACCCCAAAGATTTCTCACTACTGTCTTTGAAGCATGCAAGATTATTCCAAGTGCCTCAGAAGAGGAAAAGCTAGTTTCAAAAGTCAGTTGCAGGATTTTGCAACGTACATGTCGTTTCAGTGTCCCTGTTTAATGACTTCTTAAACTGCTCTCTAAAATAGCACTTCATATATTTCTCTAAATCGACGAAACAGGATAGAAACACCAGCTGTCCTGTTCATGTATCTGTGCAAAACAACTGATCCGTGAAAGTAAATTAATCAATATCAGGAACAAACTTCTAATGTTTTCCAACTCCAACACTATATTGATGAGCTTTTACCAGGGAGGGGTCCAAGTTTAAGCCATGACTAATTCTGACTCCGGGGAACATGCATTTGTGCGATTTCAGCCCAGTTTTGCTTAGCAAAAAGTCCAGGATAGCTGACTTTTAACTGTTAGGATAGCTGCTCAGAGCAGCTACCTCAACGATTTGTAAAGCAGCCTTTTTGTTTCAGGCAGTCGGGAATCTGCTTTTGTCCACGCCATCTCCTCCGCTGGGGTAGTTTTTGCTATCACGAGGGCATGTAGCCAAGGAGAGCTGAAATCCTGCTCCTGTGATCCCAAGAAGAAAGGCTCTGCGAAGGACAGCAAGGGCCATTTCGACTGGGGCGGCTGCAGCGATAACATTGACTATGGTGTTAAATTCGCCAGAGCCTTCGTGGATGCCAAAGAGAGGAAAGGCAAAGACGCGAGAGCGCTGATGAACCTGCACAACAACAGGGCTGGAAGGAAGGTGGGTGTCCATCCCCCAGATGCCTGGAAATGCTCGCTGTGAGCTCTCACGGTGTTGGGGCAGGTACCTGCTGGCTCTCGCTGGCCAGTCTCAACAGTTAGGAAAGAGTACGGGATGAGTGGAAGACCAAGATGCCATTTCCATCCCCCTTGAAGGTTCAGTGTGACGGGGGGTTCCACATACAGAAAGAGCTGTTGCTCATCAGTGCCCCACACCAAGTCCATTCAATGATTCCTTGTGTAGGAAGATGAACAGAAGAACAAGTCTTCGTAGGGTCAGTGTGGGTGGAGGTTTTGTTTCGAGCCTAATCCTTACACCTAACCCTTATATATGGAGGAGTTTTACTTCTGATTAATAAAAAATAGAAGTTCCTAAGAGAGGCTGAAGATCACACTGAAGAGCAGGTGGGACTATTAAAGAGCAAATTCAAAATATCTTGGAGAAAATTTAAAAAAAAAAACAAAACACAAACATTACTGTCTATTCCTCTATGTGTATGGTAAACTGACACACAGAATGGGCAGAGATAAAATAGAATTACTTCACTTTTTAAGAAAACAGAAGTCTTAACACATGTAACTCCAAAAGGCTTCAGCCTCAACCTTCTCTCAACAAAAACCCTTCTCTAAACATTGTATGAAAATCCCATTATTTAATTTCAACAAAAAGAATCTTCACTGTTATTTATTGCAGGTGACTGGAGGGAGTCATATCATAGGGCGTATCGCCCACTGCTAGTGCAAGGGCTGAGGAAGACATGCACCGATATTTGGTGGTAGTGGTGATAAGTAATAAGAATAGTGCACATAGCTGGAATATGCTATTTCATTATTCAAAATGTGTTCAAAATTGACTTCATCCGCAACATCTGAAATAATACGGAAAGATATTTTATATTGCTACACCTAACACTTCTAACATGAAGAGCCTTCTTGTTTCTCATGTCTTGTTCTCCTTAATTTAATACATTCAGTAGGAAGTAAATTGTTCATATTCTGATCTTTTTGTATTAAAAAGTTCCCTTAATATACTATAAAAATATATTAACTATCCTGTATTAGAAAAAAAAATCCAATTGTCATGACTTTTACTGAAAGCAGATGATTTTTCTCCAACAGCATCTTTGTTGCGCCTGTTTATTACCAGCAGGTACAACTAATATATAACACAGTCAGATGAGGCTATTCAGATCAGTGGCATGGTTGTAATATACAGCTGGGGGGGAACCAAGCTAATATAGCTGCTGGTATGTTACTGCCCAAAAGAGACTGCAGTCTACAGCACAAGCAAAGGCTTTATGGGGGTGAATTAGTTCCATGCCATAAAGTTCTTTATATGACAATCAAATATATTAGTAAATTTAAATATATATATATGCAAAATAGTAAGACAGTATTGGTAAGCAGGTAGTTTTTTTGATTTATTAAAAATAATCAACGCATTCTCATATGCTTTAGGGCCTGCTTTACAGGAAGTGGTGCTGGTCTGCACCCACGGTTCAGTAGTGTAGGCTGAGTTTTGCAGGCACCTCGCTACCCCAGCCCATCCACAAGCCTGGCATCCAGGTGTGCATGAGGCCAGCTGCGCCCTCCTCCTTTTCACACCACCGAAAAGGGAGTCCCGTGTTGATAGGTTCATCTTGAATCTAGACTCTTTGGATTTTACTAATTCAAAAATACACTGAATAAGTATTTATAGTAATCTCATAGGAATCGTGCAAAGTAATATGCTGTGTATTAGCACAGGGACACCACTTGCAAAATAAGTGCTGCATCCTGATGTGCTTCAGGTATTCAAGGCCTCAGTCCAACAAGTTATTTTAAGTGTACCTGTAGTTTCTCAGATAGTTAAAACCAAGCATCTGCCTAAATCCCTTTCTGAGCAGAATCCCAGTCCTAATTTTCCTTTGAAGTAGTCACAAAAAACGCTTACAGGTTGGAAAGAAAAAGAAACATACTTTGGCTACATAACACATTCTTACTTCATTACTAAGTGCTTGAATGGGAACCACTGCCCTGCTGTGCATCAGTGTCACTTCTGGTCACGCACCTTTTCTCTCTGTTATCTTCTTCCCGTGATGCTGTTCCCCTTATGCAAACTCTAAAATGTTCGTATTTCATGAACCCTTAAGGCATAATATGTATAGATCAAATATCCGTGTCTTCAGAATTAGGAATGAAATATTTATTGTATACGAACTCATCTGTTGTTCCCTAACATCATATAGATAGTTTAAATGTTTGAGATGAAGCTGAAATGGCTTTCATGCTATCCAGACATTAAATTAATGATGAAGGTGATCTCTCCACTGCAAACTAACGAAGGTCGTACTCTAAAATGTTTGTTAAAATGTTTATAAGCATTTTACAAATACCCTATTTTTTGTGTGTAGATCAAATGCCTAGCCTAGATATGGTGTTTTGTAGAGGCTCTGCAAAAACACTTTAATATGAAACACGATTTTCTAGGCAATAATTAAAACACCATCTATATCTGCATAGGCATTTAGACACCATGCCTAAGAGCTGTTTGATTAGTCGGACTGTTTAGTCAACTTTTTCATGGTAAATTTAGACCTGATTGCAATACAATTTCCATTAACATTTCAGCACTGGAAATCTCACGGTATTCTCTGAATTTTTCTTCCATACAACATAAGTGTTCATGTCAAAGAGCAACTCCATGAAGCTTGAGATAGGGACGCTCAGTATGGCGGTGCTTCAGCTTGAGCAATGGTGCAATGGGTTACCTTCACCTATCGAGGGGCTGAGCAATTCTATCCGTTACCCAAATTATTTCCTTCTGTCCGAGCTGTGATCTGTCATTACATTGTGCTATAGGTCTTTGGGGGTGACTGGCGGGGGGGGAGGTAAGGACACCCTCGGAGGATTGGTAGTATGGTTGAGAAAAGCAAGCAGAGCAGACCCACCATGCGAGGCTGACTTGATGCTACCAGTGGGTGTCACTACAGACCGTGGTTTCAAGACCCATTGCAAGCCTGGCATTACAGGATCAATGGAAAAGGATTGAGAAGCTTGAATGACAGTTTGTTTTACCTGTGTATATTTTACTGCGTTTCTAAACAGGCCGTGAAGCGGTTTTTGAAACAGGAGTGCAAATGTCACGGTGTGAGTGGATCATGCACTCTAAGGACCTGTTGGCTGGCCATGGCAGACTTTAGGAAAACAGGAGATTATCTGTGGAAGAAATACAATGGAGCGATTCAGGTGGTCATGAATCAAGATGGCACGGGTTTCACTGTGGCTAATAAGAGATTTAAGAAGCCAACTAAGAATGACCTGGTATACTTTGAAAGCTCTCCAGACTACTGTATCAGGGACAGGGATGTAGGTAAGCCTCTATCATTACACATGAATGGTTTTATTTCAGACATTTGTACTTTGCAGGTCAAAAAATATCATTATTAATGAGTGTATATATATAAATCCATGCATATAACCAGCAGGAAACAGGAAGGAAGATGTTCTGGAAGGATGGCTCTGCACAAGAATGATAGCTCCTCAGTGTCTCTAGATGTACGATAGCCAGTTCTAATACAATTCAGCAGTTTCTTCCAGATACTATGGAACCATGGAGACTCTGCAAGGCAAAGGTTGCTTTTGGGACAAGTTTGAGCTATGCTCTGGAAGCTGGTCTGTGCCATAATGCAGCCGCGTGTACAGTTGTATCCCATAGCTCAGTGCAGGGCTGCCAGGTGTAACTGCAGCAGAACCGAGTCCTGTGTTGTCCCCATGGAACCACCTCAGTTACGCTGCGTCTCTTCCGTATTGTAAAGTCCCAAGAGACAGGTGTCCTTTATCTGCACATTCCTCACAGCTCGTTGTGGACAGTCTCTAGCAGCAGACGCCCCTCTCCCCACAGGCATGAGATCTGGCAGCTCTGCTCTGGCACCAGTCAGCGCACCGTAGCGCGGTGCAAGGTGGCTGGAGGAAGTGCAGGTGACTGCAGGAGTGCACGTCAGTGGGGCAAAGCACCCTGCATCCAAAGACACAGTGCTTACTCCTCTCTGTAAGTCAGCCTTTGCTCGGTCCGTGACTACTATCATGTTTTCTGCAGAGTCGTGCCAGCCCCAGTGGGAAGAGATGAAGTTTCAGGGCTGCTGTTAACACTGAATGTTTCTGCTTTCAGAGGTTTCAGTAGAGGCTTTCAGTAGAGGCACCCTTAACAAAGTTCCAGGGTTCAAGGCATTGCCAAGCAACGCTAAGCATGCTAACAGCTCTTGAGCAGCATGTAGCATTTCCTGATGTGGCAATTAAGAATTAAAAAACAACTAAAGAAAAAAGAACAACTAAAAAAAAAAAACAAAAAACAAATTTGGAAAAGAGAGAGAGACTGAGTAATGTATGAAAGATGCTGTGGAACTAATTAATAGGTTGTATAACGTACCAGAGTGCACCCGGTATGACACATCCATAAGTATCTGGATAGCAACGCAGCTTAGCTCTTTTTGGCACCACTGTGTATTTACAATCCAAGTTTACTTGGAACAGGCATTGCAAAACAACTGTACTTAAATAAGAACAATATGTGAAATCCTGGTCATGTACTATTGACTTCAGTGAACCCAGAATTTCATCCAGTACACTTACATCGTGTAGTGTTCCTGGTTAGTTAAGTAGTCAAGGTAATTCTAAATGTTATTTATGGCTTTTGCAGGTGGTACTTATTACCTGCACAAGAGCATATTGTTCCTTGAGTAGTGACCGATACCATAAAATCTAATACTTTAATCCAGGTGAATAAATGGGCATATTGTGGCATTGTGCAGAGACTGGGATTTATTCAAAACTTGATTTCTTTGCAGACCAGGTTTTATTCAAAACTCATTTCTTGAAGCTGCTTTTCTCACTGTAAGATCTGTGATATTTTTCCCCTTAAAAGGAGAGTCAGTGCACGAGCCACTTCTATGTCAAAAAGCCATTTAATCATCTCTGCAGTAAGCCTAGCCTAACATGTCAGGCTTGTTATCGTGGAGGAGACTGGGCGTTTGTCACCGCAGTGTGCTCTGCTCGCTTGCCTGGTGCTGTCAAGCCCACCCGGAGATCGCAGCCTGACATATGCTTTTGCTCATCCCCAGATAACACTTCAGATGAGGCGTTTCTTTGCCGCTCAGAATCCTGAGAATGTGGTTGTTTTGAAGAGCACATTTTTGGAAAGCTGTAGTAAACCTTCAATGGGAAAGGGAACAATTCTGCGGGATTGCCTGCTACTCTCATGGAGCAAAGAAAGAATCAGATAAACACAAGCTGATCTGAGTTCAACAGAGATAACATCAGCAGCTGAGCAGCATTTTTTCTTGATTAGTTTTATTTTGCCCTGTTGAGCACTCCAGAGCATTGGCCCTGTTAGATGATTGGAGGTTAAATTAAATGAGATTATAGAAGTTTGAGTTTGGAAATATGCGGACAGCATCTCAGTGTCAGCTAAATGTAATACCACTGTACTTTATTATGCCCTTGAATATAGCTCTGCCTTTCATTCTCCAGGGAATTCAAGCAATTTAGTGCTTCAGAAAAACCGTGAATCTGGAGTTTGATTAGTATCAGGGCTGAACGAAGGATTCCCAGAGCACATTTTATGAAGCATTGCAGCTTGACCAGGAGACAGCTTCACAAACTGTGAAATGACAAAGCCAGTATCCTCTGTGGCTTGGGTGTGTTAATACACATAAACCAGTAAATTAAAGGTACTCAGGAGTTGTATCACCAGCGATCTATCCAAAAAAACCCCACATCTCGCCTCCTCCTGTTGGAGCTTGTAGCTTTGGCTTTTCTCTCTGGTGGCAGGCAGCCATTGGAGGGTGCTGTCACTGGATACACCCCAGTAGTCTGTCCGGGAGGGGCAGTTGGACGTACGTACATGAATCACCCCTGCAAAGTGAAAACTGCAGTATTATTATTTTTTTCCTAGAAGGAAAAGAGGAGTCATTGCTTTTGGGAGAGAGATAATTTGTGGAAACCACTAATAGCAACTCGCTTAATAGCAAGAGCGCGTAATAAGCCAACCACTTCTATCTAGCATTAAGATTTCATGACTTTTAGAAAAGGACCAAAGGATGGTTTCACAGGTGTTCAGAAGTCACTGGATTCTGCTCAGGTGGAAGCAAAAATCTTTTTTTTTCTACGTTTTTATACTCATAGTTCAATAGAAACAGAAGTTGGACATCCAAGAGGGCTTTTGAAAACCTTGTTGTGAACTTACAAATTTTGACACGCTTTGCATGGTGTTCCCTTATATTAACATGAATTGCCAACTGCTAAAATCAATAAAAGCATACCCAGGACTATACACAGAGAGACTGCTTAGAGATGATAATGCTGCAAAAGGAAATAACGTGAAGGTTTCACTGGTGGCATCCCAGGTGTAGCATGTACTAGTATATCCCTAATGTGCAACTTCACCTCAGAAATGCCCTAAACAAAAGCCTCCTTTGTCTGCTTGTAAGCTTCTGGTAGAAACAGGTTAATTTTTAAAATGTTGCCACTTTACCATCCATGCAGGCTAGGTTGATTGAAAACTGTAGCAAGTTTATCACATTTTGAATATACTAGTGCAAAAGCGGAGAATGCTTTGGGAATAAGCGCATGAGCAGCCATATCACGGACATCACCAGTTAACTGGTAGGTCCTCTATTATGGGCTGTTGTTTGTAGAGTCTGTTAAAGCAGAGTAATGTGTTCTTAAAAAAAAAAAAAAGTCCATCAGGTTTATTAAGAATTAATTTGTGCAGAGCAACCAAAAAGCTTGGGCAGTGTTTGGGTGAAACCTCCTTCTACAGGGAGACTCCCACTTAACTTACCCCAGGGTTTAGTGCAGGCTGAGCTTGGTTATGTGCTTGGGGTAGCTGGGATGAAGTTGAGAGAGCACTTCTCCAAGGTGGATGAGATAGCAGGATCACCTTGCTGAGCAAGGGTTGACTTCTTGCAATTGTTGTGGTAGCAGCAAGGCTTTGGCCCCCTGAAGATGGTGGTGGAGCGAAGAGATGGGTCCTGCCCATGTGCAGATGTTCTCAGGACCTGCTGAAAACCCTTCTGAGACGTACCCCAAGCTATTCTGAGTTACCCACAGGTTTCTCCCAACACTCATTTGGTCCCAGTTTGGGTGCCATCAAAGCCAGCATCGCTGCCTCTGTCTGCACATGGGCTGGGGGTGGCACACCTGGCTCAGGAACGTGTGGTACCAGTCTCCCGAGTCCCCGACAAGTGGGCATGTGGCTGTGGCTGGGGACTCCTTCACAGGGTTATTTTTTATCCCTTACCGCCCCATCTAAGCCATGTGCTACATTTCTGAGATGAATAAGGAAGGCCAAATCTGGAGTGAAAGAAAAATGTGAAATTAAATTACAGCCTGCAAAGTATTGGTGTTGGGTGAGACGTGTTAGCACTCGAAGTATGCAGCCTGTGGAGAGAAACCCATGTTGATCTCTGTCAGAAACTTTTCGCTAAGTTGTTCCCTGTGTGAATACTTGGCCTACATCTCCCAGCGTTTGCACCGGCAACGCGTTGGGCGAAGTCCCGGCCCTCAGTCAGGGCAGGCGCTCGTCCCTGAGGGGCCTGGGGGCTGCCCTCAGGAACAGGCCACACCAGCGCCCGAGGATCCTCTTGGAGCTGGAGGACTGTGGCAGCTATTAATGGCTATGGGAATTGGAGTCAGACACATATTTACTGTCAACTGAATCTGGATAAGCTCTTCTTTTATCGATATGTTTCTGTTTCTTCGTTGCTGGCCTGCAAAACCCCGGGTCTTCCAGACAAGGCTGCTTCCCGAGGGTGCTGCCTGTCCCCTCAGACCCGCCTGTACTTGTCTGGTGTGTGTAGGGCCCTCGTATTTCTTGATTTAAAAAGTACCTTCAGAGTCGCTTTTCTGTCAATACTTGCTTTTATTTATTTATTTATTTGTTTTCCAAAATGCAAGTGTGGAAACTTGGTTATTGTTATCACGGTTTTAATTTTTTTTTATTATTATTATTTAATGTGCATGTTGAGTAATGAACTTTATTGCTTGAAGCCAGATTTTTAATCAATAGAAACAGAAGGGAAAATCTCATGTTATAGAGAAATAAAGTCATTGTAGTGCTTTAGGAATGGAGAGAAAGTAATTTTCAACTTTCCATACGTTTGCTCAAGAAAATAACTGTGCAAACCAAGAAGAAAGAAAGGGTTTGATGTACAGGCCATAAAGTTGGCAGTATTCAAACCTGTGGATATCTTGGCAGGTACGATGTTGTGTGTTGGCATGGCAATTCTGAAACTTGAACTAAAAACAAAGAGGTTGCACGAAAACTCTCTGCGAGTTAGAACACAGTCCTGCCTCTTACGTGATGAGGAGGTGCGCTGCAGGTAGCAGGGCAGGAACAGAAAATCCTGCCCTTTTGCTCAGTTTCTGCTGGTGGCCTCGGTGCTGGAGCACCTCCAAGGAGTGCCGTGATGTGTGTGGCTGCTCTGTCAGCTATTGCTCATCCTCTGTCTCATGAAAGGGAATGGGTTTTGTGTGTGCATGTGTCGTAGCTGAATTTGTTTCGGCAAGAGCTTTACGTTGAGGCGAGCTGAGTGTGTGTTGAATGTTGACAAAGAGTTGGAGGTGTCTGTCAGTCCCCAGTGGTGGAGTGCCAGCATGGGCTGCTCCATGTCCTGCTTTCCCTGGTGGGGGCAGGCGACCAGGGACTCTCCTCAGGCTCCAGCAGAGCCACAGCGATGCTGAAGGGGCTCTTTGAACTTCTCAAAAGCATTGGCTTTGCTCAGGAGCTAAGCCTTGCTATGAACCTTACTCTTTCACCAGGTTCTGTGGATGATGTGGTCTCCTCCCCTAGTGGCACAGTACTGCTGGTTGTGTGTGGTGGGTGACATCAGATGATACTGGCTTTTGACTGTCTGCTAAGGGATGAAATCATTTTCTTTTTGAAGTCAGTGGCAAAACTCCCATAGAAATCGGTGGGAGTTTCCCATTCAGGTTCTCTTGGCTGCTGTCTGATTTCCTCAAACATCTGGAAATCAGAACTTTGGGGCTGGGAAATAACCTGTGCCTCAGCTGAGGAATGCTGCTGCACCTTCCCGGGAAAGCTCCCGCACCTCATCACAGCAGTTCTCGATGAATCCCCTTGACCTTATCGCAGAGGTTGGCGTGAGGTCTTCCTCCCATAGCAGTTTGAAATCTAACCCGAATCACGGTTATTACAGATTATTGTCCTTGACATACCACAACACACAGCCAAGGCACCCCAGGACTTTGTTACTGGGCCACATCAGCATGGTAAACCCCCAGGACAAGCCCCTATAAACGTGGTTATTCAGCTGAAGGCATTTTGCACAGCCTGGGATGCGATAGTTGTGTCTGTGGGCTGCACGAGCACAGCACCACGCAGCTCTTCCTGCTCTTTGTGCTGCCTCATGGATCAAGGCGAGCACGGTAGCCTGCAAGGAGGGTCTGGTTTGTTTCTGCCACAGGCTTCCGATGTGACCACGGGCAAGTCACGCAGCTCTGCATCCTCCCAGGTCCTTCACTGGTTTCTACACCGATGTCAGGTGTTCCCTCAAACAGAAAAGACTTCAGCCTGCCCCCGAGCTCCCCTCCTGCCCCGGTGCTGGGCAGAGCTGGGCAAACTGGGGACAGGGCTGAGATGGGGACAGCAGAGCCTAGCCAGGCAGAGCAGCCTGGGCTGGGGACCAGAGCATGTCTGCAGCCACACTGCACATTCCGTGTGCCCTCTCCTCCTGCTCCGTGCTGGCTGGCCAGCGAGGGAGCCAGGCATGTGGCCCTCCATTCGGGCCACCTCCTTCCTGAGGTGGCACCTTCAGCTCGTGTATTGGCCACAGCAGCAAGCTTGAGCGGGGGCTTGTACCAGGTGGGCTCCAGAGGGCCCTGCCAACCTCGGCCTTTCTGTGATGCTGTCATTTGAAATCAAAGCTTTCCAGGTGTATGCTTCTGTTTGTGGCCCAATGAATATCTAAATATTTAAGTAAAATGGATTATAGGCTATGGGAGAGAAGGCTGAGCTGCCGTTGGGGGACTGAAGCTCTCCTCTAGGACTTCAGTTGAAGCGTGTCCTGATTCAATGTAAAAAGAGCAAAATCTCCCACACCGTGCTAGTCATGCACCCGTCATGAAAGACGGCGGTCTGAGAAGGTGGCTGCACTCCAGTGCCTGAGACCACTCAGCGCCTGTGTGGCCCTGGGTCCAGGGCCAAAAAATGGGATGTGTCCTTGGTGCTGGGGACAGTGGGGACAGGGGAAACTGTCGGACAGCGCATGCTGGTACGTGCTGAAGTGCTTCAGTACAGCAGCGGTGGCACATGCAGCCATGAGGTGCAACCATGAGTGCACCATAGGGAGGGAAAAAAGAGTTAATGCAGCTTGGATTTTCAGTAATTACAAATTACATCTCAGGTTTTTATTAATTAGGAATGATTTGCTATCCTACTTCATGCAAATTTGAATTAATATCTGCATGCATTTTATTCTCTTAGAAGGTTAATTTTTTCATGTACACCTATGAAATAACTGTACCACTGGATGATAATAAAACCACACAGATACACTTTGTAAAATTTTCCCAATCAATTCAGTGACTGCAGTCATTATTTAGGAGATTCCATTTTGGCCAAGAACGGAAGAATATAGCTATTGTTTGGTCTAAAGAAAATGCCAGCACGATGTTTATCTTATGGCTCTGCCTGAAATTAGGCTAAGCAATGAGTTTCTATGAAGTTTTCAGGTGGATAAGAATAATCTGTCGAACCCTCTCAAACTAAAGTGAACCCTGAGATACGTTTGTGTTAGATGTGTGGCACAGTAGCAGTTTGGGTAGGAGATGCCTTCAAGGGGTGAATCCAGCCACTTTGTGCCTCCTGGGGATGGGCAGAGCTGTTCAAGTTGCTCTAGAGAGCTGCAGAGAGGCGCGGGATGTCTCCCTGCCCTCCTTCTGTCCATAGCAGGCTGTAAATCAATTTCATGCGTTCTGTATCAGGAAGGAGCAGAAACCTTTGTACTTGTTCAGCGGGGATGTGTGGTAGCACAGATCATCAGCAACTCCCTGGGCTGGTGTGCACTGGGTATGTAAACTAAGGTCCAGTGCCCCAGCACCCAAAAAGCCCACTGTGGTGTTGGGTTTGGCAGAGACTCCAACCTTCAGCAGCAGGGGCACTGCCCCGCGCGTCCCTTGCAGCCCTGGATGTAGTGGTTTGGGGTCTGGCAGCCCTCCCACAGCTCCTCTGTGGAGCATCGTGATGTTGCAGGAACAGATACCTCACAAACGATGTCTCTTTTTCCTGTTTTTGTATGCTCTCTGTCCTCCCTTAAAACCCACCCCCTGCTCTTTTGAGTGACCTCCGCTGCCTTCCCCTTGCAGGGTCCCCAGGGACGGCCGGCCGGGTTTGCAACCAGACGTCCCGCGGCATGGACAGCTGCGAGGTGATGTGCTGCGGCCGAGGCTACGACACCTCGCGCGTCAGCAGGATGACGAAATGCGAGTGCAAGTTCCACTGGTGCTGTGCCGTGCGCTGCCAGGACTGCCTGGAGGTGGTGGATGTCCACACCTGCAAGGCGCCCAAGAGCGCCGGCTGGACGTCCCGGACATGACGTTTGGGTACTGCCGCCCTGCCTGGTCCACGCAGGGAATGCTTCCGAGGCCTCTGCTGGATTTACGCCGGTTTTGCCTTCGCCTTTCGTTACACAGAAGCTGCTCAATGACTCTTACAAACTCTGCAGTGTTCACATCTCCACATAACCGCATTGTTGCACGGTTTGTGTTAACAACCGCTGCCGCGCTGGAAGGAGCTGCTTCTGTTGGGGCTGTCCCAGCCAACACACAACTCTGAGCTCCTTGCGGCAAGTCCTTCCTGCCACCGGGCACGCGGCGAGACGTCAGGATGAGCCATTTCGTACTGGATGCCACCAAATGTGGGGGTTGCTACGGCCTCCTGCCGAGGGCCTGGTGCTGCTCACAGCCATGCCCTGGGCGCTCGGCCTACTGGGCTGAGGCCTGGGCCCTGAGCAGGGACTCCTCCCTGGAAAACTTTGTGGCCAGGATGATTTTGGGGCTTTACCAGAGGTGAATTTGCCCACCCATCTGCTGTGGGGTGGTGTGTGTGCTGTGGTGGCCCTTACAGCGCTGGGCTGTGAGGTGTGTTGGGCAGAGACTGGCCCGTAGGGGAAAGCAAAGAGCAGCAGGAAGCGTTCAACTGCAAGAGTCTCATCTGCTATTAAGGAGCCAAAGCTAATGTCTTAGGTATATATTTGTGAAAATTTGCCTTAAGGACTTATAAAAGGTTATTAATACTAACCACTGATTTTTTTTTTTTTTTTTTTTATCAGAAGAATCGAAGAAAAGTAATTCCAGCCCAATGACAGCTGGAGACAGGACACTAAACTACCTAAGGATAAGATTTCCTATTTTTCATTTACTGAATTTTACTGAAACATTTGCAGAATTCTGATGGAGAAAGCAATACCGTGTCTTAATAACAATTGGGTTTCATTCTAAAGAATCTATCAACTCTTATGTTCTTTTAAATTTAATAAACCTAATATAAATGTGCTCAGAGTTATACTTTCAGTTCCAATGGGGACTTCCAAATGAGCTTTTCTCGGAATGCATGCTGCACAAACTTGCAGCTGGTTAAGAGTGCATTGGCCTTTGATGGAGGCAGTTGCAGGCTGTGCCAGGTCTGTGTTCTGGGCTCGGATCAGCACAAAACAACAAAGTGCTGGAAATGTGCGTAGGCTCATGAGGCCCTGAAGTTGTGGCCTCATGAAGGAGAGATGCTGGGGAGCTGTGTCAGACAGGGAACAGCCAGCTTGCTGAGGAGCAGAGAGCAGAAATGGGGCCAGTGCCACTAAGTCTGATAAGGCAGCCCTGGAAGGCTATGGAAAAGCACCCATGAAGTGCAGAGACAGGCACGGTACTGAAAAAATAACTTACGAAAAGAAGGTTGAACAGGTGACAGAAAATATTTCCATGTGAAAATGGAAAAGACTGGAGGAACCTTAGTGTGTACAAACAGTGCGTGAAAAAATAATAGACAAGAAGCATACCGTGGCAATAAAGCAAGGCGAGTAGTCAGGTTAATGTGCTTTTTTTTTTTGCTTTGTTTTGTTTTTTAAAGAATATTAAAAAATAGTGTGTTTATTTTTATTTTTTATTTTCAAAGGTCTTGAGAGAACAGTCATTTAAATCTGAAATTCTTTTTGAAAAGCTTTAATCATTAAAATGGGCAAGGCAACTCCAGAAAGCACAGCTGGCATTGAAAGATTAGGAGGATCCAGAAAGCTATTTGTCTGGACAAAATAATGTTCCCGTTAATGTGTACAGCACTAATGTAATGATCATGGTTAGAAGTAAAAAACAGTCGTGCCACTGGGCATACACCCAGTGCTGGTGGGGATAGCCCTGCCAGTGTGCTAGTTACAGTGTGCACATTACTCGCATGCACACACAGTGCACACACATATATATATGTATGTACACACTTTAAGTTCAGTGGTTATGCTGGAAATTCTGGCTCTAGGCTGGATAAGCAAAATTTCACACCTAATTGTAGAGGTGAGCTCCAAGGAGAATTTTTATTAAAATTTCATTGTGAAATTAAATGGAGTTCACAGTCTGGGCAAGGCCACATTCTAGGCCTTAAAGAACCTAAAAGCAACATGTTATTATTTTTTGGTGTGTGTCGGGTGTTTTGAAAGATTCAGAGATCCTTTGAGTAGTCTACAAATTCACCGTGTAATAACGTTGAAAATATTTCAGTGTTCTGGAAAAAAAAAAAAAAAAAGGAAGCCTCATTATTGCAAAGGAACTCGCTCTATGAAGTCAAATAAAAGGCAATGAAATCAGCCTCAATCGCTTCATAAGTTCATTGTTTGTTAATACACCAGCAGACAAATACACCTGAATTTTACAGTCCCATGTAAAATGTTTTGAGGTCATTGTATTAAAGGTGTCAGAATGTTTATTTTGGCAGAACAAAATATCACTAAACCTGGAGCAAGACTGGCAACAACCATCAACCTTTACCTTACATGAAAATGTAGCTAAGATGTAAGTCCTGTTACTTAAGTCTTCATTTTACCTGTGCAAGAAATGATGTAGAAATAACCAATATGCTGATAGAATGCCCTTTAAAAACTCCATTTCTCTGGACTGGGGATTTTAGCTTACTTTAATCTTATGGGATATCATGACTTTGTAGGGAACAGTACTTTTTGAAAGCCTGAAACCCTGAGAGGTGGCCAGTGGCGTGTGTGTTCTTACACCAAATTTATGTGCAATATCCATTGCACATAATGTGCAATATCCATTGCAATATCCATTGCAAAGTGCACCCTCAGTAAGTTTGTAGACGACACCAAGTTAGGTGCGTGTGTCGATCTGCTCGAGGGCAGGAAGGCTCTGCAGGAGGATCTGGATAGGCTGGACCGATGGGCTGAGGCCAACTGTATGAAGTTCAACAAGGCCAAGTGCCGGGTCCTGCACCTGGGGCGCAACAACCCCAAGCAGAGCTACAGGCTGGGAGATGAGTGGCTGGAAAGCTGCCTGGCAGAGAAGGACCTGGGCATACCGGTTGATGGCTGAATATGAGCCAGCAGCGTGCTCAGGTGGCCAAGAAGGCCAACAGCATCCTGGCCTGCATAAGAAGCAGTGTGGCCAGCAGGTCTAGGGAAGTGATTGTCCCCCTGTACTCAGCTCTGGTGAGGCCGCACCTCGAGTACTGTGTTCAGCTTTGGGCCCCTCGCTACAGGAAGGACATTGAGGTGCTCGAGAGAGTCCAGAGAAGGGCGACCAAGCTGGTGAGGGGTCTGGAGAACAAGTCTTACGAGGAGCGGCTGAGGGAGCTGGGCTTGTTCAGCCTGGAGAAGAGGAGGCTCAGGGGAGACCTCATCGCTCTCTACAGTTACCTTAAAGGAGGCTGTAGAGAGGTGGGGGTTGGTCTGTTCTCCCACATGCCTGGTGACAGGATGAGGGGGAATGGGCTAAAGTTGCACCAGGGGAGGTTTAGGTTGGATATTAGGAAGATCTTCTTTACTGAAAGAGTTGTTAGGCATTGGAATGGACTGCCCAGGGAAGTGGTTGAGTCACCATCCCTGGAGGTCTTTAAAAGACGTTTAGATGTAGAGCTTAGTGATATGGTTTAGTGGAGGACTTGTTAGTGTTAGGTCAGAGGTTGGACTCAGTGATCTTGGAGGTCTCTTCCAACCTAGATGATTCTGTGATTCTGTGATTGCAATCTAAGCAGAAAACATACAAAAGGTACCACATAGGTACATTTAGGAACAGTCCCTGCTGCGAGGGCACGGTGCTGGCTCATAGTCCACCAGGATCACTGGGGCCTTCTCTGCAAAGCTCTTTTTGAGAAAGTTGGCCCCAGGCTGTACTGGTACACTTGGTTATTCCTCCCCAGCTGCGAGACTTGGCAGGTCCTCTTCTTTAATGAACTTCTTGAGATGCCTGGTTCCTGGTTCCTCTGCCCTGCTGAGGTCCCTCTCAATGGCAGCAACCATCTGAAGGCCCAACCACGCCTCCCCGTTTTGCACAATCTGCAAACTCACTGAGGCTGCACTCCGTCCTGTTTTCCAGGACGTTGGACCCGCCCTTGGGAAGCACCATGAGCAACTGGCCTCCGCCTGGGTGATGGGTGCCACTCGTCACAGCTCTCTGAGCTCAGTGCCGCCAGTTTTCAAGCCACCTCCCCACTCCCTCACCTAAGCCTGCACTGCATGACTGTGTCTAGGAGTACGCTGTGGGAGACGGCATCATCAAGGTAAGCAACATCCACACGATTTCCCTTTTCACACATCCCTGCTGACTACTGCCAGTCACCTTCCTACCCCTAGCATTTTCGGAGTGGCTTCCAGGAGGCTGTGCTCCACCACTTTTCCGAGGTGAGGCTGGTCAGCCCCTAGCTCCTGAGGCCCTTCCTGTCTTCCAGGCCTCAGCAGCCTCCCCCCGCTGCCATGGCCTCCACGAGCAGATGGAGAGTGGCCCCAGAGTGCCTCAGCACTTGTGGGTGCACCACGTCAGGCCCCAGGCGCTTGTGTCCATCCTCTTTGTTTAAATGTTCCCTAACCCAGTCCTCCACCACGGTCAGCCTGCCTCCAGACAACGCCCTGGTCTCAAGGCCCTGCGGTTCCTGAGACTGGACTCACCACAAAGACCAAGAAGGTGGCACTGGATGCTATTGGGACGCCTTTTCAGTGTCCTTTCTCATCAGAGCCCCTGCCCCACGCAGCAGGCCCAACGCAGGTGTGCAGCAGGCTGCATTTCATATCCCATTTCAGTACCACGTCAATAAGCTGCAATGCAGAAAAAGCCCCACCAAATCCATTTCATCAGAGGAGAATCAGAATATTTTGCAGAGCAATCAGTGTGTAACAGCTCAGTTGGACAATTATTTGGTTATATTTTTTGCTTCATTTGTGAATAAAAACAAAACCAAAAAAAGCAAGAACAACAGGGGTTTTAATGTAGGCGTCTTACATCTGTGAGCGTTTCTGCTGCCTTTTTCATGAAGAAATTAATTACTCCTGGGAGTGTTTACCATTTCTTAGTGGGAAGAAGAGATCATGTAAATATTTCTAAAAAAGAATCTCCTTGACCTTCATCTAATTAAAAAAAAAAAAAAAAAACAAAGAAATCAAGCAAGGCAAATTAAATAAAATAATCCTATCGGTTGTTCTACAGAACAAATTTTCTCATCCATTTATTCATGAAGAAAAGTGCTTTCCCCAGGCAGACAATTCAGTGTCAGAAAAAAATGCTAGATGAGGCAAAGCGCTGTAGGGATTATTATTTTTTTAATATAGAGTCCAGTTTTCTTGAGGAAGTTCCTGTTACTTGTGGTGCACGAAATAAGACCCCAGCAATGTCTCTGCAATGCCGCTAGCCAGCCAAGCACTTTGGGACTGGTCCCTCACCACTATTTTATTCTTCAGCAAACTTTACCACTAAAAGCTTGTTCAGCTCTTTTAGGAGAAATCCCACCCCAACAATCTGACTTTCTTTCTTACCTCTTGGAAAGTGGGAATGACTTTTAGGACTGGTGTGTTGTCATGTTAGACCCACAGCTAAAGAGATTGTTGGGCTGCTTTTGTGGTGTTTTTTGTTGGTTGGTTGGTTGGTTTTGTTGTTGTTGTTGTTCCCTGCAAAAATCTCTACATGCAGCACGTGCAACCTCCTCACCTCCCACCCCTGCAGAACCTTCTTCGCAAAATTTAATTAGGTTTTAATTAGCAATGCAGTACCCCAGTTGTCCCTACTCCTGGTCCTGCGGAGCTGCTGGGGGCAGGCAGCCAGGCTGCAGGCTGGGAGCAATTCCCCCTGCCCAGCCCCTGGCCAGACGCTAGATGGTGGCGAGGGGGAAATGAGCTTTAGCCAGGCTGAGCACTACTGGAGGGCACGCTGATCGCACAGCTTTGGGGTGGAAGGAGAAAGGGGAAGGTGCTTTTGCCCCAGACCAAGCAGCTCTCGGTCCGGTGTGGTGGAGAGCATCTTTCCCCGGCCTTGCCATGGAGACCCCTGGTCACCAGGGCTCCCATGACTCAGTGCAGAAGCGTGAAGCTCTGCTGGCACCTCAGGTGGTGCCATGCTCTGAAACGGAGCCTGTGAGGTTTCCAAGCCCTCTGCAACGCAGGAAACCTGGTAGTTTTTCCCTTGTTTCTACCGGGGTAAGGACTCCTAAGCTAGCTGCTGAAAAGCCTGAGTCTGTTTTTTTGGTGTTCACACCAAGTGAAGAACAAGCAGGGAAAGCGGCAGCCTTCCTGTAGGCGCAGTGTTCACCGCCTCGAGCACGGCTCCTGCCTTGCAGCAGCCCTAAGCCCACCAGGGGAGGGCCAGAAGGCAGCAGCCGGAGTGGCCTGGTGCTGCTCCTGGGGCTCTGGTCCTCTGCAGGGCACGACCTGAAGGGAGAGCATGCAGCCAAACTGCATGTGGGTGTCTTTAAGGAAACAAACAAACAAACAAAAACCAAAGCAGGAACTGCGAAAGTTTTGAGTTAAAAAGCCCCCATCTCCGTAAGCCTTCAAACTAAAGATGAGTTACTATCTGAACCAGATTTCGGAGTGCTCATCTCCGCACTGAGCCAGGGGCTTTCTAGCATGGTAATCACAGGCTGTGCTCGGCGTTTGATCTCAGCAATGCTGAACTTCACAGGAAACATGTCAGAGGCACAAAACCCTAAGGCATCAGACTACGCCTGATGAAGAAGAAAATCCTTTGTCTGACTTGCCTGGTCTCTCAGATGCCTAGAATTATAATTAAAGCAGAAAGATACTTTCTAGATAAAAACCATAGCTCATTACTGCTTATAAGGGAGCTGGATAGATATGGATGGAGAGAGCGATAATAATCACATAAAGATATTTTTGAGCTCCTCTAAGTTCCCCAGAGTTCAAGGGAAGGCTCTGGTTGTTCCAAGGAATTAAGCATTCTTTTTTTGTCACACAGATTATTGCAGGTAATCATTCCCACACAGATAATGTCACCTTATCTCTTCCTCCAACAGCAGGCCAAACGCGTACCTCAGCTGCTGATAAACATGGACATCTGCACACAGCTGCATATACACTGGTGTGCAAGCACATTTATATATTCAATCACAGCAATTTGCTCTTATGAAATGTTGGGCATACATAAATCAACTTTAAAAGGTGTTTGAGGTGGCTGGGAGTAAGCGACACGAAGCTACACAGGGCAACAAGAGCTGACAAGGGCAAAGCAACCAAAGGCTGACTGAGCTTGATCCTTCTGATCTGACAGCACGGTTGTGAGTCAAACAAAATTATCCTCAGTTTTACCACTAGAGATGCCCAGGAGCGCCTGCTTTACAGGTATTCCCTTGTGGATGCCTTAGCAATTCAGGTGCAATGCTGAGAACATTAATATCGGTCCACTTCACACGTCCACACCTTGTCCTCCACCTGTAATCATTTGCCACATCCCACGTTTGGTGTAAGCCCCTCTATTTTCAACATCACGGTGAGCTGCTTTGCAGGACTAACGGCTTGAGGGGAAAAACCTGCGCGGAAGCCCCCAGCTGCCACGCACCTCCAGCTCTGGGCTCTCTGCTCCTCTGCGTTCTTCCCTGGTGTTGTTCTTGCAACTGATTGCTCCTGGCGTGGGGCTGGCGTTTTTCTTGTTGCACAGCAGCTTTTGATTTAATGCAGCACCACTGCTCGCCTGCACAAAAACCTTCTCCTGCATAGAGTAGTGCATCTGTGATTGAAAGGGCAAAATTAAAGTACCTCAGTTGTCGCTGATGCCACCTTCATCTAATAGCAACACCAATAACGGGAGGTTTGTCTTTGCTCACTGATTTCCTCATTGATAAACAAATTTATCTCCTGCTAGTCACAGTCCCTGAAGCTGCTCAGCATTTTTAAAGCCATAGCAGTGCCCTGTGCCATGTTGTACGTTTCGAAGTTGGGCTGGCAAAGATGCCTTTCTTTCCCCGTTGCCTGAGATTAACGCTCCCTCATTTGGGAGGCAAGCTGAAAAGAAATCCTCGAGGCATCTGTAAGGGTGCACTTTCAGTTCCTGACAGCAGGGACTACTTGCTTCAACTTCCAGGTCAAACCAACGATTTTAGAGCTGGCCTCATGGCAGAGGTGTCTGCGGGACATTTCCATCTACAGCGGTAAGTTACACACGAATCCTTTGTCTAAACTGCTCCCAGCACTCGGGTGAGATTTCCTGAGGCAGGCACTAATGACAAAACTCCGACCTCTATTAATTGTGCATGAACCAACACTAATTTTGTTAATGAGCTTCTGGTCTGAAGCAACAAATATTTTATAGTGCTGATGTTTAATCTGTACAGGAAAAGGTACTGGCTTTTTCATACTCGATGAGCACCAATAACGCAGGAAAAACTCAGCAACAAATACACAGAGGCATGAATACAGCAGCCACACAACGCAGGTGGATTTGTCCTCAGTTCTCTGCTGCTACTTCTGTTGTGATCTGTGAACAACCAACAAAGCATGGAGCTTCTGGAGGTGCTTGGAATAATGTGACGTGAGTAAAATCTTTAAAGTGTGTGGACTTCTGGAAAATTCACATGCAGGTAAAACTGACCTCTGGGCAGGGATGGGAATCAGAAGCCCGATGCACCACTAAAACCACCCGGAGAGCTGACACGGTCTCAAGCAAGAGACTAAAGCTGCTTGAAGCAGGAGCTGTAAGTGCCGAGGAGCCTGGCCTAGACCGTCTGCAGTGTTGAGGGCTTCACCCCGGCTGAACTCTGCAATAAGAGGCAGCGATTCTGCTGCTTTCAGCTGTGAGGGTATTAGTGTTTCTTCATTAACTGAACGGAAAGCCGAGCCCTGGTTGTGGTGAGGCAGATACAGCACACAGATGTTTAAGAACACAAAGTACAGTCTGACTTTGAAGAATAAGCCAGAAGACAGCGATGCTGCAATACACAAAAAGTTTATTTTTAAGTTTGTCTTTTCTGAAGGCAAAATATAATAGAACCTAACATCAATGTATTTTGTACAACAAAACAGTTTTCATATGAGAACAGACAATCCATGAAGAGTTTTTAAGTCTTAGAACTGCTTCCCTTTTTATCATGCTTTCTTGTGGTCAACAAAAAGTTGGCACAGAAGACGTCATGGCAGTCAGTCCGCGGGTGTGCTCCCTCAGATCCTCGTCAGCTGGTGCCACAGACTGGAGGGCAGGATGCTTTCCACTTTTTCCATCACGAAATTTAAAGGGGCAAAGAGGGTGCTGAGAAACTGCAAAGAAATCAGATACACGTTCAGGTCAAAACCCAGGACACGATACTCATCAGGAGAAAGCTGTCCAACATGACAAACTCTTGCTGCTTGCTTCTGTAAAACTCTCTAGCATTATAAAAATGAAACAATTCATGCATAAAGCCTTTCTGCCAAATTCTGAGCCTCACATATATACAGATTTCTGGGTTTTGCAGTCAAGCAAGAAAAAGCAAGATCTACAAAGACCAAAGTGATGAACTACAGAAGTTTCCACAAATCTAACGTCCGGGACCGAGGCTCACACTGAAGCCACTAAAAGCTCAAACCAAATCCTACTGAAGTGAAGTAGGCTTCATTACACTCATTTTATTTACAATTACTTAATAATACAATTATTTATTTTATTTTATTTGACATTACACTAATTTTAATTCAACTGTACACATTACGTGGAGGTACTCTGGGGCCCTACGCATGTGTGAGAGCATACAACAATGTGCAGAGTCGGCCACCTCGAGACTCTGAACACTGTGGCTTCCCACTGGTTTGGCTGACACGATTTTGCCAGAAATAAGCAGTTCTGAGTGGAATTGAGCAGCGAAGAGCTGCATGAGATTTGTGTTTCAGTTACTGCTGTGCAGTCAGCACAAAGCAGACGAACTCTGCTTACTACCCGGACGTGTCTATTAAGCCTCCTTAGGAGGTCAGTATTAAAGCCGATCTGGTGCTGGATGTGTTCTTCTTTTGCCCATAAGAAGTCTCTCTCCTGACGAAACGAGGGCAGCAGACAATACATAACACATGTACGTTCCTTTTCATGCTGTGAATTCAGTCCGTGCATTTTAAAGGCAACAGTAAGCACTGAAATTCTTTTTTCCCTTCTTGGACACGTTTGCATACAATGCATGCCCTACATCACGGTCAGCTTGTGCATCATGGAAGAATCAGGTAGCACCGTCACTGGTAAAGAGATTTTGTCATAAGCACAGGTCAAAGAAGCTTCTCCTAACTGCAGCCGAACAGAGTATTGCAGTCGTAGCCCTATATAACAGCTGTCAAGCTATGTAACATGAATCAAAGCTGAATGAATGCAGCGCTGACCTCCCTAATCTCAGAGTTTGCCATTACTTCTCCCAGTGGCTTAGCCCAAGTGTAGCCATTCCCCTGGTTAAGCTGTGAACTGTTTAAATAAACACGTCCCGTAAATTGTGACGCATGCAAAAAGCTCATCAGAGGCCAACTTCTGCTCGTTGTGCAGCACCTGTTCTAAGTGGTAATCTAGCACCAGCGCACGTACGTGGATAAAACTCAGCTTTGTGACCAGTGCTAACTGCCTACTTGTTAAATCGATTAAGCCTCATTTGCCTGACGGTAAGTTTTATTGCAATTCGCAGAATTTTTGTTCCTGAAGTACTTAATTATATCCTGTAACAAAGTTTCTGGCGCTGAGATGAGCTACGTCTTTTTCCACCTGGAGAATCAGCTGTTTCACAAAGGATAATTGCAGTCATGGCTACCAAAGCCTGGCTCCACTGAAGTCCAAGCAAAACCCGTGCTGACAGCAAGTGGTTCAGGACGCCACCTACTCTCTTGTTCAAGCCCACGTAAATGGGGTGCACTGAGGCTGTCCCAGGGGCTGTCTTAAAGTCTCCTCTCATTCTAAAGCGTTGACGTTTGCCTCCTGCCTTCTCCTTGCTAACCCCTGCTCTGCCATGATATTCTCGCTCACGGGGCACAAACAGCCCCTCTCTCACAGAGCCAGCTATAACCCTGACCCCACAGCTCAGTTTCTCTTCTCACTAGTAATAAAGAACCCAGTTCCCAGCCCTGAAAGCTGCAGGACACCAGGGGTTCCTCTCAGCTGACAGCACTGCAGCGTGGTTAGTGCAAGGCCTGGTAGCCAGCCACCAGGCTGCTGGAGCAGGGCACGGTGCGTGGCCCTTGGAAAACTGGTGCTCCTGCCCTCCAACAGCACTGGCAGCTGCCTATCCGGCTTGTTCACCACCCAGGAGGGCTTAGTCTGCATCACACATTTTTGTTTTAACGGTTTTTGCTCTTCCCTTTGGTACTGCCTTTTTCTTCCCCACACAGAACAGAAAAACCAGCACCACGCAGAACAGAAAAACCAGGAATTCAAGGTGGCAGAGCTGGTGATGGGAGACCTGTGGAAAGTTTGCTATCGTTACGTTGTACTTTAAAGGATAACTAACAATCTGGCTATTTCAAAGCTGGCAGAAGCAGATTTCCAGGACCACCTTCTGAATAATGTCTGATAAAACAGACGTGGAAAATTATCTTTTTAAGCTTTTCCACGGCATAGCCAGTATTTGTATGAAGGAACGGACCCTGTGATCTGACCCACACACTCCCTACCTCAGCGGCTGTAGAGGTCCAAGCAGATGAAAGATTTCCCTGTGCAAACCTGCTTGCTGAGCTGAGGTCTCATCCATCATACAAGAAATATTGCAACAGACCAGGTCGGTGATCTCAGGCAAACAAAGGAATCAAATCAAAGACAAATTAGTCCTTCTGAAGTTTCACTCATCTTAGTAATTTGGTGTGACTTAACTAGGCACTACACTTCTAGACACTTGACTTGATTTGATGTATTACATAGTGACTCCCTTGTTAATACTTCTCTCAATTTTGTTTAAGACACATTCTCATTGCTGCCATGTTATGAAGGACCTGCATTTAGATACTGTTATGTTTCTGCATGATGATGAAAGACTTCCAAACGCATTTACACTGTGCAATTCCATCCAAGCCATACAATCAGAAATTTGTTTTGCTTGCATTCGCATATTGAGCAACCTCCGAAAGCCTCATTACAAAGTCTAGCAAAAATTAAAAGCATAAGCTAAGAACACGCGTCTCCCAACCAAGCAAAAATGCTCAGATCTGTTGTCACTTTCAAGTTACTCAGGCTGACAAAACACTCGAATGGAAGAACCGGATTCTTCTCATTTCTGTATGGGAAGAGTCAAGCTTACTTCCAGGTACAACATTACAGACTTGGCTGGATGCATTGGGAATATCTGCACTTGCTGCTGCCCTGGCAGGCAGCGTTCAGAGCAGGCTGTGGCTCCGAAACACGGGGTGCACTAGCGGAGTTTGGTGAATTCCTGTGAGTCTACGTTCAACCTCCCAGAAGAGGAAAACAGCTTTAAAATATCTTTGACTTCTGTGTCCAGTGGTGTAACACACGCTGCTCAAAGGGACTGCCGCAGAGGCACAGCCTCACACAGGGAGGTCCTCAGCACTCAGGGGCTTTCTCTGCCTTGGGGAGTCTGTCACTGCCGGATTCACATCTGTGGTCCTAGGACAGCCAGCTAGCTGAAGTGGGGGTCTTTTTGTGAGAAAATCAGTCTTCTCTAAGTACAGATGATCAAGACTTCTGTACAAATTGAATTTTACCTTGAAATTGTATTTTTTCCTTCAATAGAAGCATAGACAGCTTAGCATCACTGGATTTAGTTCCCATTGTAACCAGCATTTCTCCTTTAGCTCTGCAAACAGAATCCGTGAAGCCTGGTCTCATCATGCGTGTGGACTCTCCTCTTTAGTAATGCCTCCGAACTCATGTAGCAACCCCTCCTGGGTGCTACCAGTCTTCCTCTTTCACCCAGTTGCCCATTTTCACAAAATTGTGCCAGAACACCACGTCTCTGGGACTCCTACACGTCTGATTTGACTGTAACTGACCGACTGGCCAGCAGTTAGCAGAATGCATGGTACAGATGGGGCTAGAAAATGTCACTTCTGTGATTTCTTTCCTTTGCTCTCTCTCCTTCTTCCTTCCCCCTTGACATACGAGATTAACTGCTGTTATTAACACATTTGGCACCTAGATTTGTTGCAGACTAATTCATGAAATGGAGTAGATATCTACATATGGGTTGGTCTCGGCAGGTTTTTCACCAATTTGTATGTATGTCAAACCGTCAGTAGACAAGTCTGGAGCCCCTGTGTGCCAGGACAATGAGAGCTGGGTTAACGGGCTACGGAAGAAGTGCAACAAGATGCTTCCTGGAGAACAGGTCAAAGCCAGTTCCCAACACCCACTCATGCTAACTTACTTAGTGTTCGTGAAATACAATAACTATCAACTTACAGTAACATAAGCCTGGGCTGTGATGATGGTGTTACATCTGTGAAATGCTTTTGGGATTGGGAGGCATAAAGAAAGAATAATCTTGACCCATTAAAACACAGTTTCGTGCTGTTTGTAATACACCACATGGCAACGAGCACCGACCATACAGGAGTAGGTAACTCAATGCATATAGCTACAGCAACAGTCAACACACTCATCTTTTAGCTATTTATGAAGCTATTTTCCCTAAAACTGAAAGGGATGAGCCATGGCTGGTCAACCTTTTCTATTCTGTTCTGACGCAGCCACGTTTCAAAGAGCTGGCTGCCGTGATTTTCTTCAGTCTCGTATACCTGGGCTACTTTTCCCAGAGGAGATAACAGAGCAAGCCATCTGAAGCAAAGGTTTTTTGTGAGTCACAAAGGGAACGTCACAGGCTTGGATTCTGCCCTTCCTATGTAGAACACAAGCTGTGGTATCTGTTCTATTAGTTTAACACCAATAGCAGCTGCACTTACACATCAAGGAAGCAGATCCTTCTAGAGAGACTCTACTCCCCAAACGGCCTTGGAGCCTGCAGGCTCCACAAAGCTGAGAAACAATTACTAACATCACCACTGTAACTTCTGGTATCTCTGTCTGATTACACTCAGTAACCACAGCCAGGTGAGTTAAGCTCACACAAACATGCTACCAATTTTCTCCAGTTCCAGTAGCTCACTGCCTGCAGTAGATACACTCAGTGCAAAACCTGATCGTGCCGCCTGCTTGACATACACCCTTTGTTCAGGATACAGGGCTGACAAGCACAGGGACAAGTCTAACAGGGACAGATTTCATCTCATTAACTGGCAACATCAGAAAACTGAAGATTACACTGAAAGAGCACCCAAACAATGGTCACGCTTTGCAAAGACTGAATGAAAAAACAAAAATGCTTAACAAAGAAGCTTAAGAACATATGCCTGAGTTGCACACTTACTGTCCACCAAATGCCTACATATACACTTGAGAAACAAGAGAAAAGAATAGCACTTCAGATAACCTTCAGCACTTTTTACTGATACAAGTGGTATCTTTTGCTACAGCTTATCTTATTGTCTGTCTTTTAGAACTAATGAAACAAAATTATTGACACTAGAGCCATTGCTGTACCAGACGTCTATCACTCACAAGCCTGGGTTGTAGAAGACCTGGCTCACTTGCAAAAGGAGCTTGAGAAAATACTAATAATCTGGAATTTGACAAAGCCATTCAGCCTAGTTTTCTTCACCCCTGCCCCCTCAAATTCAAAAGCACCAAAGCCACAAGACCTACATCAGATACAAATATATTTGAGAAAACATATTCTTACAGAGGATATTCATCATTTCTTGGACGAGGAGACAGTTTTTTGATCATCCTGGAACTTTTCTAGAATGCCATTTTTTTCATGTCCTAGAACACCAGAACAATGATGTTCTTGGCTTTGCAATGAAAAAAAAAATGTGTGAACAATTCATGGCCTTTCCCTCTCAGCCTCCAACTGTTACTAATCCTTAGTGGATTACAGAAGCAGAATTAGCACAGACTTCCCTGGATGCAGTTAAGAGAAGTTATGAGGGAAATACTGATGGTACTTCTTTCATGGGGAAAGAACAGAGAAATTTCCCCTCATTAACAGCAGTCTGTTTCTGCTCATTCTAAGAGTTTGCATTGCACTGGGAAGCATGGTACAGTCATTACTGGTTCTACAGTAAATATATGAGTTCTGCAAACCATAATTAGTTATTTTATTGGATTATGTATGCAAACACAGATATTACCTTGTCCAACCGAGACCTTTTTTGGCAAAATCACAGGAGATCTAACCTAACAAAAGAGCCATGTAAACCAAAGAAGGCAGTGGTGTGTTTCACTGATTAGAACCCTTAAGAGTTGTTCAATGTCCCTGCTCAGACATCTCGTGATGTTTTATTTATATTACTGAATGTGCAGATGTTTAATGCTCAGCAATATTTCTCTCAGCTCTTCCTGTATCTGTGTCTTTAGTTACCAGAAGAGAGCAGCAGCAGAGAATACTCACAGCTTTTGCGAAGACCCCCATAAGCTCTGGGAACTGATGTGTCAAGAGGGCTAGCATGGCTGTGAAAGAACAGAGTCCAGCAGTGAAGAGGATGAAGAAGGGAAGCTCTTTCTTGGGGTAAACTGAAACTTCATGAAATGCTGTAGAAAAAAGAGGGAAGGAGACGGCATTGAATGTAAAAACAAACAACATTCTTATGTGGTTTTAAACAGTCATAGACACCCAAAGATGCTTTTGAAGAAAGAAACGTACAGAAGATCTGAAACATCTAAGGCCAATGGTATTGTTGTGTCAGCTATCTTACTGCCAAGTAATTCTGATCTCAAGATCCTATCAAGCTTACTCTGACCTACCTATACACTACTTTTGCTTTCCTTATGTCAGAGCTAGCTGTAATGCAACTATGCAACTACTAACCCCAGAAAACGAATCTACAAGTAAAATGCCCATTTTTTTCTGTAGGTCGTTGACTAGCCATATGGCTGCATGTTTGCTAATGCTGATAAACAGAGAGTGCAGAAACAAGCACAAGTGAGCAGCAGTGAGAGCAGTCTTTCAGCAGCCACATGGTTGTGGATTGGTTTAAGCAGGCTGTAAAACTACATTCGTTATAACAGTAAATTCTGGGGGTTACATATGCAGAGCCAAGAAAGCTATCCTAATAGTAGGACATATGCACACATACTTTCAATTCCAAATTTTCAGAATTCTTTGTATCTTTACAACAATACAACAGCTTTTGAAAGTTTTGAAAAATGACATTTAAATTACCTGGGAAATTTTGATGTATTTGTTAGTATACACTAAAAGGAATGCAAAAATTTTCTTGACTCTGGTCATGAAAACATCACTCACTGGGCTTTGAAGGAAGCAGCACTGAGTAAGCTAAAAGGGTCGGAGGAGGACAAGGAGCACTCTACTACAAGATTATATCCCTTAAACCTTTATGGTGGCTCTGATTCAAGGTGAAAATCTGGCTGGGTTGCCAAAAGGTTTGGTGAACTCTTATCTGCCTGCTTCACTCATTCAGTCCATAGTGTGGAGTTACAACCAAGATATACGCAAACTTTGAAATATTTTTTTTTTCTACTACAGGACCAACCTCAAAGCTTCACATATACTAAATCCCATGACTATCTATACACACAAGACATTACTCTTCCATTTTGCCTACTTTCTTGGCCTCAGTGATCAGGTCTCATCTCACCATATGTGCAGACAATATAAGCACAGGGTAATCCAGCAGCATGGCAGAGCAATATTCTTGACTGAGCTCCTCCAGAGTGGAGTGGTTTTCAATATAAACAGTATGAATTCTTAAGATTTTTAATTTAAATATTATAAATGAATAATATGTTTAATTTGGGGGTTTTGTATTAATTTGGTACCAAAAAAAAAAAAAAACACCATAATTTGCAACTTCTGTCTCATTAAATTTAGAGCTTGGGAAATACCAGGTCATGGATTTTTTATGTCTACAGTTTCTGGTGTGCAGTTGTTTGCACGTGCCTTTGACACAGCCTCAAACTTATTTTTCTTGTGTGTTATCAAGTCATGGCTAAAGTTATGCGATCGATATTTTTAATTAGAATAGCCTATCAGATCTCAGTGTTCTGCTATCACTCCAGCTGACTCTCCTTTGAATCACATGCAATTAAAGGGTGTGGACAGGTACGAAAAACCCCTTTAACCAATCTGTGCCTGTCACAGTACATTAAACCCTTCCCTACTCAAAACCAAGAGATTTTGCAGTGAAATGCATTTCCCATAACTGCAGGAACAAAACATGACTATCTGGCTATGTTGTTAAATAGTCCCTTGCTTCTAACATCCGACAAGAAAAAATAGTTGTGCATCTAGAACGAGAGTGCCGAACTATTCTGCATGACTTTGTCATTCCTACATCTCCTGACGCTCCACCCTCCCCAGTTCAGTATCCCTCCGAGTAACGCATGCAGAGCACTTGAAGAGGTGTTGTTATAATTAGGGTGATTATAATGGGGTGAGGAGATACTGTAGGTTGCCAAGGATTTCTGTGTAATATCAGTGAGAATGCGCTGTGAAGGAGAGCCTCACAGTGAGCATACTTTAGCCATCTTATTCTCACCTTATGTTTACCCAGGCTCATTAAAAGTAGCAATACGTTTTTTAGCCCAAAGCAGAGAGGTCATGAATGAAAGACTACAAAGAGAGCAAATGCCCTCAAAACTAGCATTCCCTCAAAACCGGCATTCCCAGCAGAAGCAGGCTGAGTTTTACTTTTTCAAAGATTTCTCTTTATTGCTTCATCCGAATAGAGACAGTGAGAGAGGAATCTCCTCCCTTGGATCAACCTGTGTTTGTCTCCTCTGCACTTGTGCGTGTCCCATGTGTGCTCACAGATCCCACTGCCTTTGGTGAGAAAACATGTGGGAACGAAGTGTAACTGTATACAAGGCTGGCTGCTTCAGCTCTTCCTCTGCATTCTTGTGCTCCACTGCACGCACCGCGAGTAGTCCCATTAGCTTGTTCTAAAACTCTTCCCGAGGGCCGGATCTGTCTTTATAGCTGTATGTTGCAGAGCACTGGGAACGCTGCTGGCACTTAGCTAATACACACCATAAACATGTATGATAAATGACTGAGATATTTTCACATCAATCTCTTTATAATAGCACACACATCATTACATGAAGAAAACCCTTTCTTGTTATTTTGGACGGCTTTTCAGAAAACGTCAAAATAACCTGTCAAAATAACAGCTGCATTAATGATCCAGCCGTCCTCAGGCAGGTTTGATCTTGCTTTGGAATTAAGTAGCTACTGTGTCTACACAAGACTAACACGGCTGTGCAACTGTGCTCTTGGTTTGATGTGTTGTTATCCTAGATAAAAGATCAGACATATTTTCCACTGTCTTGGCAAGAGAGAAGTAGCAAGATCTAACAGATTTATATCTCCTCAGTAATCTCACTCCCTATCTCCACACTGTTGACAACAATAAAGATAGCTAATCATCATGAACTATGGCTAGGAACTGCCTTTTAAACAATTAAGTGAGCTCCATAGACTTGCTGTCAACTGCTTACTCCAATCCAGCATATTCAATTTAAAGAGCATCGGTAGCAATCGGTATGGCGAGACTCACGTAAACACTTCTTTGATGCCAACAATAAGAAAAGTTGAACGTACATGGTAGTAGTTCTCTATCTGCAGTTTCTGTACAAATAGGGTAAGGGTAGAAAAGATGTCCTTTTTCCAGTGGATAGGGGATCATTCTGAAAGCTGGAAAGAAAACAACACCATGCATGAATTACCGAGTGTGGCAGTCACTGAAGACATTTAACTCTATTGACAATTTTGAAAAACAAACAGAAAAAGTAAAATGTTTATATTTGATTACAGTTTATATATTGATAAATTAAGTGCCAAAATATAAATCTACACTTAGCTTTTGATACTGAAAACAGTTATGTTTTCTTTTATTCTTGGGAGTGTCAAGTGAGACCATGTTGCAGCTATGCACATAAATGTTTGCACGATCATAGCCCAATATACTTTAACAATTCTATGGCCAAATTTACACATTTTGTCTTAGACTTTCATGCCCCAGAATTTTTAAATTTCAGGGAAAGAACTGTATCTGATCTAACAGGTGTAGCCTGCCAAAATGACCAACCAAGCTTGTGAATTTTGGCCAATACTTGCAATCTCTGTGTATCAAGCATACTCAAAGTTGCATGAAAAAAAGTCCACCACTAGCCGCAGTGATTTACCCATCACACTCCAGCAATACAGGTAACGTGGATGAGTCAAGCCCAGAGAACCAGTTTTCCAACACAGTCATGTTTTCATTTTGTATTTGGCAATCAAAGATTAATATCGAATTATTAAAACCAGGTTCCTCAAATACATTCTTTTCAAATGCACCAGATAAAGTCAAGTTTCTGCTATAAATCTTCAGGTCATGGATAAAATAATACTTAATCTTACATGCTTTTAAAATTGAAAATAATAACGGAGAGGGAGGGAAATGGATTACTAAATCTGGCCTGTGGTGATGTCATAGGCCATCTGAGTTATGCTCATGTGGTTTATGGAAACATCAGTGCACTTGACTGAATTATAGCTCTGCAATCAATGCATCCTTTTCCATTATCCTATATATTATTCTCACTGTTAAAATGTCATCAACGTGTTATTCTCACTATCCCTATGAACATCAGTCACTGAAGCAATATTTTCCTCACCAGATGTCCTAGAAGCACTGTGTATTTTAGATATTAGGTACTGCCCACCCCATGTAATAATATTCCATTATCTCTTGCTCTAAGGCAACTGAGGAATTGGTTTAAAACACACAATACCTCAGTGTTTTCAGTTGTGCACACTGCATTTGAAATAATATTAGCTGTAATTTTTGTGCAATTGTGTGTTTATTTTTGATTACTATGTTTAAAACAATAGTATAATAGTCAGAAATCCTCAAAGCAGAGTAACGATTAGCCAGTGCAACTTCAGCTAACATGTGGTATCGGTATTTCTTTTTGTATTTGAGAATATTTGAATATTGTTTAAAAAATAAAAACATTACACATGTAATTTCAATATTTGGAATGCAGCCATTCTATATTACAGGTGCATGACTATCTACATCTACATAACACACTGTTTTCTGGGAGATTATTGAGATAAATCATTATAAATTTTTCTCTGTTGTCAGGAACTTCTTACACTGAGATAGAAAGAAAAGATATTCCATGCCTCAGCTCTTTGTAAATCAAGACTCGTGTTTCTAAGTGCTTCTGCAAAATAAAATTGCCTACCTAATAATTATTTTCTATCTGAGGAAGTGCAAAATACTGTTGAATTACCAAGACCCTTTTCAAAAGAACCTAGAAACCTCTCCATGCAATGTATCCTCTAGGAGAAGTCCTCGTATGATTTTCTTTAATGTCAGAACATGATCTGCATCAGGAAACAATGAATTTGAATCTAACCTCGACAGCACTATTACGAAGAAATGTATTTGCATACGATCTTGGAATGATTCACAGATTTTGTTAGATAGGTGGTATTCTTTCAAGGTTTTCTTAATGTACAAAGAATGTCTTTACGGACAGAACCATGCTTTTTCCTTGCAGCTGCTTTAAAAATATCTAATTAATTATATTCTGTGTCAGATTTTACAAGCAGCACTGTTATGAAGTAACATGGCAATTCTGTCTGTTAGGCTATAGAATATTCAAAGAGGCAGAGGGATAGCATTCTTTGTTCATATGAAGTGTCTGCACTAACAGACCCAAAATGAAGATATCAGGCAATTGAGGCCACAGAGGTCAAAAAATGGCTTGCTAGTGAGCATTTGCTGAAGGGACCAGGAAATTCAAGTATCTACAGTCTTGGAAGCACACTTTCAGAAATCTTGCTGCTCCTCCTTTCCTCTGGAGATTTGCATCAGTCTAAAGCAGTGAGTATCTCATCCATCAGCTATCATCATGAACTTCAGGATGTATTCTGTGTTTTCCACTGATCTGATACGTATGGTGCTTCCCGATAGAGCTATTCTTACCTCAGAGCCAGTTAGGAGGTTTTAGACAACTGCGAGAAGGATAGAGAAACTTACTTCGAGAAACAGGAACAACTACCATCAAGATGTCTCCATTCACACTAGTTGTCTACACTCACAGTCAGTGGGAAGAATTGGGCAGTTGGAAGTATCTCACTCTAACCTAGATGTCTACAGCAGCTTGGAGGAACCAGTATCTATTCCCTTCCATTGATGGCAAGGGAGTCTCATGACAGAAAATGCAAGCTCATTCAACAAGCTTCTGCTCTAAAGATCTGTTTATACTCATTCTTGAGGAAAAAAAAAAAAAAAAAAAGTGGCTTTTCTTCCTCCTGGCTCTCTGCTTCAACATGACATTCATCTGCAGCTTTGGAGACAAAGTGAAACCCAGAGTTGAAGTGACCCGCTAGAGTGACCCTGAATCAAGTACTGCTCAGAGGGAGCAGAAAACCAGAATTCTTGTTCTGACACTAACTAGGAGAATGTTAGGGAAGTTGTTTTTAACTCCATGAACCTCAACTACATACTCAGTATAACAGTGCTCCTTAGGGCTTCATTAGACCTACTGAAATACATGTACTTACTGTTGACAAACATTGCAAGAGCATCAAAGTCAGCACGTGGCAGAGGAGCATCAGAGCTTTCAGCCCCACATTTGTTCCCCAAGAGGCAGTCCTAGTGCTGCCAGTGGTACCACCTGTCAGCCCTTAAGGACCCTTAATTTCCAGCAGTTTTAGAAAACAGACCAGGCTGTGAAGATCTTCCAATATTAACCCCTCATCCTCTCCATAGTGCCCCCAAAAAGCCAAGTAAAAATCCAACAAACCAAGCCTTGTGTGATCCTCACATGCAACAACCTTGAGTGTCCGTACAACAATGTATGTGGAGGGATGGATGTTCAATGCTCATTACTTCAAAATCACTAACAGAAGCTTTTCCTGAAATTTTGGCTTAATATTTAAACAGATGATCAAGCCTCTTCTGTCTTACCCTAAACTGCAGTAGTATTAAGACTCTAATCGAAATCAAAGGGGACAGTAACGCTAAAGATGGCAGAATGGGTTTTGTTGAATTTAAACAACCATCTTCAATATGTGACCTAATATGGAGTACTTACAGCAAAATAGTTTATTTAGCAGTGTTATCAGCCACAGAAGAAAGTACTCTGGTGTATACATAAACAGTTTATGCATAAACAGAAACTACTCCTACAGTGGCAATTCACCATTGATCCATATACTCGTAAAAGCTACCATAACGTTTGAGAACACGTAGGTATTTACTCTTCATGCAAACAATGGGAAACATGATGCACGTTTAGAAACTGACAGTGATGAACAGGCTCCTCGGACTCTTATGAAATTTGGAAACACTTTCTGTATGGAGCACCTGAATCCAACCCAGAGCAACATTTTACATGGTGTCACTCGGGACTGTGATCTGCATCATGAATACAACTATATTTTGACTGATAAAAAAGATAGGAGCAGGAAACAGGTAACTTTCTAGTTTGATGATTATCATTATTTTCATAACCTCACTTTTCTCAATTGCCGAATACAATTTAGACGAAGCACTCTGTAAGTACCTCAGAGTTGAAAACACCACAGAGACAATTCTGGATAACTTTTGTCAGAGGCCACCTTACTTAGGAGTGACCTTATTCTCCTCAGAAGCGTTCAGAAGGTGCACCCAAGCAACTGACTAACTCAGACACAGTGCTTAGTTCTGCCCAAATCTCACAGGGTTACAACTGAAGAGTTGTTTAAGATATGTTTATGTGGGCATTAACTTCCTACGTACAACCTGCTAAACTGAGGCTTGTGGGTATTTTAAGTGCACTGACAGAACAGCACAATTTAAAGACAAGCACATAAATGAAAGAAAACGAGGGCAACTGACCACATATGGCAGACAGTTGGTATGAAATAGCATTTAATTAAATTTATTTTCTCTGTTATGTATCCACTGGATTTAACTTAAAATTAGGCAGAGATGCTAAGGAAACCTTTATCAAGTAACGGAAGTAACAGCAATATAAATAGCTTCCTATATCCTTAAAGAATGTTACCCATACTAAAATATGGACCAGAAGTTATAATTATTAGACTAAATTCTAGTGAAACCATTAAATCCCATGGCTATCCGTGCTTGAGGAAAATCTGAAAAAAGTTCTTGAGGACCACTGCACACAGTTCATCTCTCTCTGAAACTGCCGTGCAAAATGAATTACAGAGTTTTCTTTACAGGTTACACAACAACAGTCATTAACATCTTACAGGATAATGTACAAATATTTCCTAATGAATTACATATTCAGCTTGCTGTGGGGGGTAATAAAGAGAGGAATCGATTCATGTAGTTAGATGGGAATGCCCCACATTGCCTTCAGGCACAGATGACTACATTTCCTAGTTGGCAGGATGACTGCAGTGCAGCCAGCCTCCAGTGCCAAAAGCTGGTCTTGGAAACAGCCCCTTAAGGACTCCCCAGCCTGACAAAGCAAAAGAAGATCTATTCGGGATTCTCTCCAAAATACTGCTCCATAATGATGGCATATAATGAGGCCTTGGGCTAAAGGACTTCTGCAAGCATCTGGAAAAGAAGAAATACTACAGAAAGACAAACCACTGAAAGAAAGCTATGACAGAGAAAATAATAGACTGGAAGAAATCACAAGAAAAAAGCAAGCAGGTAGGAGAGAGAGAAAACCCAAAATGGCTATGGTACTACAATTACCAAGCAAGGTGTTCTATACACCTAGAAATAAAGCCATTGTTTCCTCAGGAAACATATACTGCAGATTAGGCAAGTTCAGGTCATTTAATACAGTGACTGAGACAGTAAGTCACTTTTAAGTTGTGTTTCAAGTGGTAAGTTCCTTTCTGTAGGAATTATCATAATGACAACCTGTACCTTTTCTAACAAACCTAAGTGAGAAGAGCAAATGGAGGAACGAAAAAAATGGTGGTATGGTAACATATGAAAAGGCTGAAAGGAAGCAGAAGAAAGCAGTGCAGAAAAAAATGGACTGGATTACAGAAAGAAAAAATCATCATAAAAAAGGCCACAAGGGCTTTTTCTAAATAGTCATTCTTAATTCCTTGGAACCTGAAAAGGACACATCAAAGACAGGATAAGATAATTTAGATGTGAAGGGTTAATATATGATCTCTGGAGATCATACACTCCAACCTCCTACTCAAAGCAGGGTCACCTTCCAAGTTAGATCTGGCTTCTCAGGGCCACGTCCAGTTGAGCTCTGAGAACCTCCAGTGATGGTGATCCCACCACCTATCAGCAACCTGTTCCAATGCATCACCACTTTCATTCTGAAAATATTTTTCTCATGTCTAGATTGAACTTCTCATGCTGCAACTTGTGTTTATTGCCTCTTGTCTTTTTGTTGTGCCCTTCTGAGAAGACTCTGGCTCTGTCTTACATATTTTCTTTCTACTGGGTGTCTGAAGACAGCAGCCGAATCCCCATTACGCCCATCAGAAGTCTTTTCCAAGATGGATAAAACCAGCTCCCCCAGTGTCTTTTCCTACATCACATATTCCAGCTTCCCAAGCATTCTAGTGGTCCTCCACTGGATTCACTCCAGCTTGTCAATGCAAAATAAATAAATAAATAAAATAAAATAAAATACTGTCTTGCTTTATACTACACATTTCAAATAGTTCAGTGCTAGTGAGGATATAACTGACCTCCAAAAATTCCACATGCTATACTTCACAAAAATCTCTCATTTTCTCATGACATTCAATAAAAAATATTTGATTAGCTTCTTTGTAAGAAAAAGAATTACTTACTGCCTTCCCATGTACAGTGTAAGAGATTCAATGCTCCCTCTACCCTTTTCCAGTGTTGAAGATGAAAGAAAGCATATGCTATTGCTTCACTGTCCCCTCTCTTCAGAATATGTTCAGGGGGCAGAATTAAGCTTTTCATTTCTAGTAGATACTGCAATAAAAAAGCAGAGTACAATTATTTCAGGAGTAATAAAAAACACAAAAAGCTTCCTGCGATTCTACAATGCATACTGAAAGGTCTATTTCCCTAAAGCATTTTGTTTCATAAGTGTTTCATCAGATGTGTAACATCAGCAACTGCACTGGAAGATAATTACGGAATGATTCCCAAACACTAAGATACGCTGACAGATGGTTAATGTTTTGCTCTTCACTTGCAACAGGAGGACCATGGAGAATTTCAAACTGAAATGCCTCTCTTATCAAAGGGGAAGGAAAAAAAAACTCAAAGTAGGAGAGAGACTCTAAATACAAGAGCTTTTTAATTAGAAATGTTCATAATGAAATGAAGACGACATTAAGCAGTTCGACGCACATAGTCATAGGCTGCACACAGGTAGCTTTACTGCATTACCATCCACAGGGTACGAGGTCTGTAAACATGCAGGGCTGGCAGCCACCTAAGTGGCTACCAACTATTTACAAAGAAATAAGGTTTACAAAATATAACAAATATCAGATTTCCACAAAAGAAAAAAAAAGTACTTGATATTTAAGATTGCTACTCAAAATATTTATTGAAAATGGCATGAAAACGAAAAACACCACTGGCCAAACCCACGAACAACTCTCCCAGTTAGTGCATCCCCTATAGCAGCAGGTGACTGAAACACACCGAGGGTTCATGCCACAGGAGAAGACAGAGGTCCTGAATGTTATTCAGGCAGGGGATCTTTCCTTATTCCCCAGCCCATGAGTTAGACCACTACCAGACCAGCAGACGTTGCCTCGGCATTGGTGTTACTTCGTCCCAGTTAGTGGAGGGGAAAGATAAATGGACGGGGGAGGATACATCCCTTGTTGGGAAGCTTTACGAGGAAAGGGATGACAGACAGAAGTCACAGGCTGCTGAATCAACTCCTGTCTGCCAGCTCTCCTCCACCAAGTACAACACTTCCCAGCTGAGCACTAATTTTGCTTCAATAGCATAGGGAAACTGTTGCTCTCCTCCAGGATGCCCAAGGGCAAACGCTCTGCCCGCTCGGCTATTTCATACAAGCGGCTACGGGTAGCACGTGAGTCACACAGCACATGGTCCATGGGCTTTGGATGAGTTACAGGAGATTGCTACTGTTGTCAGAAAGGAGGATGACTGCAGGTAAAGGAGGGAGAGAAGACGGCTGTTTCAGCCACTGGGACAGAAGTATAAGGATGTGAAACTACTGGAAAAAAAAAATCTACAATATTTACTAAGAGGCTGGCTTTTTTGGAGTGGAAAAAAAAATAGAGTCAAAGATAAGAAAAAGACTGCAGATTTTAGATAGGGAGGACAACAGTTTGGTGAAATTAAAGAGGGTACAAAAGAAAGTTATGGACAATCATCAGCAAAAAGAGAATAAGCACGCAGCCCCTCTACTTTAGATCAGTCTCTGTGCCTACATGTTGGTCTCTGCTTTGGTTGGGAAGGAGGAGGACTGCAGAATTAAGGACTGATAGAAAACGAGTGCAGGCACTTGCCAGAAGGTCGCTGTGACCCATCAAAGGTGACAGAGAGGTGTGGGTGATGGTACCCTCTTGGCTCGCCAAATACCGATTTCTGCAAATGGGAGACTTGCACGCTGGCTCAGCGATGCGTGAAAGAGGAACAAAAAGAGAGGGAAAGAAACAAATGAGGATTCAAAATCATCCTTGGAGAAAGGAAGAGGAAAGGCCCAAGAGGAAGGAGAATCAAGTGGCACAAGGTCCTGGAGGGCATCCTAGAGCTAGTCATCCCTTCGGCCAGAGGACGCCTGGAAGGAGCTAGACAAACAGGTAGGGGATTGAAAAGACCAAGGTCAGAGCAGAGAACTGACAACACCAGGAAACAGATAAGTAATTCAAAGGGAAAGAAAAATCACCCGTGTTTCTGATGCAGGTCACTGCAGGAGAAAAAAAAATGAATTAGCAGTGGGAGTAACATGTGATATTGGATTTTCTCTAAAGCCGTTCAGAAAAATTAGAAGATCTGTGGAGCAGGTGGATTAGTGGAGGAAGCTGCAACCTAGTAAGCAGGACAGTCTGATGGGGGATTAAGAGTGGCAGGAAGAATGGAATAAAGACCTGACAAGGGAGCTGTCAAGCTTACAGAGATATAGGGAATGTTCTTGTTCACTGCCTGTATGAATTAGTCACCCCTCTAAAAGCCCAGGTCCTACCCATTAAACAGAATGGAATATGGTTGTGTGAGATGCAGACTGCTTGCTACCTGTTCTGTTCATTTAGAACATACCTCTCGCTTCTGTATTTTTTGCAAAAATAAGTGAGAAGTTCTCAATATTTAAATATTTCAGTCAAAGGGGAAAAAAAGCCATGTCACTATCTGTAGGGAAAGAAAGAACAGGAAGGGATGTCCTATCTCTAGGAGCATTAAGATGAAAACATGTTCTTTTGATTCTTATGTATTGCTTGTTAGCAGTGATTAAAAACAAATCAAGTGGAAATACCTGATGGTACGATGTGCCTTGACACTTGCAAATCATTCTTAGCCCTCACTCAGTTGTTTTACAACTACCTTTTCAGTCTTCATTTTTCTCAGTTTCAGAAAGACAAAACTATTCTTAAAAGTTCCTTGGGTCAAAAACGGGAGACACTCCTCCCTCATTACTCTATCACAGCCACACTTTCCCAAACAAGATGCCCGTAATATGGCTTGGTGACATTCAGGACGGCTCACACAAAGTTGACGGATGGCTCAAGTCTCATTCAGGCCTTGTAATCGTTTTTGTTCTATGCACAGAGGTCAGGCCCACCTTTTGGGCATATAAGCTATCAACTAATTTACTCTGGAGGGATTGCCGGCAGGAATGCTGATTGTACCCAGCCCCAGACAGACCTCAGCTGGAACACTCTGTACATCAGGCACATCCAGAAACATAAAGATCAAATTCTACAGGAACACAACGGAGCTACGCAAAAACATGGCAAGCCTGCTGCGTGAGAGAACACTTGAAAGCTTCCGTTTGTTTAACCTACCTATAGAGCAGAAATGGGTACCCAAAAGGTACCTAGCTGAAGGCTGAGCTTGATTACTATGAAGGAGGGATATGGCAGTCCGTGAAAATGAATTAATTTGATATCCTAGAATATGACATCTATTCCTGTGTTGCTGTATTTTCAAAGAGAATTCAAGGGCCCTGAGAGCCCTTCCACCTTCCTGGAGATTTCCTCAGAGAACTCGGGGTCTGCTTGCAGATAGCACAGCCAAGGCAGGCTCCATTTTTTGGGTGACTGCAGGCTACTGCCTCCCAGGTACTTGACAGACAGGACCGAGTCTCAGAAATCTGCTGGGTTTCTAGCAGATCGTCACTGTGATGAACACAGTCCCCACAAACATTTTTTACTGGAGAAACAGGCAAATTCCAGTCAAATGAAATTAAATGAAATAAATTTTTCTTCAAAATCTGCCCGATCAGCTGCCAATTTACCATGTGAATCACAATCCTGATGGACTTCAACATGCAACAAAAATCTCCAGCTCTTGACAAGCCACAGACATTTGATTTTGGTTCCCAAGTTGCTGCTATTGCACTTAAATCAAAGATGCTACACGAGACAGTCAGTCTTCTCTTTAACATCAAAGACTACAGGGTGGGAAATTGGCTGTTTATACCTAATTTCCAAAGGCCTCAGTCCAGAGCACAGACTTGTTCTTACAGGACTAATATAGACATAAGATCCTAGCATACCAGCGAAATTCATAGCACTGTGAACTGCAGCTGGCTTTACAAGAGAACAACCAACACCTCCTGAGAGATTCCTTATTCGCCTGTACCTCTCGATATACTGCCTGCCATGTGTGCACAACCATGATCCTACATTTAAAGCGATAAAAGTTCATCACCTTTTCAATACTTTGAATACAGAGGGAAGACAGGGAGGGGCTTTCTGTCATCCTGACAGGGTGAACCCAAGCACGGTTCCTGTGCAAGGGAAGTCAAGTAACAGGCTAAATAGCCATAATAAGCAAAGAGTTGGCCATCAGGGAGGAAACGGAGGTGGCAAGCCCTGCACATCTCCACCTGCACTCGTTTTTCAATGACAAATGAAGAGGTTTATCTAGAACAGGAAGTAATACACACCACCACCACCACTATGGGGTTATCATTTTCCTTTAAAAAAGGGATCAGCTTGGGGAAGACAATCTAGAAAATTTCAGCCAGACTGATCTAGCTGTGATCAAGGTACGAGTGAATACTAAAGTTGCCCAACTATTACTGTCACCAGCAGATAGCTCACCCAGCCCTTCTCCACTGCACTGTGTTGGTTTGAATTTTGTGTTGTTTTTTATTTGTTTGTTTCACGGACTTTCTCTTCCCTCATCCCATACTTCTTCCTGACAAAAAACTACCTTTTAGGAGTTCCAAGGGGAACAGCATGTACTTCCACAGAAGGCTTCTGGGCTGGCTACTTGATATTTTAATAACAAAAATCATGAGCTACAGACACTCTGGACATACGTGGGAATGTACCTTTTAATGAGCATTTGGAGAATGACAATGGAAACTTGCAAGAGTGTTATTGTTGTTGTTATAATGCCTATAGGTGCAAACAGTGTGATAAGTGCTGTACAAGCACTTCATTGTGTACATGCAGTGTAATATGGGGAGTTTATATTTCTCTTACTTGAATTGATTGAATACATATTATTTCTTTCATAATACTGACAGCACTCTGCCTACTACTTCTCCTCTGCTGGGAGTGCTTTTAACATTCCAAATTAATGAACTACTTCAGTGCCCCATTATAAAATACATCAACTAATCTCAGGAAGGTTTTCCCTCAGTTCTGCATCTTACCTCTGAAATTACAGCTCAGATTGCTCACAGGCAATAGTCACTGCACCTATGACAGCATCCCCTCCAGGCCAGAACATCAGAATTTAACACTGTTTGAACAGGAACTCTTCCTCCCGGTGGGATGAGCAGCACAAGCTTAAAGCAAAGTTCCAAAATACTGGATTCTGCATGCCCAGAGAAGCCAACTGTAGGTCACACTACAAGGTCTCATTGGATTGATGGTAATTAACAAGGTTGGCCTTTTTGCTGGAGATACAAAACAAATCACTGTCTCAGTGAGCAGCTAAAAGCTCTCTTAAACATGTCTGGAACAGTTTCTCTGCAATATCATGGGGTGTGCGGGACGGATTCCTTTCCCATCTGGTATATAAATTTGTTTGCATTATTTGTTTCTATTAGCAACTACAACTTACTAGAAACCACAGGAGCGTTCAGAGACACAGTTCTCATTATAAAATAAATTACAACAAAGAAGATAAGAATGAAATGAGAAAGAATGAAAGGGAGAACAGGTAAATCTTTAAAAGTGTTCAAGTTAATGGTTGGTTATAATTTTTTAAGAAACAGTTTACTCACAAATGTGGCATTTCTTAAAGTATCATCAATATTTACAGTCTGAATGAATTGCAGTGAAGTTCAGCAGGTACCCTTTTTACATCAGTTCAGCCCCCTGCTTACATAGCCACCCCAGACAACTGTGTGCAGGGCACACATCTGGCTAAATTTTAACAATTAGATATAAGGACCACAATCTGTCCCTCTGACTTTACTGAACTTAAAAATGTTTGTGCCTTATAAACTACAGAAAAGATTTGGGTGGGAGGGGTGCGCTTTTCAGGGTGAGTTTGAGAAGAGGAAGCCTTGCAAATCGATTCAGAAAGGGTGTTCCGCAATTGAGGAACATCTTAGACACAGCTGTGGTATTTTATCAGCATTAACTTGAGATAGTTACATTGCAAAGAAGCGGGGAAGCTCCAACAATAACATATAAATAATACTGATGAAGTCTTCCGTGCATACGTACATACTTTTTCATATGCTCCATGACCTATGTACTCTCCATGACCGAGGATGTACTACTCTCTTTTCCATAAAAAACCCTCTGGAATACAATGATACCCCAACTGTGGCGATAAAAACTTTTTTGCCGTTGTTTAACTCTTAAATTTTTGAGCAGCACGTTGCCAGTGTCAGCACATTTCCTTGGGACAAACACTCTACAGTGCCTGATGCTATACTAACACAAAGGTAGACCAGACCATAGAATAGAATAGAATAGAATCTCGTTTAAGAAAGAGATGGCTTGAAAAAAAATCAGGCAAGTGGCCACAAACAAGCGATACAATTTGGTGTGATTCTTCTCTTAGTGGAACTCACAGCTCTTTGCTTTGTTCTCTTTCCTGCTGTACTGCTGACTTACATCTGCCACTGGTATGCTTTTCTTCTACTAAAAAGAAGCCTGAAAATATTCTGCCTGGTCACCTGCTTTCTCTTTACAAAGCCAATCTCTGCCAAGGTATAGAACTGCAGTTTGCTGTAGCTGAGTTGTCTCAGCAACATAAACAAGACAAACTCTGTAGACAGATGTAATACCTTCTATCAGACATTTTTCTGGTACAGCTTAAAAAATTAAGTGGCTTTCAAGCACAGATACCTTTTGATTACAGGTAAGATGTCTTCAGAATGAGAAATCATCATCAGTTGGACAATAGTTCAATTTTCACTGCAGTCAAGAAAGAAATCACTGCTGACATACCTAAGCTGGCCTTACACTACATAGCTGAGCTTCCAGAAACAGCACAGCCAGCTCAGCTGCCCAGCTTTCTGGATAGATTTGGCAAAATGCACGGAGCTCTGTATTGTCTTTGTTCACTAAAACCTAGTTCTGGTTCCTCCACGTGTCACATCTTGTCTCCAGCATAATTCTAAAGCAATGACAATTTATCACCTGTAACTGAGGCTTAATGGACTGATCTCTGGGAGGAAAACTGTCATCGAAACATACTATAAGAAATGGAAGAAGAGCCCTGTGTCAAAAGAAGATTAATTGCTGGAAAGGTGGCTGCCTGAAGAAAGATTACCAGCCTTAGTAGGTCTCTGTAAGAGGCATTTTTGTGTGGACACAAAATAAATGTGGAGTCATCCAGAATCAATGGAATTGGGTGCACCCCACAGAAACCAGCCAACATCTGAATGTTTGCTTTTCACTATCAGTGCTCAAGAATTCCCATATCTTCTAGAGAAGAATTCTGATTTTGTCCATTTACTTACACTAAGCAAATTCAATTAATAACTAAAAAATTAGTAAACAAAATTCCAAAGCCAGATTGCTTACTAGCCTTTTCTGTTTCCCTCCTCCTTTATACAGGATGATCAGCCCTTTTGCATTCAAAATTCATTTTGCTTGTGATGAGTAAGAAATCTACTTAGTTATTAGAAAACTTTTTCAGTGTAAGAGTAACTGCTTTTTCATTTTCTTTTGCCTACATCTTCACATGACATAAACACAGAGAGAATGCCCAGAACCATGCGTACACACTGGCTCCCATGTGGAAGACAGGTGCTTTTACAGGGTTTCTCACCTCTACGTAAAGATGAGAATCTGGGACTTTCAGACTGTTCCTTCTTAAATAAGTGTTCCTACATCTTCAAATTACATTTGAAATAAAGTGTAAGAAGGAAAATCTGACCTCTGCAGTATCATTACGGAACACTGGACTGGTCTGGCCGTACATCTCCTAGAGAAAATCATCAGCGCTGTAGGAGTCTAATGGTTGTTTTACACCGACCTCTAACAGGTCAAAGGCAGACCCAGTCTCCCTTTGTTTCTAAGCCTAGCTCAGCAACACCTCTCTGCAAATTGTGTTCCATGCTCTCTCCTCATCTCAGAATCTCATTAACAAAAATCTGCTGTTTCCCGTTAAATGTCTCAAAAATGCATTTCTAGTAATAATCGTTTTTATGTGATGAATTTTAATGATCACACTGAAAATGGAAAATCTCCTTTTGAGACAAACCATAAATATATTGAACCATTTAATTTTTTTCCTCCTTAATAACGTAGGTCCTTTCAAGGCTTCTGCTGAGAACTTTGCAAATGCTTTCAGTAATATGTCAACATCATAATTTATTTCTTCCTCAGTCAGAACAAGAGACTCGTTAGCGTTAAAATGCTAAAGAAGCTTTGAAGACATATTAGCATTGTGGCACTGTTCAATTTCTTGTGATTTCTTTTTAGCTGCTTGCTACAGCTTATCTCTGTTTCTAGAGACTTCAATCATAATTGACCAGAAATTGAGGTGTAATATGCATACTCTGCATAAAATTATAATCACGGATATGTTATTGCTACCTTTATAGCCTTTAGCTAATAGCAAAGAGAATATGAGTGCAAAATCAGCAGAGCTGTATATTAGTCTGTATTAAAACTGGTTACGCTGTTTTAATGTCAAAATAAGAACAACAACAAAAAAAACACAACAAAGTCTGCTCCCATTAGTACCTCATTATCCTGGTAATCCATACTTTTCACAAAGATTTTTAATTTCAGAATGACAGCCTGTGAAATTCAAACTGAAGGAATCAATTAACAATGTGAACTAGACTGAGGAACTTATATGTGGACTGGACTTCTGTTAAATTAATAGTACAGAAAATAACATGAAATTTGCATTTCACACATGGGGGATGCTTGTTGGAAAGGGAATTTCAGCCTTTTATTGAACAGTCACCTAAACAGGAGTTGGTGAGTGAGACAAGGGTCACAAACAATGAATAGAAGCAACAATCTGCAAGCAAAGCAGCATCTTGAAGGTCTGGAAGTGCAGAGATTACAGGGGCAACTGCCACAATTTACAGTAAATTAGATTTTGCAATGGAAATCAAGTCAAAGAAAAGAAGGCTCTTAACTACGAACAGAAAAAGAACAAAAAAAAAAGGTAGTAATTAAAGATTTAGCCTTAGTTTCATGGTAGTGTTGAGCATGGGGCAACAGCAGGATGGACCTTAAAAGAGTATTCAGAAGTGGAAACCATTGCAGCCAATTGTCTCCCCACCCCTGAGCAATGAAAGAACTGGCCCCAGAAACTGTCAGACTTGCACTACAAACTTGAAAGAGGAAGATCCCCATTCAAAATCAAGTGATCCAGTAATGAGAATAGTAAATGGAGTACCACGTATTTAAAGGAGGGAAATAATGCATATTAATGTGGATTTATTAGTACACAATCTGTTAAAAAAGATTTTGAAGGAAAGAATGATCAAAGGCATGGAGGTAAGTAGGCTACCAAGGAGAGCTCATGACAGACTAAATTGACATCTTTGCTTGGCAAGTTATCTATTTTTTTTAAACGAGGATATAATGTTTTAACTGGGCTTCAGTAAGAATTTGAAAAAGTTCATCCAGAACAAGACTGGATTAGAGAGGCAAACAAACAGCCAGGTAGAAGAGAGTACCAATGGCTGTGTTGGTTCAAGAATCATTGGGATGGAAGAGGATAAACAGAATTTCATAGGATATCCAAGAGCAGTTTTGGAACCAAATTTAAATATTTTCATTGTACAGCTTGCCACAAAAGTAGAAGATCAGCTAACAACACAAAGGGACTCATCTCACCTAAATCTAGTCTAAAAATCAGGCTTTTAATGGAAAATAGTTGCTCCTTTCATAGTCAACACAGAAAGAAGCACCTCAGAGGAAAAGTCTGTCTAGAGATGTCTAACATAGTTCCTTCTTGCTACTGTTTGTCAAGGAAGTCTAGACAATTTTATTAAACAGCCTATCTTTCAGATAGCTAAATCATGCTATTTAGTGGATGGCATAACAGATATATCTCACAGAAAGAATACTTAATTCCTGAAATGCATGGGAACAAACTTTCTGAAATACATGCGTACACAAGGGAGAAGTTTTGAGTTTACCTTGACCAGACTTGGTGTTCAATTCTAGCTAATGAACAGTCTCCCTACATTTAAACACACACAAGCCTTCCACTCTCCAGCAAAGGCTGGTTGCTTTCACAGGGCAACACTGGTCCAAAGGAGGTTTGCAGGGTGAGGTTCAGAGGCAGATCTCTATGGGCCAAAAAGCATCTGTCTTCTAATTTGCCTTTACAGTGAACTTACAGACTGCAGGTGAGAAAATAATAAATTAGCCTTCAGTAGCCATGGGCAAGATTCTTGCTGCTGAGATACACATCTCGGGAGAGGATTAGGGAATTAAAACATAAATCGCTTTTCTTACTGATCTTTGTAGTTCTCAGTGATTCTTCATCTCTGAGCTATGTGTTCTCAGAGCTTGATGACAGAGTGCTGCATAAGGATTACTAATGCAACTTGTTTGAAGCATACTATGAACTCCAAATCTAAGTTTCTTTGTATGGCATATCAAAACCATATTCTTTTATGTAGTCATCAAAACAAAGAGAATATGCTACTTTAAACTAGAAGATACTTTATGGCTATTGTGCAAAGAATAATCTGTCCCTACATATAGTTCTGTCCTGCAGCATAGCATTTGGTGGTAAATACTACGACAATGCAGTATGCAATTGTTAGTCACACAGAGGACTCACTTTAGCTAAAATTTCAAGTTTTGAGGTCCAGAGTAGAAGACACTTTATGTGAAATACCAGAAGAAAAAAACTGTAGAGACTATCTATCAGCCTCTTTGCCCTCCCATTGTTTGCTCCCCTTTCTACAACTTCACGTGATAATCAAATACAAAAAAAACAAAACAAAACAAAACAGGAGTTAGGACCTCAGCAGTTCTACAGCTACGACAGTGCTTTCTCCATACTCACTTTTGGCACATGTGGATTAAATTCTACTGCTCTGTGAATAGCTTCTACTGCATTCATCTCTGCAGTACTCAGCCCTCGCCTTGAGGCAGCCTCTGGAGAAAATCTAGAAAAGCAAAGGAACAAACACATTAGGTCAGAAATGCTAGTAAGAAAAAGGCAGAAAAAGAATCTAGATCATGGGCCCATGTAACCAAACTGAGTCAATTTCCTATGCTCTCCAAACTTCCATAGTAAGTGGAAACTCTAAGTGATCTATTACGTGAAGGCCAATGAAAATCCCAGCAGAAGTGGAAAGCATGTTTGCATCTAGTCAAGGCAGGAAGTCAGTTCAGTCAGATCTTTCTCTGTCACTAATCTAAATTTGTTCTAGATACCTTTCTAAGGGGCATATTCAAGGCTGAAGTTGCAGAAAAAAATAAAAGTAAAAAAACCCAATGCCAAATAATCGTTGGAGGGTTTCTATTAAAAACAGGTTTGGGGAGGTTTGAGGGAGGTTCCCAACCCAATGCCCCTGGGCCAGGCTGGGATGGAAGCACGATGCAGCAGCAGTAGCGGGTGGTCTACTGGCCGCAGCACCATTGAGGGTAGCATGCCCAAACTGCGGGCAATTCATCTGCCCCAGTGAATGAAAAACCAGACCATGCAATCTCTTTCTCACCTCACACCCCACGGCTAACTCCAGAGCTGTACTTGGCAGGCAGACACCACAGGGAAAGCTGTGACAACCTTAGCCCTGCCCTCCCAAGCTGGAGTCGCTGTGTAGGGAGGAAAGATGTTGCAGTAGGTACTGGCGATCTACAGGATAAAAAGAATGAAAGAAAATTACTTAGATCTTGATGTGTACATACACTTTAAAAGCAAAAACTGTCAGGATGTCAGTCAAGAAAACGGCTTTCCACTCTACTTGCTTTCCAACTTTAGGGAGGCATTTGACCCTCAGGTGCACGGACACAACTCCTGCCTGGGATTTGTGTAAAAGCATCTGAGAGCAGAACTGGGATCTTTGGGCTCCATCTCACAAGGAGCTGAGCACCTTTTTGGAGTGGGCCAGCACCCTCAAGTCCACAGATATCAAGTAGATGTGCTCAGCACCTTGGAAGGTTGAGACCCAAGAGATAGCCATAACAGGAATGAGCAGATATTTGTGTGTCTAAAAATATGAAATTATCTACCTCTCAGAATCCCTGACATGGTAATGCTAAATCCACCTGCCACTATTTAAGCAGTCTTCTCACAGCATTTGTAAAATGACATTGTTACCAGTGTATCCGCATGCATTTATTACCTTTTTGAGGTCAGGTTTATATAAAGTTGAAGAGGTTGAGCCACACACCACCTTTCAGTTGAATCTTCTTTATACTACCTAGGAAGCCAAGGCTCCCCCAGACAGTATACGTTACAGGATCTTTTAGTTACACCTTCATTATACTAGCTAGGAAGCCAAAGCTCACCCAGATAGTATACATAAATATGAAAAAAGAATTGAATTTAGGCTATTTCTCTTTTCTTCTTCCGTAATATTTGAACTGCAATGTTTGATCACTGCAATTTTTCTTCTTAGATATAAATTAGTTTTGTGAATTTACTGCAGGACTGAATTCTCCTGCTAACCCAGCAGATTGTTAGGGTGTGGGCTCAGCAGATCACCTAAGAGAAATCTTGAGTTAAATCAGGAATTTTGTTGGAGAGGTTCTTATGCACTTACTTGTCAGAGACAGCTCTGGCTTTGAGCAATGCAGCTGTGTAACATATTGTTGCTGATTTTGGTAAGCTTATATCTGTTCAAAGAAAGAAAAAAGTGAACATCTGAGCCCTTAAAAGTCTGCAGAAAAAAGTGTTTGATCGATACTTCATCAAAGTATGCATGGGATGCGCAAAATTATTAAGTGAATACAGAGTACATTCTGATCTCACAACTTGCACTCTCATGTTACATCAATTTTAAATTTCCACCCAAGTAAAATATACAGGCTTTAAAACCTGTGTTAATGACCACAGGAACTGCCATTTAATCATCAACTGGTTCATTAGAGAACTAATTCAAAGAGTGCAATTATGGAGATAAAGTGAAAAAAATCATTACATTGTACATAAAAGTAACCTGGAAAATGTGATTTTTTTCCAGTTTATGAAATGTTTAAGAAATAGCTGAGGGCTATCTTATTCCTTCCTCTTGTTTTCACTAGAAGCAGTTGTTTAATATGAATACAAGGCAGCTACACAAGTTAAGACATATTTAAGTAATAATGGATTTGACATGCAAGCAAACAACTATTAGATTCACTGCAGTTAAAGATCAAGAGTACAATTAAGGTGTTTTGCCACTTACGGAAATCTTGAACCAAAATGTTCACCAGACAGCCTCGAGCCATTTTATGCTGTCCCAGATATGCAAAGCAGCCATACACCTGACTTAACCCATTGGTTCAACTTTATACCTGTTCTCTACCAGCAGATTGGCACCAAGCATCCAAAGGGTAGAGATAAATGCTGCTTAACAGATTTCATCCATAGATTTGTTCCCCCTCTATAGAGAATTGACTTCCACACTAGCAATCTACCTAGCAGACATATTATCTAGTGACTGAAATATTCCAGCATTAGAGTGTAAAGATTACACTTAAATAAATAAAAACAAAACCAAAAACCTAAGGGCTGGATTCTGCATACAGCACACTGTCTACTACCGTAAGTAAATCCCGATGAAGTAGTAAGATATAAAAAGCATTATGGCCCAGAAAAAATATACAGCTTCCACTAGTAAGTATCAAAAATAAACAGTGCAGTAAACACAAGGCACTGGACTACGCCCACTGCAAGAGTGGAGAGTTAATAATTAGACTATTGTTCTCAGAAACTATCTATCCCTCAGTTTGTCATTAAGAGTGAGATGTAGTGAGCATGTTGGATACTCCCCTACAATATATTCCAACTCTGATTTCACTGGATTGTGCAACTGTAGCAAGTAAAGTAATTAAAATCAACAGCATGCAGAACAGACTAGGTGATGCATATCTGAATTGCTACAATAATAGAAGCTAGCTACAAACACACATTTGAGCACACCTTCAGTGACAAGAAGAGAAAATATTTCTAAGCACCTCCAATAACCCTGCTTATACCAGGTTCTCCTTAGCATTAGGAGTTAAAAGCCATTTCCAGTAAACAAAAGTGGTGTTCTACAGAACATACCAGTCTCTGTCCTCTAGTTAAAGGCTTGTTTTCAATCATAAATGGATTGGAAGGTAGAGTATCTTTCTGAATGCAAAAGAAAAACAACAAAACAATGACCTGCAGTCATTTCTGTGGGTTTGATTTGGTCAGTAGAATACTGTATTTTCCCCTGATCTGTATAGTGTTTTTCTGGGCCACCAAGTCATCTTTCTCTCACAGGAAATATTTTCCCTTCCATCAGTTCAAATCTAGCAATGTCTGTTGAGGTTTGGACATCTACAAAATTTTGTATGAATGATGCAGAACAAGAGGTAGATCTGCTGCTATTCAGAAATCCCTAGAAATTTTCCCATGCAAACTACCCTTATAAAAAAAGAAGCAAGAAGAGAATGCTTGTCCTACTTTGAGTAACAGAGTAAGAGCACTTTAAGGAGCTGAAAACTAGAAGGAATCAAGAGGTCTAGCATATGAAATGGATGCAGCAGAGGAAAACCAGTTGTTATGAAAGCTGAATGCCCTATTTCAACAAAGGAAGCAGGTATGCCAGCAAAACACAGAATGACAGGAAGAACATGGCATTCCGTCATTAATACACAATCCATGAGGTTAAGCAATGAGACTACTCTACACAACAAAAGTCACACCACATGTGCAATGGCTAGCTTCCACATCAGATCATTGATTCCTGAAGGGTGAATGTTCAGTGGAAGGGACACGGACCAAGCTGTGAGGAGTACAATTCTAGGATAAGAGCTTAAGATATCATACAGTAGGAACTGAGCTTGATGTGAGGTTAAATATATTAAACAAAACACTACATCACAAAACAAGGTCTTCTACTAGGAAGTAGGTGCTCCTAGGCTGGAAACAGCTGAGGGAAGTCTGTGCATACAGATTTCAGGATGATGTATTGTAAGGTGCTGGCATCTACACAGGAGGGAAATGTGGCGAGGTGAGGTAAGGCTTAGGTACACCACCTGAGTCATTCCTGCAGAAGCAACGGGATTTTTCAAGAGAATGTTGTGTTCAAATCTCATCACCCATGTTCAAGATCAACAAAAGTAAACAAAAAGACTGTGAATTGGTTTTGTAACAATCCAAATGAAATATGGCTTGAGAGATGATACAACTACTTCCTATGCATACCCACAGAGAACACCAGGAAAGGGGAAGGGCTGTTTAATTGAAGGACAATGTTGGCACAAGAATAAACAGTCCAACATTAAATTTAGGCTGGGGATTAAAAGAAAGTTTTAAGACATGAAGTTTGGAGACAGATTTCCAGGTAGAATAACGGGGCAAACAAAATCGCTAGTTTTGTTTAATAGCTTGCCCAGCTCACAGAAAGGGTAATCTGTAGTAAATACATCAGCAGGGAACCTGACTTACCCAGGAGGGCTCTTCCACTACTAGGCTCCTAATAAGCAAGCAGCAATTATTTGAGGATAATACCTACAGTCCCTTGGCAGTGGAAGAAATGCACACAAATGTTCGTGTTTATGTTGCTGTGGAGATAGTGATCACCCTCAGTAGGTCCATGCTGCTTCCCTCCTGCTTTTTGCTTGCCCCACATTAGGCTGTAAGGATTCAGTTCTTCTATATCCTAGCCTGATCACTACGATACTTTAAAACCTTCATATAATTTAGGCTTCATTTCCTCATCTGGACCTTCATATTTTATAAAACAGCATAAAACAATTATGTCTGGTTATAACTTGAATTTAGCAAGGGAATCAAGTCTAAACTTATTGTAGGAGATAAGTCCTCTGTCAGGAAGGTTTTCATAGATGAGTGTGTCCAGCTCACTGAGCCATCTGGCAAAATATCTTCACATATACTGTTTCCCACCCTCCTATGATTACTTGTGGAGTTCCCACAATGTGCAAAAATATGCAACTGCTATTCTGTTCTCAAAACTGTCAGGATATTTTTGCTTAGTAAGAACTGATATGACAGTCTAAAAAGGCTCTCCCTTCTTTATTGCTTGTATCTTTAAACAGAATACGAAATAGTTGAAATTTAATTAACAGTCATTTTCTTTGGAGTAGCCCCAGAGAGCTATTGGGAGGGCTGGGAAAGCAAATTCTTACTGGTTATTTGCGTTGCAAGTGATTGCATTTGAGGATGAATTAATGGAGGATGCTATGGATAGGGATTTGCAACCATATTATCACTAATTCTGTGATTTGTGGTATCCAGAGTATGCCATACATCATCTAAATAGATCATGGGATTTCTTATTCTCATAAAATAGCAACTAAACCAAGAAATGATGAATCCGCGTGTAGACTGGTGCAACATCCCCTATCCAAGTCATCAGAAAACCCTACATGTGAAAACATGCGCATATTTGCAATTCCTTTAGTTATTAATAAATGGGAAATCTAAGTGACTGATCAGAAACTACTCCCTTTTGACCCAAAAGGACTTGTTATTTCCAAGTCAGCAGTGAAGATTCCTACAGGTTTAACTTTAGATAGGTGACTAGTCTTACCAACATTAATAGGATCAAAAATATTTGCTGAAATAAGCTGTAGATCTGGGGCCACAATCTGTACAGGAAGATCTTTTCAGTCAAACTGCTAGTTCTTCTGCATACAGCACTAAAGAGAGACTACATTTAAGGTACCAGATTAACTCACGTATTTCTAAACATGCAACCTTTAAGGATGCCAACAAACTGCAAAATTTATAAGAAGACATTAAAAAAAAGATAGAATACAGGACATGCAATGGTTTGGTCTGATTTTCTCTCCCTCAGCCCGTGTATTGACTCCAGTGTTTAAGGGATAGGCCAACACTTGCCTTGTCAGCACAGAACTCCCCCAGTTCTCTGCACCTGCAGACTAGATTATCATCTCGTGCACAGGTGGAAGGAGGAACTGCTTACGGGAAAGACTGAAAGTGGTCTAATACATAAATATGTGCTGGCCGGATCAGTGATGACAGAAGAGAGATGCAGTCATCTATAAAGATACAAACATTGTGGAAGAAAGAGAATTAAGCTGATACAAATGGTTAAAGCGAGAGTAATGGGATGGAATTCAATAATGGAAAATATGAACTGAACATCGGGGGAAAAACACTTTGTCAAAAAGATCTACTGTCCTGTGGTATTATCTCCCACAAGAACAGTCATTGCTTGAGCCCTTTTTCCACAAGACATGGTAGAAAATATGTTGGAGGGAGCAAAACTATGAACACAATGACCTAACGCTTACTTTGTGCTTGTAACACAAAGCAGTTCTGCTTTTCTGTAGTTTTGACATTTCTTCCTCACTGGTGGAAGACCCCAAAATCAAACACACTGACTGTGCATAGTAAGGCCTGGGCTTTGGTCCCCTGGTAGGATGGGAAAAACATTTCAGCAAAAACGAAGGGTGTTTAATTTTACTACGAGCACAGCTAGTGCTGCAACTATTCAGATATGGACATATTTTGAGGGTTACTGCTGGTTGTAAACGTGTCATTGCTGAGATGAACATCGCAGGGACCAGACCTGTGTCAACCCCTTTGATTTGACTGAGTTTAATCCTAAATGCATCTAAAGGGGAAGGAACCTTTTCTCTTATAGAAGATTAGAAAGAGCAAGATCAGTACAATTAGTTTAGACTTTTTGTGTTGCACAAGCTGGAGAAACAAACAAAACAAAACAAAACATAGAATCATGCGGAGAAAAAAAAAAAAGAGACCAGATGGTATGAACAGACACAGAATTGAGGCAAATATACACAAAAGCCCCAGAGACCATAGCCAAAGACTCCATGTGATTAGTTTATCAATCTACAACTATCTATGAAAGGAATGCCTTTAAGTTAGATTAGACGTTAGGAGGAAATTCTTCACTCAGAGGGTGGTGAGGCACAGGCACAGGCTGCCCAGAGAGGTTGTGGATACCCCATCCCTGGAGGTGTTCAAGGCCAGGCTGGATGGGGCCCTGGCAAACCTGATTTAATGTGTGGCATCCCTGCCTATGGCAGGGGGGTTGGAACTAGATGATCTTTGAGGTCCCTTCCAACCCAAGCCATTCTATGATATGATTCTAAGTTCAATGTAAGTAGAATCTACATATTTCATATGCTGTAAGGACAAGAAGTTGGACAGAGGGAGACTGAAGAACGGAGAGTAACTCTGAATGGGATGCATTTTAGAAAACTAATTTCTCTACATTAACTGTTAACAAATAAGAATATGATCAATACCCATCCACCATGCACGTTCCAAGACAAAGATTATTGTTTCTAATTGTGTCTTTTTTTAAAAAAGGTTTGCATTTTGATTTGACACTAACTTAGAGTAGGATTCTTTGAAGTAAGCAGTTACCAAATAAAAGTGTAACAGCATTGGGCAGAATGAGATCTTTTGCATAAGAAAAAAAAAATCAATCAATCAAAAAACACAAAAAAAACACAAAAAAACACCAAACACCTTATTTCTATGTATCATATGGTCTAAATTCTCTTCTCAAGTTAGCTCTGAATTCAGGCCTGTCTACATGGTAACATGGTCCTTCTCCTTCTTTGCAAGGGGTAAGTGAAAGGAGAATCTGTGTAAGGTGTTCCTCCTGCAAACCAGGAAGTTTACAGTCTCACTATAAAGTAAGACAGTGACATTTATTACAAAAAAAAAAAAAAAAAGAAACCAAGGAGATCTTCGGGGAGGGATCATTGCGTCACTACAACTAAATAAACAGGCCTCCAACCTTTTTTAATTTGACTTTCAATTACCAGAAAGGTCTGAGTTTTCACATAGTACCCAGGTTACCAGAGAATAACACTCAAAGGAACTGGCTGCCCAGGGAAGTTAATAAATCGTTTGCTCTAAGCATCACAACAAGCAGACCTACTCCACTGAAAAACAATCGATTTAAAAAGTAAGGATATAGGAGCAGATAAACTTTATCTGTTATGAATACCAGAAGCTTATTCCATTAAGAACAGTCTCTTCAGCAGCCATAACTATTTCTGCTGTAAATAACATGGATACATGTCAAATCAGAGCCAAGACTCCTTTTAGAATTCAACAGTATTTAGGTCATCTGCACTCTATTGACAGGCACTGAACTCTGAAACCATAATGATGTAGCTCAGCAACAGCGCATGACTTCCCACTAATGAGGCCCTTTTTCCATGAATAATGAGTATAGACATCAGCTCTGTTGCCAGGTACATAATATAAACACTATTTAACACACAGCTTTTAGTAAAGCAGTGTGTCTGCTTGCAGAGGCTGAGGTTTTGCACAATGCAATCCAACTTTTTAGCCCAGGGTGGGGGCAGGCTGCTCGAGGAAATAATTTGTTCATATGTTATCAAAATACAATAAATCAGGTTTGGTCTCAGTCAAAAAAAGGCAGTGGAGTGGAACCAACAGAAACTGCAGATAGGAAAGTATAAATGAGTTCATTGTTTTATAATCCAATAAATCTTACAACACATGAAGCTGATGAGTTCTAAAATGAGCTGAGACTCCCTGAGATGAGCCTTCTGAGACTCATGAGCTGTAAGAGTCATACTGGTTAAGCCTGTGCTTGTGGAGTCCTTGCGCATACCTAGCATATACACACACCTTTCTTTATATATGGCAAAAAATGAGTTGAAAATGCATAGGCTCAAACAGATGAATTAAAAAGAGTTTCATTTTGAAAAGCCACATCTGTTATACTTCTGACCTCAGTTTTGATTATATCAGATGCTTTTGAGAAAAAAAATGCACCTTCAAGTTTTAGCATCTTCAAAGTGCCACCATAGTATTGTTTAAACCTAGAGATCAGAGCATCAGTATGAAAAAGCAGAGTTGGCACAGGAGTTTAATCTGAGATTTGGGAGGCTTGATTTAATTCCCTGTTCCGCCACAGGTCTGCTATTTCCCAGTTATTAGTAGATAACTACATTAAAGACAAGGATGTGCTAAAGTCCCATGGTGCCTGAAGCCATAGTGAGAAGCTTCTGTCTCCATGGGCTTTTATACTTTTCTGCTTTTTGGCACCTAGGCAAAGAGAACAAAGCTGAACAAAAACAAGACAGAAGCCACAGAGAAAAGCGTAGCTGGAAAAGATGTAAGTGGTAAGACAGGAGGTGTAAAGTGGGTGAGGAGATGTATGATGACCATCACTGCCCTGAAAACCAGAGTGGGACAGCTAGTTAGGTGAGGCAGAAAAATGGATTTGGGAGTGAATGGTACTGGCTGAAACAGGAGTCTCTGGTAGGAACTGGGAGCAAAAGAAAGCTGAAATTGACTGTGCAAAACAGAAGTAGAAGGAAGTTCAGTAGACAAGTGGGACAGAAGATCAACAAGGGATAGGCTGGAAAGGACGCGAAGTCTACTCAAAGACTCAAGAGAAAGTGGCCAAAGCTCTGTGTTTACTGGTTCCAGTGCCCACACTGGTAGCCATGCATGCAAACAGTACCTCAAATGACCTCCATTCACCACTTCAAAAACTTTGAAGTTACAAGCCTTAAAATCTCTGCTTAAGTAACACTAGAAAAGCTATAAGATCTAGTAATTAAGAACATTTTAAAGGCAACAAGATAAAGCTAGAGAAAGAGTTAAGAAATATGAAAATTTAGGCTTTTTCACTGAATTCAGCCATTTGGTTCATGCATACTCCAATCCTTTCTTCAGACAAAGTTTGAATAACATGCAGTTATTCATGAGTCTACAGAAAGAGTCTACAGAACCAAAACAGTCATTCTTTAAACATCAACAGAAAGCGAAGAAAGTGCTGAAGAGCTATGAATAAGTGAATTCCATTACTCTGTACAGAGAATGAAGCAGGGTTTGCAGAAAAAAACAACACAGTATGTAATCTCTGGACTAAGGACTGTGTAAGGGGATTTATGATGCTAGTGCAAGTCACCTTAGTTACAATATTTCCTAAGTTTTAAAGTTTGACTTTCTAAAGTTTGACCAAAACATTGCTTTTCTGAGTACTGTATAGAAAAAATATAAATACATATGGACTTACCATCATACTTTGCTAAGACTGCCTGAACATCTGCATATGCTTGCAGTTCCAACAAAGCTTCTAGCAGGTTTTCATGGATATTGAACATGCTGAGCAGAGGAAACTCCTTCATCAACTAAAATCAATAACATATGAAAGGGTTAGATTATTAACATGGAAAATGGTTTCATGTTCAAAATGCACCAACAACAAGTTAAAACCCTTCAGTTCCCCACATTCCTGACTCTTTCCCAGAGTTCACTTATCTCAGAAATTTCTGAGCTGTAAACAGACACTGGGTCGGGTTTCTTGACAAAATATGCGTAGCATAGGATGCATTTAATCCTTTAATCAGGTGTACAGGAACAGGAATACTCTAAGAAGCCATGTAAAGAAAATCATTTCAGGTCAGCCTTGGTCTATTTGACAATATTAAGTTGGATATGAAAACTCTGTCAATTAATAAACATACTTTTGAAGATATAGAGAAACTGATGAGAACCACCAAATCTTAATCTCGCAAACAGAGAACAGGATGGAAACAAGAATGGTGAAGATTCACCAGGAATTTTAGAAGATAAGAAACAGGTAATGCCTGTAGCTTCTTCCCTCCTTAAGGAAGAGGCTCTAACAGGTTATCAGATGTGCAAAGTGCAGAGAAATTCTTCCTTGTACATTAAATTTTTGCCTGATACACGTTAATGTAAGAAATAATCTGTCCTTACGGGATAAGTCTGTCTAAATTTGGCTCTCTGGATAGCACTGACTTTGTTGCAATTTGAGGATTATTGAAGTATCAAAAATGCAAGGACAGGAGTGTTTTGTATAACTGATTATACAAATTTCTGGTGAGAACCATGATCACTGAGACAGCAGCTGATTCACTGAATTTGTGATTCTAGTGGGATAGGGATGGTCATAAAGCTCCCAGTTTAAATGGATGGAGCTGAACCTGTGAAGAACACACATAAAAAAAGAAGCTGTATAGTTTACAGGCTTTCCTTCTTCTCCGGTTTTCCAAAAAAAGGACCACAGGTCTTGGTGCTTATCTAGATAAAAAATTTGACCATAAAAATAAAAAGTTTAAGTCTTTGCTCATGAAGAAAAATAACTGCAGGTGAAAATTCACATAGCTGGATTCATCAGTTATGGATCCAGCATGGCATCTACTTCTTCTCATTCTTGTCCTTACTGACTGGTGCATATTTAACAGTCGAAGCTACTATTTGGAAGGAAAAAGCATGACAGAATCTAGCCCTACGTAAAAAGTGATTTAAAGTTCAGAATGAACATATTGCAAACAACCCCCTTCAAGGGATTAAGAAAGATTATCCCTCTTCATTGGGAATGAATAATGGCTGGCAGGAAAACCTTCCCTCCACGAGCGAAGAAAAGGGAAGAGAGCTGCAGCCAGTTACAGATGTACTGTGGCCAGTAAAAGTTCCTACTCTGGTTCTATTTCTCACTGACATCACTCACTGCTTTTTATTTTATTTTTTTTCAGCTTTAATTAGGTTCTGTCAGAGTGGTAAACCTTGCCTGAGACAGCAGCAGAAGAAAGGTCACTGTCGGGACTACTAGGCCTCCAAACAGACACGTGTTAATGAAGGTTTAATCTGGGAAGGGTTGAAAGTTAAGAAGTCCAACTGAGTCAAAGTGAACTCAGTTGATACTGTGGTTACAAAAATAAAACACCGCTAACTAGCCACTCAGCTGTTCTAACACTGACTGTGCACAAATGACAATACATTTACTATAAATAAAAATAAATAAATAAGAGGAGAGGACATGAGCTCAGTTTTCTGTCATCCCAGGATGGACAACATACAGCTTTTACTGCGAATAATTTTCACAGTACAAATGTGTTTTTTGAGAAGCGTCCCAGATAGTAACGCCACTTAGATGGAAGTGTATTACGACAGGTCATCTTTTAGGCCCCAGAGTGTGGGGAAACACCGGGGAAGAAAAAAAAAATGCCACAGAGGTTGCAACATTGGCCTGCTGGACGTTGAGGGCAGGCCAAACACTGCGTCACGCTGAGGAGCAGCGGAGAGCCGAGGGCCAGCTCCCCTCTCCTCCCCAGCAGGCCGGACGGAGGCTGCCTCATGCCCCACACCGAGGGGTAAAGATGGGCACCCTGTCCGTGAGCAGGGGAAGGAGAACGCACCCTCCAGTTCCCCAGGCCCTTACAGCACTGGGCTCTTCTCTGGCCTCCGGTTTAAGGAGACACATGGCTCCCTTTGCACCTAACTATGAATTTTCTGTGATGTTAGAGACTAACGTTGGCCAAATTGTCCAATGATCAATTTTCATTCTCTTTACATCTTTACTGTAACAGACAAATTTTAGTGCCAACCACACTGCACTTAGAGACAAGACCAAAGCTCTACTGTCATCTTTCTCCATTCCTTAAGACCTCAAGAGACAGCCATCAAATTCAGCACTTGAGGTTTCTCACCAAAGCAACTGTACCTTCTTACCTAAATACTGCTTAGGACTAAAAATTGCATTGTAAAATTCTAATTATTGGACTCTCACCCAGTATACAGAGCTGTACTCCTCTGAGCTAAGCTTGCTTTCATACCATATCAAAACCAACATAACATGGCCATGAATGTATTACCTTACAACACAAGACATTTAAACAGATATCAAATACATCATACCAAACACATGCTCACAAGGATTTTACTTTGAACTTGTCAAAATAATTTCTAGTGGCTGCATCGGCCCATATTCTGTTCCAACTGCTCTGCACATTTGGGGAGGAACACATACATACACAGAAAGTGGAACTGCTTCTGTTGAAAGATTCATTAGCTGTACTGAAGATACACAGGAATGGCAGCTTTTGCAGATAATTAATAATTTTTAATTGATTAATTTAAAGATAAATAATATTTTGGGAGTACAAGTTTGCAGAAGAAGTCTGGAAATAAGTCTGACACAATCAGGTATCTTATCACTAGTCCTGGGAGGGCCATATTTCCAGACTCACCCCAATCCATATTGCAGGGTGTAGTTTCAATGAATTTTTGATGGATATGAAAGAGTGATGATCACAAAAAATGCTTTATGGTACAAGGAAATCCCCGTCTGATTTATTGGATGAGGAACAAGTTATATCTCCCAAAGAACAGTTAAACGAAGAGGACTCCCTTTCCTGAGAAAATTTCCATCATCAGCATTTTGTCATTTAGATCTGATTTTTGAAACATTTTCAAGGAATGTAGTTCTAGCTGCTATATCTGTTTTCCTCCCCGTGATGACATTAACCTCATGCATCAATTAGCAATGATACATTATTTGTGTAGGAGACAGCTTTGAGTTACAGTTTATGACTACGACTAGACCATGGGGCTCAAGTGAATATAGAGGTGGATAAATGAACGATCTTATACATCGCCTGGTGTTGACACATTTATTCTTCATTTGCATTGTGGCTATACAAACGGCCACATATTTTATGGGCAATGCACAACCATTCACTGCTGCTTATATTCATATATTCTCTACAAACACTTTAAAATCAATGTATTCAACTGAATGCATTCATAGATTTGAGAGGTGAGTTCAGCTTACAAAGAAGAAATAACAACAAATGAGAAATTCAGGGGAAATTTACAACCTTAACTTCGAGTCTATCTGTTCCCACTGTGGCTATCTGAAATGGTAAAATCTGCCTCCTAGAAGAGAAATGACTGAAGCTGCCATCTTCTAGGTGCAACTGTCAGCCATCAGCAAAGATCAAGCGTGCACTATGGATAGCACTGTTAAGTTCACCAGCACTTTGCATAAGCTTCTTTCTGGTACATAACTTGTAATCTGTAAGCACTGTTAACTGAACAAAGTAAAAAGGCAAAACATCAAGCCATTTTTGAGCAGAAATATAGAAGACCTCATTTCTTAGGGCTTCATGGTATACAGCTAGATTTTCAGATGTCTTAAACTCTGTCTGAAGTTTGCCTTGGGCTTGAGGCATTTGAAACATGTCATTCCACGTTGGCTCTCTGATGTCTAATAGAATAAACTTCTGGTTAAGTTTTTATCTGGTCAGCTGACTAATATGATTTTTTTTTCCCCGTATTCAGCTACTTTTCCCATGAAAGCTGCAGAAATGTCTTCAATGTTTCCCTTCCTTTGACAAATTTTGTTGAATCTGAATAATGGATCAAACGTTCCTTGTACTGACAGACAAACAGTTGAGACTTGATTTCGTGAGCTTTATTTTCCCAGAAAACCAGGCTAAAAATGATCTAGTAAAGAGTATTGTTGTAAACTCCCTAATATTGAAGCTAGATTAAAGCTAGATTACTAGCTGTAAAGAAGCTATCTGTCAGCTAACTGAATACAATGGAGCTGATTTGCCAAGCCTGAGAGCAGAAATCACAAACCCCTGGCCAGCTCACCTGGCAAGGAGAGAAGAAATGTTGTCAGCAAACACAGGCTAGCACACAGATAGGCTCCACTTTACACTGTGGGCTGGGACAGGTATAGAATTTAGCTGACATTCCATTTTTAATTTGGCAAATGCAAGTTTAGCTCTAGCGTTCCAAAATATTTACAGATAATGTGTCTTTTATTCAAGGTAGGATTAGCAATTAGACAGTAAAGGAAGAAATATCTTACTGACTATGCAAACTCTAAGGAAATATGCTAGAACATGCAGCCTATATGTTCTCTCTTAACTGGAGGATGAACGCTTTCGGAGTAAGACTTGAGTTCTTTAAGGAATATAATTATGAAAATGCTGTTATTTGGACTGTGTTGTAAAAATGCACATTCCAGGAGTAAAAAGTATCTTGAAGGAAGATGTGGCATGAAACCAGAAGAACACAAGTTGTTCCAGATGTACATTTACTACTAAATAATTGCATCACATGAAAGTGGTAAGAGAAATTATATAATTTGATATATCAAAGATCAGCAACTTTATAAAGCATGAAAATAAAGTCATTACTCATAGCCCTCTTCAGGAGAAAATCCTTTATTTACATTATCATGAAGTACTTTGCAGAAACCTTGCCATAGTTTTAGACTTTTAAATGAAATTAAAAGAAGGAAATGATCTAGTAACTCAAAAATGTGCTAGGGGTTTCCAAAGAGGTAGATGAACACAATTAAAAGACATACAAAGCCTCTGAACAAGGATTGATACAAGAGGTTTGACAAAAAGGAGCCCAAGTTACCAGCGTCCCTCTAAGACCACATGACTACATTCTATCTTCTGTCTTAACGGAATCAGAGTGCTGGAAACCCTTGGGTATATACACTCAGTATGATGAAAAATCAGATGCAATTGTCTGTGCTGCATAGAATTTGATAATACATGGTATATGCTCAGCAGGCTGAATATGTATTTCAGCAAATTGTAAGGAGAACAAAACCTGACAGTGTAGCATAGCTTTAGTACAGGAAGCAAGTATACTGCTCTACGGGACACGTGCTCAGCACAGCCATTTTGTTCCATCTGGGTGTAAATGTCATTAAGTATGTTGGACAAATCTTCTGAGGAGGCCCACATGTTCTGCTAGAAAAATGCCTGTTTTCAACATACGCCTAAAAGGCAATCTTTCATTGTAGTCACCTGGCTATTACAATTTTAAGCACAGTTTACATGAGAAACATTATCATCAGTTTCAGGTTATACACACTGAATTTCTAGTTTTGAGGGTTTTGCACAGGATCACAGGCATGACAGAAAGTGAGGGGTCTGATTCGCAGGTGAAGTAAAAGGACAAAGAGGATTAGGGCAATCACAGGAGCCTCCATTTTGTTTAAGATCCCATTCAAATGAAGGATGTCCTCATCTTCCCTCCCCCCAGTTTATCCATACTACGCACAGCTGTTACAGAAGAAAACATATTTGAATATAGAGGCATATGGAAGTGTTTTCATTGTTAAAAGTCAACATTTATCACTTGCTGTTATTGCAGCATTTGTGTGTCAGAACAGGAATTAACTAAAGATCCTTCCCTGTGGTGGAGACTGGCAAACGTTGCTGCTCACATGAGCAGCGCTTCTCTGAAATTCATGAGGTAGCTCTTGGTCTTCTTGAACTCAGAAGAAATTTTGCTTCAAATTGTAATAAATGGCACTTTGAATAGGTGCTGCAGATTTTCGTAAAGCTAGCATTCCACTCCAGGCAAAAGAACCCTGCTTCACTTGACCCGTATAATGCACGCCAAAGACTGACTCACTAATCCTTGCCTAAAGCACAGAAGTATTTGGAAGGGACAGACAGTAGCTGTGGGTGCAAACAGCTGCAGAAGTTGCATTGTTAAGTTGCTAGGGATCAGAACATCTCTATTAGCAGTCAGGACTCTTTCCTTTCACACAGCTTGATGATCCGAAGTACAGAAAATCGTTCTGGTTATGTATTCCCCTTACCCAAGAGCACTCAGCAACGCACACAGAAATAGAAAATTCAAGATAATATTGAATAAAAAATAGCATTCAAAGTCCAGTAAAAGAGGTTGCCAAGGAAGTATGCTAGATTTAAAGAACGGGCACACCAGCAAAAATCACTAGTGCTGCTGGTCATAAAAAGATAAAAGCCCAACCAACCCTTATCATTAAAATAGATTCAGTATGGTTGAGTACCATTTTGATGCCTCCAAATGGCATAACCTTTTAAACCACTTGAAAAGTTCAGGGCAGCCTAAGTGTTTAAACAACTTATCAAGCAGCACATTGATATTCGAGCAGCTCTCTAGCAGTGCAAGCTGCTTAGACACTGACAGCTCCTTGGTATCTTCTGTGGCAGAAAATACACATTTTAGATACTGCACTTGGGCACCGAGATGAGCACAAACACATCCAGCTTGAAATATCCTCAGCAAGATTCTCAGAGCTAGGTCCATAAAAGTAAACTTCTAGGTCCTTTAAAAATGAACCAAAGAGTTCATAGCAGCAGACGTGACTGATCCCAGAAAGAAAATGTGCATTTCTGACCCTTCAAAAAAAGTTCTGGTTTCTAACCTTCTCCAGCACTGAGGAAAGACCTGGAGAGTCCCTCCCTAGAGAGCCTCTCCCTAAATCTTGTTTCTAAACAAAGCTGCAAAGCATGCGGCAAGTTGCAATTCCCCTGTTTCTCAGAAACATACAGAAATCATCACAGAACGGCTTGGGTTGGAAGGGACCTGAAAAATCACTTAGCTCCAACCCCCCTGCCATGGGCAGGGATGCCACCCACTAGATCAGGTAACCCAGGGCCCCATCCTACCTGGCCTCGACCACCTCCAGGGATGGGGCATCCACAGCTTCTCTGGGCAACCTGTGCCAGTGCCTTTCCACCCTCTGAGTGAAAATTTCCCTCCTAACCTCTAATCTAAACCTCCCCTCTTTTAGTTTAAAACCATTCTCCCATCGTCCTTTCACTGTCTGCCCAAGCAAAAAGTTGCTCTCCAACTTTTTTATAAGCCCCCTTTAGGGACTGAAAAGCTGCAATAAGGTCACACCACACCTGGACGCAGTGCTCCAGGTGGGGCCTCGCGAGGGCAGAGCAGAGGGGCACAATCCCCTCCCTCCACCTGCTGGCCACTCCTCTGCTGATGCAGCCCAGGCTGCAGTTGGCCTGCTAGCACGCACTGCTGGCTCTTGTCCAGCTTTTTGTCCACCAAAACCCCCAAGTCCTTCTCTGCAGGGCTGCTCTCGATGAGCAGGCATGAACTATACTTGCTAAGACCAGAAAGCAGTTATCGCAGAAGTGCAGGGCCACAGTGTAGGAGATAAAAATGCCCTAGAGAGCAAGTTTGTTTTATCTCTCTGAAAGTGATCGAGAGGTGTTCACTTCATCCCCTAGCACACTTTCTGCCTGACTCCCTTCTCTTTCATAAGCACACATCACCCTTCAACGAAAGCCTGCTCATTCCACAGCCCAGATCTTCCCCAGAACCATCCTAAGAAGCTAGAATTAATTCGATAATTCACTTTCTTGCACAGTACGCCTGGATACTCCAGTGACCAAGGGAAATTCAGCAGCGCAGACAACCACTGCTCCAGCCACCCTCACAGTACAGAAAGGAGAGCCTCTGCGTACCCTCCACATCCCCTCTGCTTTCAGTCGATGGAAAACACAAACCCAGCACACTTATTGTCTTCCACTGTAAAGGTGAGGGAACGAGCAGACAGACAGCAGCTGGTACAAAAAGCTATCCTCGCTCCTCGGCACCTGGTTTTGTCTTTCAACATTATCCCCAATAAAGATTTAACGTGAAGGGATACTGAAGATTTCTGACAGCCACCACCACGGCCTCTCACCCCTGCACACCCCAAGTTTTCCAACATCATTTGGAACACGCCGGTTTAATTCTTCCTAACATAATCAGCCTAAGAAATAAAACAACCAGCACCGTAGACTTTTTCCTCCGGGACAGGAAGAGAGATCTGGTTCCCTCGCACGCCGTATCACGCTCTGTGTAAGTAGGAATAAAACCGGAGTAACTCTGGTGACTAGGCTGGAGTTACTCCAACCGCACGCTGATCAAAATGAGATCACGAGTTAACTCAGTACATACCAAAAGTGACAGCTGCTGGTTTCTATAGTGAAACATAGTAAATAGTTATCATCACAAACACAAACAAAGGCAGAACACCTACACCACCTACATGTGCCTCAGTTACACATTTCCATGGCAATTACAGGTTAGTAATTCTGATCAATTCAACTCAACTAAGTGAATGATATCAAAGCAGCAAAGCCAAGACCAGAGTACTTTCTCAAAATTGATTACAGAAGCGAAAAATTCCTAACAAATTGCTGTTTTTAAGTATCTTCAACAAAATACCAAAGAATAGGATTTTCCTAACAGCAGCATATATAACCAATAACCCCAAATCTTATTAAAGCCACCGCCAACTCATTTTCTTTCCATTAAGGTGTTTTAAGCAGGATCTCCCTCTTTTCTTACATAAAATTAAAATAAGACAATGTAATCCACCAGTAATGTCCTCAAGATGGCCTTATATATGCAATGAATTAAACGCTCGCAAATATTTTATTTTTTCAAAGTGGCAAAGACTCACTACATCCCAATCATATTTCCCAGATGGTGTCATGAACCTCTTAACACTTCATTTCCATCATGTTCCATGTCTTGAGAAATCTGTTTTCAATCTCTCAAACACAAACAAGGCCTCCACCCTCTGTCCCCTGATGCTAGATTCAGCAGTCCCCAGCCAACTTATTCTTCATATTCTTCTTAGGGTGAATACATCCATCTCCTCCCTCATCAATCACACAGAAACCATCAATGACACATTCATGTTCAAACTTCTTCATAAATGTATAATTTATGTAATCCACGAAAAAATGGTGGCTATGCATTCATCAGAAATAAATGGCTCCACGTCAGTCTAGGAGAAGCGTCTGCAAAGCTGATGTGACCCTCCTCTTGCTTTTAATGGACTGGAGATGTGACCTCGAGGTACTGTTGCTTTTATATTTCACCTAGGGACCTGCTAATTCTCAGCTCTGCTCAGTCACAACAAAGGTCTCTAGAGGCATTTAAATTCAGTTCTGAGGATTTGGCTAAGTGTCTTTATGTGGAAAAATAGAGGATGCATTGATCTGAGTTGAAGCTCTAGAAGCTGACATTCTGTCTTTCTACCTCCTTTGTCTTGCATCCAGTCCTTTTGTTTCAGCATGATGTTAGATTCACAGAATGATTCATTTTATGTTCCTATGGAGGAAAGTTTTTTTCAGTCCTTCCAGTGCCTAACAAATGATGACTTTGGGTCTCCCTGTCATTGTCACTTGCCACGTTATACTTAACTTCAAAACCACACAATTTTCTCTCTAGTGACAGAATAACTCATTTCTTATAACAAAAATATTTTGGGTCTCACTTTCCATAAGAAACCTAGGACTGGATGGACCACCTGAGTCCCTGAATCCAGGACTCTGCACACTGTTAGCCATATATATTGACATCAGCTGCAGAAGGGTTCACAGAATATCCATTTGACATAGCCCTATCTACAAATCACCAAACACATTCAGCAGCCCCTAGTAAGCTCCAGAAGTTGCCATAATTACGACGTGTGACATTTGAATGTGAAATTCAAGATCTTATCTTTCTTATATATTAGTGCCAGAACTTAGAATTCCAATGCTTTTCCACCTACGTTTCATACAGTATTGATTCCAGTGTGCCTGTGTAACAAAATTCATAAATAATCGTGGAGCTGACTGGACTGAAAACAACATTTTCTCCCAGCTGACTGCCTTGACCGCAAGGCTGCAAACCCAGGTCTTTCCTCCACGTTCCTCTTTCTAGCCGTACTATGGCTGGGTTTCGACAAGTTCTTTTTCAACACCTCTAACTGGGAGCCTGGTGACTCTGGGGGAGTGACAGCTGTGTGTCCGAAAAACCTCAGCAAGAGACATGAAGTGAAAGTTGCTTCCCACTTGCCATCTGGCAGATTATTTAGGATGAGGACTAGCATCATGATGAACTCTGCTCAACGGTTTCAAAAAACATTACTGAATCAGACTTGCTGCCTTGGGTGAGGCAAGTCACCTCCTCAAAGAGGTGTTCCTAATCTGCATGCAGGACGTCCCACCTGAAGAAATGCTGAGCACTCCCAGCTAACTCTAACGCTGAGCCTTTTACACACTTGAACCATGTACAGTGCCTTATGGAGTTTGCTGCCCTTCCTGCCACCCCCCACATTGCTACTGTTTGAGGTTTCAAATTAGTAGCCTACACATTTGGGATAAGTCATCCTCCCTCTCAGGGGGAAATCAGTTTGTTACAGATTAATTACTTGTTCTTGACATCTCAGTAATAGGCTTTGCATGAATAAATAACGCTGTCCTCAGGTCTGTGTAGCGTGACAAACAATGACAGAGCCAAACTGCAGCTTTGTAAGAGAAAACAGAATACTTAAGACGTATTTATTAAGTTAGCTGCATTCATTACATGTCCTAGTGGAAGAGGGAGAACTCAGGAAAAAAAAAAGTTATGTAACTTTATGATCAAATAATTAAAGACTGCACTCTAATGCACACATACCAGGACATGAAATTCAGTCTGTATGGGCAACCATCTCTCTGGCATCGTGATTTCGTAGTGTTGCTTTTGCAATCTTATAAGTGATCTGTTAACGTTGTCTTTATGTACATTACACATACTAAATGATCTTCAGCAGTACTGCATGCTGCAGGAGTGGATGCTAACTTGTAGGCAAATGCATATCATCTCTATGCTACTATTACCTACATATCAAAGCAAAACAAACAAAAAAATCCAAACTCACATCTCTCATCATTTTCACTGCTTCTCTGGTCCTTCCCAGCTTTCTTGCACACATTGCCAGCCTCCTCTTAATATAAACTAACACATTGGTGTCCCTTCCTGCATAAAAGTAAAGAGACATAATTGACACAATTAATAATGACATAATTTAGATTTAAGATTTTTAAAAATGAGTTCATTTAATATTCTAACACAAAAGGAAACCGTTTTCTAGACATTTTTTGTTATTTGCTATCGTATAATAAGAAGTTACCAAATTCAGCTGATTTAAATGTGACGTGGCCACTAAAATCAGTGAAATTACTCTGGATATATGGTGGTTTAAATAAGGATCCACATGTTAGCTGTGCACCTATGAAATATAAGTGGATCTGAAGGTACAGAGAGCACTGTAGGATATTAGACAGACCATCAAGTAATTGGTCAGGGGAGGGGAACCCCTATGAGGTTAACACTGATACAAGAACTCCGTGGTTATACAGACAGCATGAAATTACTTACCAACTCACATATTCGGTTCAGACAACAGCATCCATGAAACTACATGTGTCTTACCTGGCTTTTTTGGTAAGTTAATTGTACACGTTAATAGGAGACGCAGCAAATCAGATCCTCAGTTTCACTCTAACAGTCTTTTTACCTATTGGTTATAAGTATACCCTGACCCTCCCTTTTGCGGAGCCTTTACTTGTTATCCTGTCACCATCTTTAAATTCCTCATGCAGCTAATTATGGATTGCAAATTAGCATCTTTCAGATATGACAATCCTATATGCTGGAAGGTACCCTGACAACAAAGAAGACAGAAACTAACCAGTTACAGTAATTAGTCTCTTGGAGAATCCTTACTCTTTTGGTGATCCTTGGTTTCTCATCCTCTCCCTATAATTTCAATGTGAACTTTTAACATGCTTCTGGACCAACAGGAAACGTGCAGACAGGTAATCATCTACAAAATTACCATATCAAGAAAATATAGGACACCTGCTACAAATTATCTTCACGTACACTATGCAGTCTATAAAGATTCGTTTGTTCCTAACATTTTGAAGTCTTTCATAATAAGAACAAGATGTGTGCTGAACACATTCCAAGTGCCTACAAATTGTTTTAAAGCTGTGATTACAATTTTCAGATAGATTAAGCAGCAGGCAGAACGGTCTGACTTTAGAAGAGAAAATAAAGAAGGGAGGGACGGAATTTCATTAGCTATATTTTATATTATGTAATTCCTTATCTCTGTATTGTTTTCTATATATTTAATAAACAATTTATTAGTTACATCTGTTTCAATATGTTTATATAGTGCAACTAAGAGTTATAAATTTCAGGCCACGCTCCCTTCCAGACATTTCAGAAGGAATGGTCAAAACATATTTACTTGTGAAATCAAGACAACCCTTCAGGCCAAAGTTTTCAGAGGTGACTAATGATTTGGGGTGACTAACATGAACAACCTTAAAAAGAAGATTGCCTGCACCTTCTATAAACCAGCATCTTTTGAAAGAGATTACATTGGGTACCCAAAGTCTGCATCTACTCTTAAAACTCATTGTCTAACGTAAGATACTGTATGAAAGATAGAACACGTGAGTATACAGAGATATAGGACAATATGCTGTTGTTCAAAAATTGTAATGATTTTCACTCCTTAAAGATGAAATGCCCATTTTTCATCCCAAGGTCAACCTGAAGGACTAGAGATGGCACAACAGACATTTCAGAACCATGTAGTAACTGCAACACGAGGAGAGGAACTGTGGTCTCCTTACAGACATATTTATCCATGGTTCTTGTTTTCCTAAAGAAATCTGAGCTGCCCACCTTTTTAGCCATGGAAGTCCAGCATATAATGTAAGGAATCCTACACAAAGCCCTTGTGTGTAAGGCACCGTTTGAGACTGGAACTTCTCTAACTTCCGTAGGTGCTCACTGAGGTTATCGGCTGAAGAAGAGAGTAGAGAGGAGTGGGACAGTCTAGCCCCTCTACCAAGCAATGGTCAGAGCTGGCCGTCACTTTTCAGCCCCTCCTGCTCTGTGGCAGCGTACTTAATTCTGTGATTCAGCTGGTTGCTTACTCTGCTGTAATACTGAAGGTTCGGGGTGTCAAACTGTGATGGCAGCGATACGTACCATCTAGCACGCACAGCTTACAAAGGCACCATACTTACATTTGCCTGCACAAACTTTATCAGGCTATCTTGGACATCTTGCTTACCACGATAAGCATCGTGACAGTCTTTAATCACTCTTATTGTGTATTTTTCGTATAACTGCTGGCATTTTCTGTGATTAGGATGGATTGAGTGCACAAATCAAGGTTTCATGGACAACCATAAGCCTGCTAGAACCTGAAAACTGCTTCGAGGGCTCAGCTGCTCTCCATTTGTTTTTCTCCAAAAATAAGCAATCATCATAAATGTATCATCCCAAATATCATTTGATATCCAACAAATGTTTAAAATACTACCCCCAAGATTTATAAAAACTCAGGTTTTCAGGTATAAACTTGTGTGCACTTCTGAGACCAGAGATGACAGACGATTTCACTATGCACAGTTTTTATCAGCAATCTTTGACTTATGTGAAATAGCTAGAGGCTGTGAATTCAGGTCCTGAGAAACTTACAGATGCCCAAAATACGTTCGTGCCTGTACTTATACAATTCATTGGTATTATGTTTGCCTGAGGCAGCCATTGTAGATTAGAAATAATCTAGATATGTTTGCTTTATTTACCTTTTGTTCATTTACTGGCAGTGAATGCTCATCTGTTTTCTTGGAATTAATAAACACCGAGTAAGTATCATTATAGCACCTACATCTCCGCATTCAGAACTTTAAAAAACTAGACTTTTAATTACAGCACTAAATTATTCCAGTTGTTAATTTTTATGTTTCTGTGACCTTTCTTAACAAATGCACCTAACTTTTCAAATGTCACACTGGTGAATGGGTCTCAGTAGCTTTCACACAACGTGTTGTACGTGTTTATCCTTACAGCTGATGGACAAAGCTGGCAAAGCAGTTTGTTCCTGTTTGCATCATTCTTTACTGTTTTTACAGCATAAGCTTATGTTTTCAAAACAGCTAAAGGCATTTCGGTGCAGCTTCCTAGATCAGTATCAAATCTCTTTTGGCTCTGCAGCCTTCTCCTTTCTATTAAGTAAATGCTAAATATTTTCTGTCATGACAGAAAAGATGCATCTGTAATCTCAGTATTGCCAACTCAATAACCAAATCAGGCAAAAACACTGAAACAGGATATTCTGTTGTCTCTAGGAATATGGCTCTAGGACCTTATTCCAGCCAATGTACTGAGTACGCATCTCTGAGAGGGGAAAAAACAAAACCAAACAACCCCCCCCCCCCCCCCAAACTCCTACCATTACCAGAACTTATCCCTTTTTAGATGTAGCTATTCCCTCCAATGAAACTTACTGTGTTGGGCTTCATACTGGGCACCATGGTGCTGCAATTGCTGACTGCGCCTGTAACAGCCCTCTCCAGCTTTTAGAGCCTGCTTGAACAGCTTCTCTGCTTCTACAATTGTTGTAGCTTCCTCTTCAGCCAAGAGAATATAGGCAGTGGCACATCTGCAAAAAACGTCAGAGGAAGAACTATGAAAAAGGTACCTGAAGTAAAAATAATAAAAAGCCATGCAGACTTTAAAGGATATACCAAATACAGAGGCAAAGAAGGTTTGTGGATATACTGTTCTCAGAAACCTTTGTAAATACTCTGACAACTTAGAACTTTTAATTATCTGTGCTCCTCATCTATTAAGGAGTAAAATCACAAAGCCATTCATTTCACCTGTTTAAATCTCCCTCTAAGAATAGGGTGAGCTGCTGAATTGAGATGTCTCTCTCATTGACTATAGAGGGAGCCTAGGTAACTACTTGAGACTCGATGGCCACAGCTTTAACAGCTGAAATTAGATGGGATATAGGCTGTTGACTTCTGTCTGATACCAGTAGCTCATTACTTCTTCATACAGAAACAGAATCAGGCTGCTGCTGCCATCTCTAATTGTGTTTCACACAGTCATCACTTGAGGAATAGGAAACAACAGGTCTGGGTAAAAATGAGACTCTGTATGTGAGTAGAATGGAATAGGTGTATAGTTCACTGCAAGCAATAGCCTTTTCTGCTATGTGCTCCTTCGGTTAAACTGCTGTTCAGGCACAAACACTGTTTTTTTGTGTTTTTTTTTTTTTCCCTTCTAATGAAACAAATGAAAGGCAATCTATAAGGCATCAGTTCATAAAACTCTAGAATGTGGTAATCTCTGACAGCAACCTAAGGGAGTCTCTCTGCCTTATGCACTTTGGCAACATTTGTATAGTTTGCCATGCCAGTAAAGCTTCAGAGCACTGAGTTTACTGTGGGATCTCAGAATGCTACATTTCCGATTGAGAAAATAAATAACAGACTCAAAGAATGTAAGTCCTGAAATATTACATCACGTTCCTTCACACTATCAAATGAAAATTTCAAGAAGTGTTTATGATTCCCCTCCTTGCTTCTGTTCAGGACAACTGAGAATTCCAAAAGGGAACTCTCTTGTCCCCATCCCACAAATAAGCATATCATAAACTCATCAGGAGGCAACTTAATTAACACTTTGCTATGCTAACACAAGGCCCAAAGCCCACTGACATTAGTGGGAAGACTCCCCATTGTCATCAGTGCCCTAAGGATCTTCTGTGTGGCTAGCACAACATGCAGCTGTGCTTTTTTTCCTCCCATTGTTGGGCTTCCTGCGACAGGCCTGTAATCATGGTTAAAAATTACTGTAGCAAACCCCCTGCCTTAAGCTATCATCAAGTGGATTTTTAAATGACAGAAAATAAATGTAAGTTTTGTTGTCACTCACTCATTCAATTCCAAAGCTTCATGTGCTGCAGAAATTCGGGCTTGAGGGTTTCTCTCTCTCCAGGCTTTTTGCATTACTATTCAATAAACCAAGCAGACAAGGGGTATATCAATCATTACAGCATTAACAAGGAGAATCTATTGCATTATAACAACAAAATTTACTGTTTTCAGCCTGACTCACTCCAGAGCGTTTCAAAGAGCTCAGTGACCGCTCAAAAGATACATAACCAACATGAGCTTCTGTCCCAAATGCTCAGCCTTATTCTTTCATTTAATTTGCCTTTCTTCCATGAAAAAGTCTGACTGAGAAATCATGCTATCTGCATTGTTACACACAGAGAGGGTAAGCAGCTTTTTCATCTGGGGGAGGTAGATTCCGTGGGGCACAACAGAAAACAAGGACAGCTGGGTTTCTTATTCCAGTTCCTTAATGTCCTGTCGCTTTAGGAGCATGTTAAATGGAAACAACATCCAGGCTAGTTGGACCACCTCATAATTAGCCCACAGTGTTCAGAAAATAGGATTCATGTTTCTCCTGTGTCAAAAAAGCACAGTACGATCTCCTTTGTAATTATGCCCTCACAATACTGCGCCCAACTGCCAGTGTGTCTCCTTTCCTAGAGATAAAGATTTGTCTCTTCAGATGCAAATTCTGATGATCAAACTCATTGTTGTCCACTTTAGCTGAACCAAAATCTGCACGTGGACTTAACGGTAAAGGCTTAATTCAACTAAAGCTGCTTATATCAAATTCAGTTCTAAGCGTGTTGTTCCTTTTATTTATTTAATTATTATTTTACAGAGTTTCTAACTGCGGCAGGGAATGAAACACAGGACTCAGGTTTTACATAAGCTCTCCTCTGTCAGCAGAGACTAAATGGGGCCTGGACAATGTAACTCAGTGTACTACACTGCAGCTGGAGGCAAATTAAGCTCTATCTGTTTGAAGCCACTGCAAGAAACATGAGGAAAGCTAAGTCTTTACACTTGTAAGTGGTACCTTGAATGACTTCAGCAAGAAACTAGAACAAAATAGTGACACAAATTTGATAGCTTATTCCTATATAGCTACTTGTACAAATCTAGCGTATTACCACAGCAACAGCTTTCCAGGCATGATCAAACTTTTGCCTTTCTTAATCTACCTGAGAGAACTGATGTCTGAGTGCATTTTTCTTGCAGCCGTTCAAAATAATCATTAACCTACTAGCAAAAATGGTTGCTCACAACATCTCTTACTAGCATCTGCAGGCCGTAGATGATCCGTGTCACATGTAAAGAATGTCTGATGGTCCTGTGCCGAAAGATTCATATCGTAGTAAGTCAAAGGTTCTCTCCCTGTTACCCATGTATACCTGCAAACATGTCGACAGAGAGACATTTTGGTTAACAAGGTCACATTCAGCAAAACCTACAGAAAAGTGGAGTCCAAGATATTAGAAATGAGCATAATATCACCTAGCCAATCTTCTAACCAACTGCATTTCACTGCACTGTGATGGAACAACAGCAGTTGAACATGAGCTAATGAGGATGTTGGAAAGTACTTACTGGCAATCGGTAACACACGTGTTCAAACATTAAGACTACGTGAAACCTAGATACTATTCATTAGGTTGTTTACTAAAATTGATTTGAACAGAGTTACTATATCAACGCACCAGCTACACTGCACTTAGGTGTTCCGGTTTTTCTAAGGACACCAAAAATTACAGAAATAACAAGTGCATGAATTTAAATTCCTTTTCATTGATAAACATTTTACAAATGACAGATAAAAAACTGGTATGAGCACAGGTGTCCACAGTTGTTTCTTTTTTTGCATCCCTGAGTTGGATTAATGGAAATGTACAATTAAGGCCCTTAACCAAGTACCATACCTGAAGCTGTAACACCACAGCACTTACCGATTATATTCAGCTCCTCTGAACAGATTTAAAGGATTTCGCCAGACTTTGCATTCTGTCATGAACAGAAACAGACAATAATGAATCCCTCCCAAATTAAAATGGTACTTGAGGCTTAACAGAAACATCAGTTACCTTCTAATGAGCTTTAATGATTAACTTTTATTTCCTATAGGTGTGAAATTAAAAAATAAAGAGCATAAGAGAAGCAGGTAACCAGATTGTTCTTCCCTTTTTAAATAATAATTTCACTATAAATTAGTGTTAATAAATGATGTAATTCCAGACAAATAACCCCAACAACGCTCCAAATGCCAGGTGAAAAAGACAATACCAATTAGTGCTGGGACTCACATTTGCCATATGGCAGATCTGAAAAGGGCTCACACTGGGTTACTGCACTGAAAAACAGCAATTAACTGCATCCCTATGGACTTGTTATTTCTACAGGAAAACTGCGCTGCCTAGTTGATACTGTAAATCACTGAGAATCTCAGCTGCAACTGCCAGTTTTAATTCTTCCTTAGCTTATCCATCGCAACATCTGCTGACCTTACCTAAATTCCATAAGCATCCCAGGGTTGACAAAGTAGTATAAAGTTGATTGGCAGAGAAAAGTTCATTGCAAAGGTTTGGGAACATCATAAACATTTCATCTACTTCTCTCAGGGAAAAAAAAAATAATCAAATTCTTCATGGTACAGGTAGGAAGAGAAAAAAAAATCCACAACATTTAGAACATGTAATTTAGAACAGAAGTAAAAAAAAATCAGTTTCTACAGCTTTTGAAAAGCTGAGGTCTTAATTATAGCTTTTCTTGCTTTAATTTAACACCAGATTTGTTCTCTTGAGTTCAACAAAGACAATTCACTCCTGTGAAAGTGAGACCAGAATCAAACTCAGTATTTGCAGCAAAGACTCAGAGGTTCATGGTGAGGCATCATGCTGTTTTGCCACGAAATCTGTTCCTGGATGACCCTCGTTCAGTGCTCTGCAAAAGCCCATCAGAAGCACTGGACTTGCAGCATTTTACCGTCTGCTTTCCATCACCAAAAACAACCAGCATGTTTTTCCCAATGAGGTTCAGTAACATTGTTTCTAAAGAGATCTGCATCAGTTTTCACGCAGGGTATCCACCCTGCTTCATACAATGCTGGTAAGTTTATGTCTGGTCCATTAAAGTAAGGGACAAACTCAAAATGGCAAGCGAAGCCTTTGTCTGTTTTCGTGGATCTAGCTCCCACTTCTGAGCATGAAACTCAAGTGGCAAGGAGGGAAAGCATTTTACATAAATTATTTGTAGTAACATAACACTTGCAACTCCACAAAGTATCAAGTGGCAGAGGTGGTGGTGGGCTCTCAGCTTGGGCCCTGCACGGCATAATATGAGCCAAACAACGACATGGGAAAGGGAAGGTGTCTGGGAAGAACACAGGCAGTGACTACACACTTGCGTCTTTCAACTAACCACTTCATCGGGTAGCCAGTATCAGAAAGCTCCACTGGTTTGCTCACAGAAGCACTCAATCAAGCTGTTGGCTTGTGCAGCCAGAGGGTACGGCTCTTCATCAAGCTTCAATCTGACAGCTCTCACATAATGTGACTTGCAATCCATAGTAAATATTAAACTAATATCAGCCTCCTCAGAGATTTAATAGTTCCAGGGGTACCATTCAAAGGCTTGGCTTACTCTGTTTGCAACAAATAAGATTTGCCAACAACCATTAGATCGCAGTGATACCATTCTTTGCGCTCAACTTATTCAACTTTAGGTGGTTATGCTTTGTGTGGGCACAGCACTTCCATGCTGTAGCAGGGGAAGGGGGGCTGGGGAACAAAAAGGGGAGGTGAAGAAGGCATTTTTATTACCACCTCCTGTCCTGGGGCTAGTTTGGCATCTGTCTGGATTGTTAAACATGATGTGCTCTTTGTTGCTTTTGTCTTGGGATCTGCTGATACCATGGTTTCAGTGCAGTAATCTGACAAATCATTCTTCCAGACGTTCTGAGGATGAACATATCTACTCCAATATTCTACAACAGTCAAACATCTACACAGGAAAACATGGTGAACCAAGCGAAAAAGCCATCTTCAGCCTGTTGGACAGTGAAAGAAATATCCCAGTACAGATGCCTGACAAACTCAAAAGGTTGCCTTTTCTGTTACATTACAAACTAATAATACGCTATAACTATGTCCTTATTTTGTATAGGCAATACAGACTTCTTGAATATTACCCTTTCAGCCCCTTACTCAATGGTCACGTTTTAAGCACTGGTATCTTTCTGGAAGCATGAATAGCAGGCTTTCTGTACAGACACACTGTACAAAGACACTGTTAGAGGAATTTGTAGAAGCGAGAGCCTGTGCACTGAAAGCAAACCCACTCCCTGACTACGTCTTTGTATCGGGAAAGTCAAAATGCTTGGGTGAACCTCATTAGTCAAAATACTGTGCCTTCTGCTTTAAAATGATGGGGGTTATTTCGGAGTTGCTGAAGTGTGACAGCACACACTGATGAGTGCACACAGGTGTTTCCACGCCACCCCGTGCTTTCTGCCAGTTCACCCAAATCTAATATCCTGCACCACGCAGCGCTGCTATTCATGGCCTCTCCTCAGATGGGAATGACAGCAGCTGAATTTGCAGTGCTATATGGAGGCTTCCCCAAGTGGGAATATCCAGCAGAGAGCAAGGTTTTTTGATGCCACTTACTTTAACTTGTGAGTTCAAAGCTAATTTTTGTTTGCTTGTTTTCATGAGCACTGAAGAGCTGAAGTAAAAGTTTCCAGGTACAGACATAGGTACCTCAGCTGCTAAACACCATGTTCTCCTTAACCGAATTTGTTCTTTTTTCTTTTCCTCATTTGTCAATTCTGATATATTTCAAAAGCCTACAGAGAAAACAAATTTAATGGCAGCCTAATTTGACTCTGGGGTCACATCCCCAGTGAAAGCTGAATTAATTTCCAATATTACGATCTGCATGCTCAGCTTAGGCTGAAACAGTTAAACCTTGTTTCACAGATGAGGAAAGCAAGCAGTGAGACCACTGCTCTGACTTCTGAAGCAATATCTACAGCTCAGGCCAGAAGCCTGAGTCTGTCACAGCTTCTTCACCCCTCACAGCCTCAGTCGTCAGTCCATCGCCCCAGGTAGCTGAGCCAGCCAAGCAGGGCGGTCAGCTCCCCTGGGATCCCCAGCCAGCCCTGGTGGATCAATGCTCCAGGGGCTCATGCACCTCAGGAGGGCTGCTTCTTGCTGGCTGCCTCTCAGAGGAACACCCTGGCAAGCAGGCACCCAGCACCAGGTGCCTCGGCAGTCCCAGCTCTGTACGGTAGACTAGGTGACCTGCAGAGACGGACGGTCTGTGGGAGAGCTGGGGCAGGACACAGCTCGCTCTGTTCAACACTGCCAGGTGTCAGAGCTTGCTACTTCTGGTTTAATATTGTCTTTTTCACCGGAGCAAATATATGCGTGTTCGTTATAATTAAACAGAAGTGTGTAACAAAAATTACAGCTCATACGTTTTCACCCTTCATGTAAGGCGGTCGACACACCTCCTAAACCCTATGTTCATTCAGAATAATTAGGTGCATTAGGAATGAGGCCCCAGCATGTCATGGACAACTTTTGAGACTTGAACTGCCCTGACTCAGACACCTTCAGCCTGGTTGGAAGCACCCACTGAATTTTGTAGGAGCTGTGAAAGCTCAGGAAAATCTATCCCAAATGCCTGAAATCGGGCACCCTAAACTGGAGGCCTCTGTTTAAAACCTGGCTGCGTTAGGACTTGCCCAAAGCCACCAAGCAAATCAGCAGCAGAGCCGGGAATGGAACAAGCCCTTAGGCTATTACGAGCCACTGTGCTTCCACTTGCTGAAGGGAAATGCAAATGTTGCTCACTTACTGCTCATATTATCTAAAAAATAAAGCAAAGCAAAAGCAGATGGGCAATCATTTTTTCTGATTATTTTTGACAACGTGCTTCCCGTTTTTTATATGTTCTTTTAACTCCTGAAAAGAACTAAAAGGAAAAGCCTTTAGAAACGGTATGGCAGAAAGAGCAAGTGGAAGGCATGCAGGGGCTTCAGGAGAGGAGCAAACGGCTGCCTCGGCACCTCAGCCTGGGCGAGCGGTGTTGGTCTGGCACGGTCAGGGCGAGGGATTAACGGGGCAGCCCTGTGCTGGTGGCACTTGGCTGACCCTTGGCTCCTCAGGGCTGACTCCTGGCTCCTGGGAGCTCACCCCTGGCTCCCGGGGGCTGACCCCTGGCTCCCCACGGGCAGCGCCGAGGGCCGGGGACCCGCGGGGAGGCCGCCCCTCACCTGAGACGCTCTGCCGGCTGGAGTCCGCCTCGCCGCCGGCGGCGTTGGCCGTGCTGGGCGCGCTGTTGTCCACCCCGCCCAGCAGAGGTCGCAGGTGGCTCACCGAGACCTGCTCGATGAAGGACGTGCCGTACTTGCGGAAGTACCACCACTCGAAGATCTGCAACACAGCCGTCAGTGGCCCCGCGGACCCCGCAGCGGCCCCCGCGGCCGCCCCCGGGGGTGCCGGGGGCTCGCAGCCCGCCCGCGGCCCCTGCCGAGCCCGGGCTGACTGCCGGGAGGCCGCCTTCCTCCGGCAACAACAGCGAAAAACCCCTCCCTTACATCAAATTATGTCCTTCGGAGGCTTTTAAAATTGCGAGGACCATTGTTTTGAGGTGACTTCTAACGAGAGCCCCCATCCACTCATCCCACGCGAGGCTGCACGCAGGGCTGTGCTCCTGCCTCAGCTCCCTCCCTCCACGGGCAGTGGAAAAAAGATGAGAAAAGGCAGGTTTGCTCCTTTTCCTGGCAATGCCTCCGAAGGATCTCACCGCATTTCATTTAAAAAACGTTTAAAGTACCGAACGAAACGCCTGAAACCCAATCTTACACCTTTTAAAGGACTATTTTTCCCCCCCAACAGAGCTAGCTGTGTTTTGTTTTGTATTCCTGACTTGGCATCATTCCGAATTAAATTTCAGGCTTTTCGTTCAGCTAGAAAATCATATATATATATATATATATATTTACGTTGCTCTGCTTAACAAATCATTCCACAGCCTAAAAGAACCCCTGGAAATTAAAATTATGCACATAAATATACATTTGCTGTATTTTCACAGAGAAATTATATTTTTGGGGTAAGAACAGACATTTTAGGAAACCACATAAACCTGGAAATGTAGACTATGTCATATAAACAGGGAAAAGATTTTGAGTGTAACACACACAGTTAAAATGAGTATATCCTAAAGGGTTTGCAGTTGCACCTCCATCGCCAGCCAAACATCTATACACCAACAGAAACAAAACCAAACTTTTTTTTTTTTTGGAAAATTCGGCAGTCCCTTCTAGCATTGATTAACCCTGAAGTTGTGAATGAACGATCTTTGCTCTTTTTATTTTTCTCCGTCTCCGTGTTTTATGCGAGCGCTGAGAACTTCTACAAAATCCTTACAACCCAGTTATTTACCGGTCCTTACTACAGCCCTCCACAGTCAGCACCCAGTGAATTCACACAGCCTGCCCAGCCTGGGCGCTGCCGGGGGAGCTCTCGGGGGCTGGCAAGCATTTGGGCTGTGGGACACCCGGAGTCTGCAGCGAGGTTCACGTTGGGCTCCACGCCTTCCCTGAATCGCACCTGAATCACCAAAAATGGTCTCCGTATTTCTGTATTTTTTGCTTTCTGAAGTCCTCTTGAGCTCTTTATGTAATTGAACTCTCTTCTCTCAGTCTCCGTAGGATTGTCTGTAGAGGATACTGGATACTCTTTTTTTTTTTTTCTTCTTCAAACCATTCCATAGGTGAAAAACTCCATAGGGCCATAGCAAGAAAGTATTCCTCTCCAAAGGTTACTGTAATATGTTCAGCACTGGTGCTTCCCCTAATTCCAGCTGTGTTGCTAAAGTATCCAAGAGCATTCGTATGGAAGAAGCTGATGCTAACTGTGCTGGATGGAGTGGGAACGTAGCTGGTGGCCATATATCAACTTCACACAAGCATGTGTGGCAGCCCTGGAGACCACTTGGTCCCCAAAACAACCTAATGGCTCTTCTTGGAGACATCAACAAGGAAGAATAAAGCAGTTTTATGAGGAGAAGACAGAACGGCTACTAACGTGAACAGATAAAGGTCACAAGCGCTGGGGAAGATAAACAGATGCTCAGAGGGAAACCAGAACATAAACACATCTGGATCTTTGTGAACTCTGCATTCCTGGCAAATCACTGAAATCCCTTGCGGCATGAATAGCTCCTACCTGTGTTTGTCACTCTGTGTGTTCCCTAGGGATGCACCCAGGTGGGAACCTTGGGAGGCAGGGGCAGACCTGTGAGGAAGTATCACTGTATGCTGCTCTGCACTGATGCACTTTCCAGGCATCCGCCACTGCCTGCCTTTCTCCAAATGCTAGGGATGATGGACAGGGAGCTGGCACAGGCGAGTCTTTGGGTTCAGCTCTTCTCATGCTCTTACACAACACTTTTATAAAGGGTTGACAGTCTAAATCTTACGATCATAACCTAAGCAGCCAAGATATGGCCGACCATCAGAAAAAGACCGTGCTGTAAGACACAGTCACAGCTCTGCTCTGAGCATATGCTTTTGTACTGTCTTTGGCAACGCTGAAGCCTGAACACAACTCAAGCCCCAGTTGTGCCTATCTAAGGCCTCAAAGGACATGGTTTTTAGGAATCAAGAATTACAGTTTTGTACTGAGACACAGGACACTGAGTATCACTGTAACAGAGTCAGGGACTGAAGTACAGCTGCCAGACTGGCCTCTCAAAACTCTTGGTAGTTACAGACTGTCATCTAACTGGCTTTATACTTTCTTCAAGAAAAAGAGAAAAAGATTTTTCAAAATGTGTTAATAATTCCCTGCTTATTACTTCAACTATAAACAGCTTTTACATAAAAAAAAGAGTACTTATGACCTCATTTGCCCTGCATAACTGTACACAAATTGGGAAACTGTCACACTGAATTTCAGTGAAACTGAGGATACAAGCAGAAAGAATGCATGTATGCTGTCACTACTACAGTTCAGCTGAGTGACAGGAACTTGTCAAAACATGTGGTACAGCTGTAAGTTCCTCCTTAGCCTTACAAATACATTAATTACTTTTAAAAAGGGGATTAAAGCTCCTAAATCTTCTAAGACATCTTTGAGAAATATTTGCAATGTTGAGTGAATCCAGTGCCAGGGAACATAAACCAGATCTCAATGCATACCAGCTCCTAGAAAATGAAGCCATAAATCATCACCACAATATGCCTTTGCTTAGAGTGATTTGTTCAGGGTGTATGAGAAGGTAATATGTAATCTGGTATTGAAGTCAAAACAATAAATTGCCTTCACAGTACTTCTGCACCTTTTTCAGACAGCGTCAGCCGTTTTGAAACCTGATTTCTATAAACAAGTTTGATTTCTAACTGTACCAGCCAGTTTGAAGGCAACGTGAAGTCAACAAGCTTTTGACAGTTCAGCAGAGATCATCTGGCAGAATAATAGCTAACTACAAGGATTAATTACCTGTAGAAAGAGATCTGGATCAGAGAGGAAATTAGGGAGAAAAGTCATTTCTGCACCACCTCTGACAGCAAAGGCCACCTCATTTAGTGGTATTTACCTTTAGAAGAAGGTGTCCTTGCCCATGGCAGGGGGTTGGAACTGGGTTATCTTCACGGTCCCTTCCAACCCAAACCATTCTGTGATTGAATGATTCATTTCTCTCATATACACAGAGTGGAAGGGAAGCTCATCTTCACAGCAGTAGCAAATTTCTCTGGGTTCTCTCTAGTTGATGCCTGTTCTTTCATATTTGAACAGGGTCAAACATCTCCAGACTCTCAAGGGGTCTTTAAACTGTCACAAAGGCCAAGTCAAAACCCTGTTCTGAACATTTCCAGCTTTGTGTTTTGAAGTCTAAATCTAGAATTCTTATTTTTCAGTCTGGTAGGGGTCATGCTTAACATAAGAATATTTGATTTTGGAAAACCCATAAGGATGATTTCTACGAGTGCATGGCTATGAAAAAAAAAAAAAAACAGCTCGTAGGCAGCAAAGATATTTGGGTCAAGTAAAAGCTGGTTAATCACTCATAAATCTTAAAGCATTTCAGATACTTGTTTTGGACCTTTTTTGCCTTTGCTTCTCTATGCAGGTACTTCATTTCCCCTGTGCAATGAAAACACTACAGTTCCCCTCCTTCTTATCTCTGCTCTCACATACCAGATCTCACAATCCCTGACCGTTTTATTTCTCTGTGCAACAACAAATCCATTCTGCATCACTTGGATTATCTGATCTTCCCTCTTCGTTTTTCAGAACAGATACTTCACCAGAAATGCATCAGTCCACAAGGGAAGGTTTTGATGGCTGTTCTCACTGGACCAAATACTTAAATCTATCAGCAATTTAAATTATGTTTTCCTGTTTATCATATCCAAGACAGGCATCCTGTCTTACAGTGACTACTCTCTGTAGTCCTCTCCCAGTGTGTGTATTGAGTCTTCAGCAGAAAGAGTAAAGAATTTCTGTTGCAGGCAACTTCCACAGCTCAGGGCTCTCATTCAGACTTCAAATTAGGCATCTAGGTCTCTGAGGAGTAAGATTTGGAATACTCTTCTAATATGAGGGGCGGTAACAACCAATCTAATGGATCTAAATGAGGCTTACTCCCTTGAGGAGCAGGATAATGATAGCCGAGCATTCAGTGGTTGAGCCCCTGTGATAAATAAAACAGGAGCGCAGCACATGTTTGACTGGCTCTGTCATCCACGCTGTTTATTTGTCAGCGCGCTGCCTGGCCTGCGCCAACTCTCCCTGACAATGACTGGATGTGTTCGAGGGATATCACAGCCCAGGGGCTGTTTCCAATAGATAGTATGGGAAAGATCACCCTGCTTTGGGAAGCAAGAGTGTTTATCCATACGGATGAGATGATACGATGCTACTTGTCCGTGAAAAGAGAAAGCCCCTTGGTCTGCGATGCTAGCAACCACCTTATGCAAAATAGCTATTTACCTACACTTTACCTGCCTCTGGAAATACAGAAAGGGGAAAGAAATTAATATATTGCCTGGCCTAACCGCAGGACTTCTCTCAGTGCTTGGTAAATGCCATTTGTTATGCCTTCACTGGGTTACAGGCTGCCTTCCTGCAGAACCTTCCTCTCTCAGCAGCTACCTGGCAAATGTTTCCAATTTCTCAGGAGCTCCCTACAAGGATTCTGCACTCCCTGACCTGTCAGCCTCCACCAAGCAGAGCAGGAGCTTTGAACAATTACCACGTATCAGTCTTCAGCTGCCAAAGATTGTCCCTGTACAAATGTCAGACTTCCACAGAATCTGTGGGAACACCCAGAATTCGGGCACCTTTCTGCCCCTCTGCAGCAGACTACACAAAGGTAACAGAACAACTAAATAAATAAACACAGAAGAACAGTTAACATCTACAAGAAATAATTCAGGTCCTCTTTGAGACTTCCTCCACTAGCACCATCAGTTGCAAAAAAGCAGAAATATCTTATTTGCCCCAAGCTCTGACACAGAATAATAAGGCTTTCTTGGTGGAGCTTCGAGACGGGTTCACTGCTGCCTGAGATTTGTTAGAACCCAGACTCTATCAGCTTGAAGTCCAAACACCACAACTTTCACCCTGGTGGTAACATATTAAATATGCAGCCTTGCTGAGAAATCTCAGTGGCGTTTAGGAACACAGTTGCAGTTCACAGCATTTGCCTGACATCAGTGGTGTTCTGTGTTACCCTACCTGTGGCAAACTTCAGCCTCTTGACACCAAACACAATACAGCTCCGCTGGATTCTCTGTGTCAGAACCCCGTTTTTCAGTGAATTGAAAGTAACTGCGGTGGAACCAAGTTTCCAATATAACATTTTTAATGTAGTTTGGGACTTAATTTAGTTCCTATTTTTAATGTCAAAAATAGTGCTGGGGTGAATTCAAAAGATGATAAGTTGCTCATTTTAAACTATGTGCTGTAAAGTAATCATTAAGGAGAATGGTTGAGATAGAAAAGACTTTTCTGTACTGTTCTGAGCTATCCAGAAAAAAACAAAGGGTTTGACATCCTTGCTTCAAATCACATAATCTACAGTAAGGCCAGAATTTTACCTAAAGAATGAAAACAAAATAAGAGACAAAATAAGACAGGAGAGTACAGTTCTGCAAAGGAGTCACGCAACATGCAATTCCCCAGAGCTGAACTCTGCAGAGTCATTGTTTCATGATCCAAACATGAAACAGAATAAGCATTCACTTTCCCATTGGTCACCACACTTCTGAAATGATGGAATTTTCCCTCATTTCATAACCTGCCGTGCTGTGATTTCTCCTTCTGATTGGGAATTGCAGCCCACCAGTAGTGGAAACAAATCTGCCAGACCATATGGTGGAAAATTCCAAAGAATATCATTACATCTATTCTGACAGATACCCTAGTGATGTGGATTTGAGAGGAAAATGTTTATTTTATAAAAGGGTTTCATTTAATACCACTAGCAGGTCTAAGAATCCTTTAGAACTGCAGATGCTACATGACAGGTGAGTGGGTGGTATTGTAAGCAATTCAGCATGTTATAGGGCCATTGGTAAACAGCAATATTGTTAAGAAATAGTAGGTCTGAAGCATAATTGGGCTAGAGAATGGCTAGCACTGTCTCAGTAGAACTTGCCCAGTTGTCTTTCCTGATGATGATCCTGATGATCCTGATGATGACCATTTTCCATGGTCTACTTAAGCTGCAATTTCTTCTTTCCATGGCCATCTCTGCTGAGTTCTTTTTCCATCGTCCAGTTTACAGATCACATGTTCCTCTCAGCACATGCACTTTTCCCTGCAGCCTAGGGTTCCTGACTGTCACCTACCTGGCCTGTTTCTTGTGCATATTTAGGACAGTGGCATACAAGCATCACGCAAAAACTGACAGAAGTGAAGGTCCACAAAAAAAGCTTTCAACACAAAACAGGCTTTCAGTCTTCTTTCAGTCTTTGTCTACACCTCCATCACCTCTCTGTTCCTTTAACTTATTCATAAAGGACTCTGTCATGCACCACTTAGTGAAATTTCTTTGGCTAAGGCTCACTCGGTCTCATCTCTTCTTGGAAGGCTTCTATAGGTGCCCTTTTCCCCTTCATCACATCACAGCCGTGAATGCAACTTGCCACCTGCTTCTTGCACTTTCCATCCAAGTACTGCACTTAGCAATTTCTTGCTCACAAGTCTCCTACTGAGCTCATTCCTCAGAAATTGCTTTCATGACTACAGCACAAAATGTAACTACATTTGCAATCATGCTATACACAGGCAATTTAGTTACAAATAATTTAGCCTCTCTCCGGTTTTTGTTCCTGTTTGATTCTGTAACATATTTCCATAGATACAGACTATTTTTTTCCTTGCCAATTTCTCCAGCTGTCTTCAATGGCCAGCAACAAATATGAGATTGTGCCTGTGGAACCCATGTATTTTCCTCATTCCTTCTTATCTTGTTCGTGGGGCCTGGCCTTTTGAATGCTTCTCCTTTCTGAGTGAGATTACTGAATGTAACATTCAGTTATTCCTCCTGTGCATTTGAGTGCGTTGCACCAAACTGAACCAAGTCTTGCAGGTCTGGCTGCTGAACCTCAGCATTCATGTTCTGAAAGAACTGCGGATGTCTCCAGAGCTCTGTCCTGTGCTTTGGGGCTCAATCCATGCAGTCATGATGAATGCCCAAGGTGCAGGCATTAAGTAATTGCTTTCTGCCACAAGCAAACCCCAGAGCAAGGCAGAGCAGCAGTGCACCTGACGCTTTATACCTGAAATCATCTAAGTGATGAGAGTCTCACAGGCATTTAGGAGTGAAGGATGGCGTTTCTTTGTCTACAACAAGCAGTGTGGAAGTGAGAGCTCCTCTGAGGTCAGCAGATACACGGCGATGTGAACCAGCCCCTGGTGATGACCTTCATTTGTGTCAGCAGAAAGCCACTCTCAGCTTTACTCAGTATAAGCGTAATACCCGAAGTACACCTTGCAGATTGTTGGACTTTTTTTATCTCAGCTTGTTTCTGTAAAGACAATGAATAAAATCCAGACCAAATGCTCTGCTTTTGACTCCTGCGCTGTGATGGCATTATGATTCAGTCCACTGCATCAATTTGCACGATGAAGCCCTCAGGGATTATATATGGGAGGAGTTTTTTTGTTTTTTTTTTTTTTTTAAAGTGGTTTGAAAATATTCTTTAGACCTTTAAACAAATAGGCAGACATGTATTGAGAAAGATTTTTAAAGTGAAGATGTGAAATAATCTGCCTTTGGAATTCTGGCAGTAAAACTAGGCACGTTGCTAATATTCTAGTCGCCGTTTCTCTAGTAAATCCTGCTGCAACTTTCTAAAATGAGCAAGTGAAGCTGAGAGAGTTGATGCCTCTCCTCCTCTTCTTTTCACCACTCTTGTTATTTCTGTAGTACTTGTCAATGGAAGCACTTAGTGTGCAAGCACTTGTTCTGATTTATTATAGGGTTGTTTGTTAGTGGGACACAGCGTCCTTCAAGACTTTTTTCTTCAAAGAAATATAGTGCTGAAGCATTTCCTCTCCCTTTTTTTTTTTTTAAACAGAAATAGAAGGACAAAATTTATATGCTGCAAAATGTAGGTTTAGAAAACAAAAATGACGCTCATTAATCTCATCAAAGCTTAAATCCCATTCTGAATGAGAGAATCAATTTGTAAAGTGATATTAATATATCTGGTACTTACCAGAATAAGTCCCGAGATTAGTGAGGAGGTGCCTGTCAGGGCAACATAGAACTTGGGGGTTAACGTGTTCAAAAACATACTCACTGAAAAGGAAAAAAAAAGAGAGGAAACCATGAGTACAAGAGCAGGACATGTTCGCCCCATGTGTCCCCTCCTCCTCCCAGCTGCTCTCCAACTTCAAGCAAGTTATTAGCTTAATTCTGATAAAAAAAAGTTTCCAGAACATCCTGTTTCATCTGCCTCGCATGACAAAGTACAAGATGAGACTGCTACATGCAGAGTTTTGTTTTCAGAAGAGTCCATCACAAGGCAATGTACAACAGTCGCACACATGTACGGACGGGTCTTTCCTACTGCAGTCAGCATTCCACTGCCACTGACTTCAGGATTCCCTGTGATATATGGAAGATTTCTGATTATCTACCTTTGCTACTCCATCGCAGTTAGAAATCTTATGGGTTGGTCTCAAGGTGTTGTGTTCAACTTTGTCTCAACATCCTGCATCGTCTTCGTCAAAACAATTTTTTAAAGCCTGTTATTTTTCATTGCTTTCATTCTTCATTCCTCACTTATAAAGTAGGAGATAATAGCATTTCCCTAACTTGCTCCTCTGCATTACAATTAGTGAAGCACACAGATAGTATGGCAATAGCGAATAAATGCATAAAACAGATTAGGAAAACACCTAACAGGCTTTCTGATAGATTTTATTAAAACAACAGCAACAACACCACCACTATCCAGATTATCTAGGATAAAATCTAACCTATCGAGGGCAGAAGCAAAGCCAGACAAGCTGCAAGGAACAACAAAACCATTTGTATGCACTCCTGGAAATTCAAAGGGCTTTTCTAGTCATACCACATTTTGGAAGCTGCTGAGAGAATCAACAGGTAGTCTTGCTCAGCCCCCCCACGGAAAATCCCTATGGACTTGAGAAAATAAAATACCCTTTTAGTAGTTTTTGGATACTCTACAGAAGCTATTAGAGAGAACTGGAGCTCTTATGCTAAATCCCAGATGTTTAAAGAGAAAACGTCAACTACCCATCACCTCCATCTTGCATGAATGGACCTGTTGTCCATTAAACTGCACAGGGGGCTAGAATATTGTCTGTAAAAAAACTACTGGTCTCATCCCAAACCAGTGCCAAAGTATCCCTCACACATACATACATACGTATGTGTGCATTCATACATATGGATCTGTACGTATGCAGGCGTATATAGGCAAAATGCTCTAGTCATCTCCACCTGTGTCTGAAGAAGGAACTGACAATAGTTAACAGGTAAATTTAACAGGCTTGTAGCAGCCAACCTACTGAACAGTCATTTAAAAACACTGATAAAAGACCCGCAGATGTAGGCGGGAGGCCCTCAGCTCAGTCTGTTCCCTTTAGAAATGATACTTGCTGAAATTAAAGAATGTAGAGCCGAGAAATGAAGAGAAGACAATGACAGCAGGATACAAATCATCAAACATTTGATTAATTTTCCGTAACCAGTAAAATAGAAAATTGTTTTCCAGAAATGCACTGCTAAAACTGATTGAAACATTGCAAATTAGCTGCTTTGTTTGGATTTTAGCTGTATAGTTAGTCACTGTTGTGTGGTGTTTTTTTTTCTTGAAATTGCCATAAATTATTAAAATGTGCCATTTTCTGCTCCACTGGAGTAGCATTAAGCATCAAGCTGATATTGTAAAGAACTAGTTTGTGGGTTTTAATTCCATCTCCCATTATTTTTCACAGATGAGTTGGGTGCCAAATTCTCCGTTACTGTAAATCAGCACAACATCCCCCACCTTACCATGTGCAGTGGAGCTACACTGATTTATACCAGCTCTGGCTCAACAGTTGGGATTTTCCCACATCTCATTGCTTTTTTTTCCTGTTTCCGTTCTTCTTCTTTTTTTTTTTTTTAATGTCTAATACAAACTGACTTTGAAATAGTAGTCCCTGCTTACTCCAGCCCCAGTATCTACTAAGAAAGAAGAGGAAGACAGACACCGAAATAGCTTTAGCTTCTACACACCATTCATGAGTCCTTTAGAAGAAACATTCCTCATTCTGGAATGCAAATGTAAACGAGAGACATAATCAAACAGAGTCACTGGGGATATTTCAGCCTGCCAGTGAAATTGCTTCCTCTGCTGAGGTCAGGGTATTCCTGGGAGAAAATACTCTGTCGTGGGGTATAGATGTGCATACCCCCCATGCAGCCCAGGGCTGCTGCAGTGCCAACAATAACACCGAGAGCCAAGCAGCGGGAGAGACTTCACAGAGGTGCTGTCTCTTCTCCTCCTCTGCCGTAGCTTCACAGCTCATGGAATGCCAGAACTTTCCCAATTAAACTGGAAACATTACCCTAGAGGAAATTTGAATTCCAAGGGCATTAAATACAAAAACCTAAAAATTTACCAAAGCTGTGAAGGCATCTGAGCCTCCTGCGTTTTAGAAGATTCCATGGGAAGGTAGCCATTTGAAGGCGGATATAGTCTATTTGCTTTAAATTCCTACTGCCTCTTCCATTAAAAAATGCTGCAAATAGAACAAAATTCCTTAAGTGGTGACAACATTCTCCCTTACCATTACTGACTGCTATCAGTACACATCACTCTGGGAAACGCATGCCCATTTGGAAGAGCCCTCTCCACAAATCAGACTCCAAGCTGCTCACCAGTAGAGCAGAATGAGCGAGCGTCTTAAGAATTGATGTTAGCTTTGGTCTGTCACCACATCTGTTACGAGCAATTTATTCTGATTTATAGACAATCAGATCCAAATGGAGATAGGCTTTTATTTTTCTGTCATCTGCACCACTGTTACTGTTCTATTCTTTACTTACGTGTATGCTGGTGCTCGTTTGTGCTCTTTACTAGAGGCTGCTACAGTCGTTCACTTTTACAGCTTAATCGTGGGGACTGGCGAGGTGAGCAGGTGCGATGCTGGATGCTCTCAGACTGTAGGGTCTCTCCTCCCAGCTAACCAGCATGGCTCCGCTGCTTCATTTACAGTTGCATGCAATTAGCAGAGTTACTTAGCTGGCCTGCTTCTCTCTAATCCCTCTGCTGTTCTTCTTCCCACTGATTAATAAAAGAATCTTCTGTTCCATTATGAAAACTATCAACTTCTGCCAATTATTAACCACCTCCCCGGTCCCTTTGTCTCTGTAAATATTATTAACTAAAGCAAACACTTTCTAATAAGAAACATATTTCCAAAACAATAAATCCAAGCACTGAAGGAGCTGTGGTCAGACTGTTTTTATGCTGAAGTCAATGAGAATTCAGTCTTTGTTTCACTGGAAACTACTTCAAGGTCCATTTTTCATGATGTAAATCCCCAAAGTAAAAATCAATCCTCTTTTGGGTTATCTTATACGCACGATTATATATGTATATATAAAGAGTAAAGAGTATTTCCTTATAGTCAGCATTCTGACCCTGAAGAAATCACTGCGAGGGCTATCCAGTATCTACATCCCTCCCTGCACCCCATATCGGACCCAGATTTCCTTCAGCGAGTTGCAGTAAACTAAAGATACCATTAGATAACGCTAAATGTCCATCTGCTTAAATCTGCATAGCGGTATTTTTCCCCTCTGTTTCCATTTCAGGAAAGCGAGGAGCAGAGAGAGGTTTCTGAGCGGCGCGAGTTGATGCTGGCTGAAGATGGCTGCGGAGTAAGAAGTCAGGGAGAGCCGCCAGTGCAAGGTGGCACTGCACGTGCTTCCTTCTGCATTCCTCACACGCCAGCATATGCCTCATTATTTCTGTGCACACAGGGAAGGTGGTACAGTTACTCGGCTTGCATTATCAACTCTTGTCTGTAACTCGGTAGCACTTAACAAAGGCATCTAATGAATATCCAGAGAGAGAAGCTTGCCTGTATTTAACACCAATTGCCCAATGTCCCTCCAGTGCCAACTCACTTGAAATTGCGGTTAAATCCCAATTATTTACAAAGGCTTTTGATAGTGAGTGATTTATTTTAGGTGTGTTAGTGGAGATGATGGAATACAGCACAGCCTGTTTTTGTAAAGAAAACCAGCAAGACCTATAAATGCTGTCTAAACAAGCCATGCATGTCTGCTTATGAGACATTTCTGGCCCTAAAAATAAGCCCCCTGCCTTTCCTCCCTTCTCTTTATTGCTTTCATTTTAATCATGCTTGAGTCACCCACAATAAGGTACTATTGACATTTCCAAAGTTGCTTGCATTACACTGGTAAATCATTCCGTCCTACTGTATAACATCCAGGGAAGGATTACTATGTCACTGCTAACCGTGCATGCTCGGAGATGAATTTACAACCAATTCAGTTCACAGCGGACAAGGCAAAAAAGCACACAAGCCACAGTCTGTTGAGGCTAATCAAAAGAGGTGATTGAAATGTTCTTAAAAGCTAATGTCATTTCATTCCTGTTGGACATGTTGTTCATTGCCACTACCCATGATTCTTTCTGAACATGAGGATAAAGAATAAAGGAAAATCATCCATTTTTTTTTCAAGCAACAAAATCCTCAAATCATGTACATTGTCTTCCTCAAAGTGACGCTGCACTATGGTGCTTTACAACTTTCTTCAAACACTTCGAGGCATTCACATCTCAGGCACGTGAGGAACCACCACAGGAGGGAAATACTGGGTTTAAACCGGTGAAATTATCATCATGGTGTTGTATCAGTTAATTACACTCAAAGATGTTTAGGGGTTGGGAGCATTGCAAACTAGCTACTATTCCCGCACGTGGGTCTACTAAAATGGCAGCACTAATATCTACTTCTGAATGTGAGCCTATGTCGTTCGCCCAGTATGGTGCTAATAAAAATTTAATAGCAGTGCCGCACAAATCATACACACAAACAGCCCAAGCAAAGAAAGGACTACGTCATTTACTGCACTGCTAAGAGGTAAAATAATTCCAAAGTCAGAATGTTATCTTCAAACAGAGTTAAACTTAAATGCATACCAATAACTTAGAACAAACAAGAAGATGCTTTGGAGACCCAGAATTAAAGAACTACAACATTTCACTTCATTTTCTGTCTCCACCCTCCACAGTATGTGCGTGGTATGCAAAACAATGAGAAGTCTTGTAACCCCAGAGCCCAAGTCCTGGAGACTGGCAACACACGAAGAAGGTCCTGTTGTTGAGGATCCTTGACACAGCACCTCAGCTTCTTTTCACTGCAAAAACCCATTCGAGCTGGTGTTCAGACATGGGATAGAGGATGCAGAAGGGACTGACTTATGGCACAGGGGCCTCACCATGGATTAACGTAGCCCCCGACTCAAAGTTTCACAGCAGTGCAGAACTCCTCTACCAAAGTGCCAGCCAAGATGGTGAAATAAAGTTGTTCAATAAACTTCTCCTAATAAACGTATGAAATTCCCCTCTGAGTAGGAAGCACTGCATACTCTCCACTTCGACTGAACTATTTACATGTAACCTTTTTGAACTCTCGAGTCATACTTCAGAAGAAGCTCAGCAATACACTTGGGAACCCATGCTAGGGTCATGCTGAATTATACATTCTTTTCTGCGATGGCCTCCATCTCAGTATAAATACAAACCCCACCAGATTTCAAAGTAGCATGTGATATTGCCTCGGGAAAGACAAACAAACAAAACTTCATCATTTACCAGGGTTTTCCCTGGGAAGCTACCAAGATTTTTTTGTACTTCTCCAGACTTCTTGAAGAAATTGCCAAAGAAGAAGTGAACATCCAACAGTTTACGAATGCTCCAGAGTGAGTTTCATTTTTACTTGAGTTGTTGCAAATTCTGTGCAACTTCCTTCTCTAAGGCCTTCTGTGTAGCTCTGTTTTCAAAACGTGAAAACTTTTGACACTCAGAACCAAACACGTGGCCACTCCCGGCAGGAACAATCAGCGTCTCTGTGCTGCGCACAAGGAAATCCAGATGCCCACTCACTTTGCTCAACCACCTCCGCTTGTCCTGAAGGCATGAGGCTGAATGGGAGTCACATTCAGACATTTGGAGCCGGATCTAATGGCCAGTGAAGTCATCTCTTGCTCTGTGAATGCTGGATCAGAGCCCAGGTGGCGTGCCAAACGGTACCTATTACTTCAGATAAATACTGAACTCGGTTAACTACCAATGACTGTGCACAGGGTGCTGCTGTTACACATACTTCTACGTAGGCTTTCTGGGCTGAAGCACCACCACACTCTCTCTTTCACGTTCCCTCATCTTAAACGTACACGTTTGCCCTTTCGATGCAACGCCTTCGCCACATAAAGAAGGGGCAGTGACTGTGGATGGTCTGTTCTGGATAGAAGTTTTGCTAGCATGGGAGAGGCCTTCAGTCACAAACCACAGCCAGAAGACAAGAACCAGCAGAAAGCAATAATACAGTACCAGTTCCAGGTCAAAAACATCCAACTTTACTCCTAACTGAAAAAAGAAATAGAATTTTAAAGGTTGCAGATGACGGCAATAACTTTCTCACCGTTTTGTGACCCAATGGCCCACTGAGCTAATTGTGCCCAGCACAGAAAACTGAAACAAACCCAAATTCAGTCCGTTTTCCCCAACCACTCCTGCCTGAGATTTGCTAACGAATCCAACTTGATCATTCTCCTTGACATTTTAATGCATTAAATATCTGAAAGCCAACGTGACACAGCGATCAGTACTGGCCTGCCTCTCAACACCAGGTCTATATTCATGCTGTAACGCCCAGAAGTGATCAGATCAGTCTCTGTTCTGGCTCAGTCCTAGCAAGAATTTGTGCTGGTTCGTGAGCCTTTGGGACTTCCCTGAGTATACTATGTCCTTCTGAGTGCATTAACCACTCAGGCTGTTAGACATGAGGATTGCTTGTCCCCACTGAGAATAAGATGCAGGGAAACATAACTGATAAGAGATGGGAGCCATCACGGAGCTGAGGGCAGAAGGACAGAGGTGCAGAGGGGAAGGCAAAGTAAGGCCAGAGAGAGAGACAAAAAAAATAAGATTGAAAAAGTTAGAGAAAAATCTGTTCTGGTAGGAGAAACCTTGAAGTACAGGTGAATGAAATAATCCAGGACTGGAAGACAAAAAAAACACATAGACTCTAGCATGACTTAACACTGTGTGGTATCAACAGGAAAGGGGAAAGAGAAAAGAAAACCAACGTGGAGATAGACAAGTATAATATACAGATAAATTAAAAGAAAATGAAAAATGGAATGACATTAAAAATGAGCATGTAGAAAGGAGGACAAAAGACAGAGACAGAAACAGCAAAGGCAAGAAAAGCACACAAGAAACGTCCCATGCAACGTGAATGTAAACAGAGGCTATTTTTATTCTAGGAAAAGACGGTGTGCGATCCAGGGGCACCTTTCACTGGGAGAAATAATAAAGGCAACACTAACAGGTTTGGTCGTCTGGGGAAGCAATACTGCCAACAAGCTATTCCACAGCATCAAACACAATCAGTGCCTTGTCTCACAAACTGAGATCCTTAACACAAGGTGCTGCTTAAGTTCCTGTCCCCACCTGTGCGTTTTCCCACTATTTCCTACTCCCATGCAAGAGGCAGGGCAATTGCTGAGCAGCCGCAGCCTGCAGCCCAGGGCATCGTGGTACCCCCAAGCCTTTGTAACTGAGATGCCTGCAAACTCTGGCCTTTCAGCAGCTGCTACGCTCAGCTGCTCCACTTTCCCCCTGGAACAGCCAGGCTGCACACACAGGTACAGGACCCACTGTATCCCACCCCAAGAAAAACACCTGTGAATTTAAATACCAGAACCAACATAGGACAGCCAGACTCCAGCACGGTATTTTGCTATCCCATTTGACCGAGATCATGAACTCCCTACCTAGTGGATTTGGGGAGAATAAAAGTATGGAGAAAAAAAAGATCGATTTTCCTCCGTGAAAGCAGCTACTGTAATGCAAATTTGCTGCCACATTTGCTGCCCCCTGCCAAAGGATGGGGAACATTTCCTCTTGCTTTCACAATGCAGCAGTGACATGAATTAATTACACGGCTCCCGTTAATTGTAGAGCATGCTGACTGAACACCAGGATTTGCTAATATATTGGCAGCAAAAGCCCTGTTAAAAAAAAAACTACCACTGGCAACAAACCCCAGCACTTCCATTTAAAGAAAGGTAAAATGAGGGAGAAACCATTTCCTGGGACCTCAGAGGCCTCGGCTGTCAGGGATTAAACTCCTGTGCATTTCTTTATGGCCAGCACAGTGCCCCACTGCTACAAGCAGAGTCCTGGCATTAAGAATGCAGAAGTGGGAGGGAAGAACTGGGACAAGTAAGAACGAGACATGAAGAATGAGCAGTGACATACTGAGTAAAGATGATCATTTGGGTTTTTAGAGATGTGCATGCGTAAGATCTGGTTGTTGCTTGGTTCTTAGCTAAATTCTCTTGCAGCACTTTCAACCTCACTTCTTCTAAAATCATTTTGCTTGTCAGGTGATTTGAAACACTGTCAATATACACGTCTCCCCTGCAGATTTTAACTTTTCAAGAAACATACTAGTCCTTGTCTTAATTTGCACTTAAGTGATGTACTTACTGCAAGAGGAGGTACTCTCTCAGACTTGTGATGGGGAATATCCTTCGCTGTGTAATGCTGCAGGGCGTCTGCAGGCAGAACCAGGCCAGATGCTGGAGAAGGGACCTTCACAGTCAGCTTGCGGCGCCCTGCTCTAACCACCAACATATCTGCACGTGCACCTAGCAGCAATTTCCCCAGCACAAAACCGGGGGAAATTCTGATGTGATGCTCCAGTCGGATGAGGCTGCGCTCCCTGATGGTCTCTCGTGATTTCGGAGCATCGCTGTGTACAGACTTCTACCTTCTTTCAGACGTGTGGCCAGCACCTCACTCGTACAGGAGAGAGCAGTATACTGAGCTCTTCAGAGTACAGCTGTGGCACAGCTTATCAGCTGGATGGTTTTAAGACTTACGGCACACAGCAGTTGGGCTCCGCTGAAAATCAACAGTGATGTATTTCACTGCAAAAATGTGCCTAAGTACTGTGACAAAATCCCCTGATTTTTCACAGAAGCAGTCTGCACCCCGAAGTATTCAAACAAATCCATAGTGTGCTTTAAAATTCTTAACATCAGCTGCATTGGTGTAACTGAATTGCTCGGGCTTTGTCCAGTGAGGACAGGCACTGCCTGTGAAGTCAAACCTACCTGGTAACCTCAGCTGTCCCTTGCTCCGAGGCATAACACAGATTTATGTGGTTTAGCCTTTCAAAGCTGTCTTAAAACAGAAGCCAATTACTAATCATTATCTGGAGTCATTTAAGACAATTAATGGCTTTTGTTTCAAGTCCCGGATCAGCGCCTCTCTCTCACAGCCCAAGTTTTGCCCTCTTCTCTCATGTAACAACGCTCAGGGAGGTACCAGCCCCACTGACTCTTTGATTTTGGTTCATTAGCTGTCTAAGAATGCCCTTAGCTAAAAGTTTGCCACAGTGATTAATTCCAATGCATAGATAACAAAGGCTAATCTACTTCAGAGAGACAAATCAGGCAGAGTGGTCACGACCAACTACTGGCCTTCCACAAAAGCCAAAATATCCCATGGGTTCCTATTATCCTGGAGCCTCTCTCTGAGCAGCTATTCCCATGCCGAGACAAAAAGAGGCAGATGAACAGAACACCCTCCGCTGCCCTGCAGCCTCCCTTTGTGCCTCCTTTTGTTCAGGCAGGACTTGCTACGAGCCTTAAACCTACGGATACGGGCAGTGGTACCTCTTCCGTCCTTACTTGCGTGTTGCGTTCAACAAAGATGGGGATCGTCAGGTTTTGTGCATTCAGAAACTTGTCTCAGCAAGGAAAAACTGCAGTTTGCATCCTGACTGAAATTGTGACGATTTTTCAGACACTATTTTTTTTTAAGTTCTGGAAAAAAAGTCTGTTCCTGACATTCCTATCCTAACCTTGATAGCTTCCCTATATAGCACGTTTATTTTAAGAGTCTCTAAGATGCTGATCTCTTCGCATGCAAGAAATAGCAAGGTGCTTCTTGGGATAGAGGTGACGGGAAAACATTTTTGTAATTAGAGGCAGCAACCTCGTGAAAATTCCTTGGAGATCCACAACAGCTAATATCATTATCCTGTCACGGAAAACTCATCTATGCTTCCTACTTACAAAATCAATAGGGTGTTCATGCCATTTTTCTCTAAGATACCCATTTTAAATTTCTATACGCAGCCGGGATGTTTTTTCCAGTAATTGATGGTCTGGGTAATGTAGCACAAAAGGAAGGGAGAAATGAATTTTCTAGCAAGTGTGATTCATTAGGCTTATGTACGTAATAATCAACCTTCCCCTTCACAGCACTCTTAAAGCTGAGTGACTCACACAATAATTGTACCAAATGGAAAAGAAGACAAGTTAAGTAGAAAACTTTTACCTCTTTGCCTCCCTTTTGGGGATTTTCACAGAAAGCACAGCACCAGATTTGACAAGTGCAGTACAATTTCCATTGTCTGGCAATCTCTTGGGACACCCAAAACTTATTAAAATGGAAAAGGCTCAGTGGCAACTCTGTAGACAACATTGAAATCTGCATTCAGGTCCCAGCTGATAAGGAGACCAACTTTGGTGGAGAATTTTGCATAACAATGACGTTCAATAGAGCGAGCTACAGAGAGAGAATTTCCAAATAAATGCACGGCAAATGGCATGGTGAGGGCAGGCATGGCCCTAAGTCAGAGCCTTAAAGCACTGTCAGCCTGCGGCCAGGTGGTCCTCTGCCACTGCACACAGCAAGTCCCTCTCAACTGCTATTTCCTCCAGACGTCCTGGGACACGAGACAGAACTGGGCTCTCCGTGGTTTTAAAGCTTGTTTCATTTCATGAGAAGGCAAATACTATTTAGACCACATCACTAGCATGAACAATAAAGATAAAATCCCAGGAGAAAAGGCAGCTCAATACGCCCACTGTTTTTCTTACTGAATATTTGATGTTTTTAATTCCAAAAATGAGCTGAGCTGCTCTGGCTAAGAACAATTGTGAAATAGCATTCTGTACAATAGTGTCTTTAATGTTCCTTCCTTCTGCTTAAAATTACTGAACCCTTTCAGAGGTAGGCCTCCTTACGCATGTCAGAGGGGGCACACAAGGAGCGAGACAGGACCCAGCAGGGCTGTTTGGCACCGTGCACAACGGGCACCAAATCCGAAATCCGGCTGCTCAGCAGCACCCAGCGAACGCATTAATCCCAGCCCTCTGTGGTACCCAGCAGCTGCTCCTTCAGATTCCTTTTCCTCTTGAGCCCAAGTGGAGACAGAAGTGAAAAATGCAAGACTAAATTAGCTGAACAAGACGCACCTGATAAACGAGAAGCTTGTGTGAGAAATAAAACCAGCCCAGGTCTTATTGTAACCTCTGTTCTCAGCCCTGCTGTTGGCTCAGGCACATGCTGCACTGGCTCTAAATTGAAAATTCAAAGGCTATATGAAACATTCAGCAGTGTCTGGAAGCTTCCACATCTAGGTCCAGCCTGGGACCTGTGAAAGTAAATATGCGTTCACCTGTCTGAGTTGTGCAGGAGAGTACCAAGCAGGTGACAAGAGCATCCCCACATTTCAGCAAACGACCCTGTGGAAGTACTTGGCATGTCATGCCACATCAAGCTGCAGGTAACTGACAGCAGCTGGATTGCAGATGTCATGATGGAGAAAGCAGATTAAGAAAAAAAAAAAAAAAAAGTATTTCTCTGTGATTAGCAGGCTACGTCCTTGTTTTTGCACTGTTTTCTATGTGCTGCCCTGTGAGAAAGATGCTGAGCCAGGGAGAAAAAGCCTAGAGCATGGCTGGTCCAACGCCACCTTTCACTTCCACAGCCGTGCACATCGGGATCTCGAGCACAGGCAATGGCTGGAGATCCTCTTTGCAAGTTCCCCCCTCAGCTCTGCCTTGAGCTATGGGAACTCCAAGTTCCTCAAACATCAGGCTAACGTAGCCCAAATCAAGCGCCTGCAATCAGAAAATGGTTTTGAAAGCTGGGTCAGGCCAGCGGTGAGTCACGGCGGTGAGACCACCTCGGGAGCTTCTCGTTCTCTGTGGGTTGGCAGGACCTGGACACGGAGCAAGGGCCCGCTGCCTGTCCTCGCTTCTGACTGCTGCTGAATGCTGTGTAACCTGTGAGCACTGCACCGGGTGACCAGAGAAGGCCTCGCTGCAAAATAAGGCAGTCAAAAATGCTTTGGTTTTGTTACATCCACTTGTTCCTCTTCTGTCCACGTTAGTGCATGTAGGACTAGTAGCCACAGCCACGTTAATCCTCAGATTGTGGTGGTAAATTATGATAATCATTGTACTGGAATTTTTTCAGCTCCTCCTTAATTTGACCTACTCAGAACACCCTCGAAAAACTGTCTTTGAAGCTACACCTTGCCATGTTTTTTCCTAAGGCAGTGGTAAGTTTCTGGAACTCCTTTTTTGGTTTTGTTTTTGGAGTGGGGGGACCCCAGCAAAAAGATTCAACATCTTGGGGACCTCACATCTGCTCGCTCCCAGGTTTTCCCTACACCTGTAACTGGGAACTAGCTCCCTGCTCGGCCCTTGAGAGAGAGCGACAGAAAAGTGATCTCCCAGTGTGAGGCACTTGGACCAGATTCCCATCTCAACACGCACATCTGAATGAGCAACAGCATTGGCAGAAAAATCCAGAAGAAAACTTTGTGAATGGCGGGATGCCAAAATCAATACAGCAATATATCCAAAGCAGGGTCTCATATAGAAAGCTCAAGGAGGGAACACAAAATTATTGTAGGAGACTACTTAACTTAATGCTTTCCAAAAGGCCACTTGGCTCAGAAACAGAGAGATTCGGGACCTGCTAAGTGTGTTTAAGCACTCGGAGTTGTGGCATTTAAATGACCAACAAAACCCTCACTGCTCATTATTCAGAGCACGAAATGCCGCCAGAAGAAGGGCCGCTGACTTTCTGGCTGGAAGTGCCCATCAGAGAGATGTACATCAGGATATACAATACTGGAGCAACACGGAATTTGCAATGAAGTTTGGGTTCTGCTTCCAGCTCCACGGCTGCCTTGCCTCTGAGTCTTCAGATGCAGTGTTTTGGGGTGCAGTTTCTGTGCCTGTGCCTTGGGAAGACACCTCGGTAACATTTTGAACCAGCAGCTGTCTCTGCACTCATTTACAGCCATTGATTTCTTCACTTCCACAGCGTAACATCCTAAAACCCCGGCAAAGTGAATTTCTCAGGCCTTCTCCAAGGACTGTGGCTGGTACTACCTTTCTCCAAACCCAGAAGGCATTACGGAAAACAGCTGATTACATCCAAGGAAAGGTATTTCATTTAGTGCCTTCCAGCAGAGCTGATCCTGACCCACCCTGTCCCAGCACAGCACGGTAGTCAACACTACGGTGGTCCGTAAAGCTGACGTGCCAGCTGGCACTATGTACAGGGACTAGAAGAAGGAACAGGGCATGAGATGGTATGCAGAGGTGATTAAAACAAAAAAACTAACACAACTTTGCAGCCTTAAGAACTCCCTTGAGCAGAAAGAGTGAACGCTACAGATAACCTACTGTGTTGGGTTTGGATCTCCCTGTATTTGCTTGCCACCTCTCTATTTTTTGTTACTTTTTAAAAATGAAAGTAGCTCCCACAGGAGATTACTGAGCTCCGGCCACATTAGCACTGTTAAGGAATGGCTCCCCTGAAGAGCTCTTTTTTCATGTTACACAATTAATATTTTACTAAATGGTGAAAAGCTGCCTCCAAGCAGAAAGATCCCAGTTCGAACTTTGAAAACAGGAAACCTCATCAGCCAGGGAAGGTAGGGAAAACCACCTGAGCTTGTTAAGTCATTGCTGCCTGAAGGAAACCCCAGCTGAGGGAGTCAACGGGAAGAGCGTGACGCCTGAATACGTGCTACAGCTCACCAGCAAAGCCAAGCACAGAGGAAATGCTGGCAGCAGAAGCCAAACGGAGGAGATGCCAATAGGTCTGCAAGCTTGAAATGGCATCAAGAGATGTTACATTTTGTAGCTGTATTAAAAATGTATTCAGTTAATATTCAGTGGGGAAAGATTTGTTGACTTCTGCAGGAGTATATCAATAAAGAAATATTACATTAACCCTTTCCCAAAAGCATTCATAACTTTCTCAGTGAAGCATAACACTTTAAAAAAAAAAAAAAAAACAAAAAAAAACAACTGTTTTTCAAAACCCAGATTTTTCTTTCCCATACACAAGGCCCTTGCCCTGAGGATATTTAATTTCTGGATGAAATAAATCAACCCAATCTTCTTTTATCTGGGAGTTATGAACATGGCTTTGTGGGAAAAATGCAGTTGGGGATCTTATAATAGATTTTTAGACTTCTCCAGAGTGGTGGTTTCCCTCTTCTGAGGAGTCAGACTCCTGAAGAAACTACTGCAGGTTTGCTGCTCATGAAGCACATTGGTAATTTGGATAATCAACTAAATGCCACAGAGCCATTATCTTTTCCCTAAAGCTGCTTGTTGTTTTGGACTTGTAGGAGTCTTCCCAAGTTAATTTAACACTGTCACTATTCCCAAGTTAATTTAATACTGTCACAGAGGTAAATCGCTCAGAGATTAGTTAGTCTCAAGCCACAGCTAGAAACCCATGACGCAGAAGACTTACAAAGATCTTGCTAAAATTTTAAGTATGTTGCTCTTACTGGTTTACAAAAAAAACCTTCAAAATATTCTGGATACTACGCTTTATAGACAGAAAATGGTCCTGTGAGGCAAAGGAAAAAAGGGAAGGCAACAGGACCCCCCGTCTAGGGGAATGAAGCCCTCTTGTCACCGTCTGTCCATCCCACGGCTGTCAGTGCTGTGAGAGAACGCCAAATATGTTGATAACACGTCAGGAGACCCGAAACACCACAAAACGAAAACGCAGCAGACACCACCCATGTAGTGCCATTTCTGGAAATGCAGGTGAAAACAGAGGAAGCCGGGCTGGATGAGCGTTGATGAGGCAAAACACGACAGAACAAGGCGGCACGGAAACTCAAACGAGTAATTACTGCGGGCCCTCCCCAGCTGCCGCCATGTTGCACTCCGGCCCCCGCTGTGGCGCGCGGTGCCCTCAGGGCCGAGGGCCGCGCACAGCAGCCCCCAGCACACCTCCTTCCTCTGCCACGGTGTGCAGGGCAGGTCCCGCTCTTACCCTGAGGTCTCATTTCACGGGGAGCCAAGAGATTTCTTCCCAAGCCTTAGCGATTGAATGAGCAGAAAAAAAGGAAGCAAAATCAAGAAATGAAATGAAACAAGCCTGGGATTCTCCAGTAACAGCCATAACCTCATATTTTTCTCCCTGTGTGGACCACTGTTTCTTTCTCTGTTTTGCCCTGAGGAGAAGAACATTTTTTTCACCACTGCCGTTCTCCTTTCTTTGGGAGGTTTATCTCCAGAAGCAGCTCACTCAGCCGACAGGGACAGCACAGAGGCTTTGCTAGCTGAGGGGCTATTTAAGATTCCTTGCTGGAGGCCAGCATTAGTGGGCTCTGAAGTGGTCTAAGCGCCCCCAAATAGCTCCGGTGGCCTTATGGACACCGAGGACTGAATTCTGTGTGCCTGCATCTCTTTGGGGTGCACCTGAAGTTTGAGATGTGCGAGTGAGTTCACTCCCCAGCGCACAAGCTACCAGCACACAAGACCATTCTCACTTTCTTTCATGCTGCAGCAGCTTTAAAGCTTCCTCTTGCCTTCATTTCTGTGACGTACATCCACTTGCTCGCCTTCATGGCAGCCCCTTCCTATTCTTCGAGCTCTAAATTATTCATCCCGGCTGCCATCTAGTTCAATTGAATTTCCATTTGCAATGTCATTTGAAAAACGCAGAGCAGATATATCCTCCTATCCTATCTGCATGCACTGGAAATGGCCTCAGACAGGAGAAGAAACCAGAGTGCAAAACTTCTGTTTATGTCTTTTCTGCCAGAACAGATGACAACACCTATTTCTGAAGAGATCAGCATAAATTGCTACTTTTCTGCATACAATCGAGTCAAACAGTGATGGGCCAAACGTGTATCTAATGCTGATGGGCAAAATCTCCACTCAAAGTCCCCACTGACAAAGAACAATTTATTTTTCTCAGTAAATCATTTTCCAAAGCTTTTCGTAGAATCAGATTTCCTTACGCTTCAGCTAAAAAGTCAGGAAACGGATTGCAAGAAAGTGGCTGATGAGCAAACAGATTTGAAGGAGAAGAGAGGGTGACCAGGAAATACAGTGGCTTATTTTATTTAAAGGAAGAATGAAATAATTCCTTTACCCTTGAAGGAAAATAATCTTGTTCAAGAAAAGGAAATTGCTTCACTGCAACTGCTGTATTACAAGAACAAAATCCACAACCGGTTTCTGCGCTGCCTGGCGGGGTTTACACGGCCGGGTGCAACGCCAGGTGCTACCTGCCCAGCCCAGGTGAGGGACAACGCTGCCCTCCCTGCACAAGGGCCATCAACCAGGGCTGATGCCATCCAGAAAGCAGCAAGAAGAGTGGTTCAATCCTGCCTTGTGGCCATGGGTTACAATGCCCTGACCCCAAACCATGCAGACACAGGCACTGGAGTCCTGTCCAAGCACAGGCATTCCAGCTTTTAGCCGATGTTTTAAAAGGCACGTGCCTTAGAAAGAAAAACTGGGAGAGAGGTTCAAAACAATTCAGTGCTGAAGGGCTTGAGGTCTAACTCTGCTCCCTTGCCCTTCACCCAGCACACAGCACCTTTCATCCAGGTGATGGTGGTTGGGGATGGAGATGCTCTGTGCTGGGATGGCAGTAACAAAATTCACCACTCCGGTTCAAGTGATAAGATTACACATGTTGTACCTTACCTAACCATTTCTGACCCACAATTCAAGGAGTAGAACAGTAGAAGTTGATCAGAATCCACTTTCTAATGCCAAAAAAGGGTACCTGGTGGAATGTACATTACAAAATGAAAACCAAAATTCACTTCTATTTTTTTCTTCTTCCTCCAGTTCACCTTCCCCTTCCCCCACTTCTTTCTTTCATGTGATACTGAGCCATAGACTCAAGACGGTTTCCTCGCTAACCCTTGCTTAAAATGGTCTCCAAGGGGAGGATTTTCAGCCCTGGGATTTAGCTTCCCACCTGCAATTAACAGGAACGGCAGCTAAGCAGCTAAACCCTTGGGCGAGCACTTACCCACACTGTTATTTAAGCTGGTGGTTTTCTTTTGGTTTTATTTGTTTGACCCAGCCCAAGAACTGTCCCAAAGCTGTGTGCTCCAGGAGCGACGTTTTCAGGGCAGTCCTGCACCCAGACATGCACACAAGCTCTTTTGTGCAGATGAACACTTGTTTTTAGGCTCACGACCTTGGGCAGAAAGGGGCCTTTCTTCCCCTCTCCCCTTTTTCTGAACCACAAAAACAGGATAATTCACTGCCCCATTTTGAGGTACAGGGACATTGTCGGCCTGAAGTCACTTAACAGGCTATTTTTTTTGTCTCTTGGTGAACAGGATTGTGTTGAGAACGACAGATGTTGCATGAAGAAGATAACTGATCTTACTGATACTATTTTTTTCTCCAGTCTGTTTGCCTGGAATCTCTTCTGGATGAATGTTTTCAGCCAGACAGTTTCTCTGTTTTGACCTTTCATGCAGAAATAAATGAAAAAATCTTCCAATAAATTAGACTTCTGCTACCCATTTTCACATAATACTGTTTTCCATTTATAAGGTGTAACACTGTGAAAAGAAGCAGCAAATGAAGACAATCATCATTTTGGATTTTATAAAATGTTAATAAACAGCATCTTTTGCACTTGTATCTTTTGTCTCAAAGCACCTAACAAATAGAAATTAAGATTCTTTCTAATGCTGCAAAAATAGCTTAATATTATGTCCATTTTCCAAGTGACATGATCAGAACTAAAGGGGCAAGCTGAGAGATGCACCCCAAGATTCTGGTTCTCCTTGCTTTGTGCTCATTTATACGTCCTGTTTTTACATTTCTAGTCCAGTCTGAAGCCTAGAAACTTGTATTCATTGCAGCTGCTGGAGTGTGTAGCACAGTAATGGTGCCTTCTAATATAAAACTAATGGAAGAATGACTTCTGGATACCTAAGAAAAATGACTTCATTAATGAAGTCTTATGTGCAGAAACATGCACCTCGCAAGAACATCTGGGTCTCACCATCTTTCCATGAGATTCTTCCAAATCTCACATCATTTCTGTCTTCAGGCCATCAGAACCACAAAAGCTCTGCTAGCACAACACAGAAGGCAGATTTGGCAGTGCTACATTCATGTCTGGACTTGATGATCTTAGAGGTCTTTTCTAACCTAAATGATTCTATGATTCCAAAACCCGATGTTCGAATTAAAGCCTCCATAACTCAAAGCAAAAAGGAGCCAGACTAAGTAACATGACTTCTGCTTTAGAAGGGCTTGCATGCCTCAAAGTTCGTTTTTTTTTGGTTTTGTTTGTCTGTTTGTTTGTTTTCCAACTATAACAATTGCTATAAGGAGATTATCCCTTCTAATAAATTTTGCTTAGCACTTCAGTGTCCTTTCCATTATAGATCTCAAACAACACTGCTAAACATAATGTGCATCAAATTCACATTTTAGAAGGGGAAGCTTAGATACAGACAAGGCTTGTGAACACTGAGTCTGATCTCATGTGAGAATCATAGGAAAAATCCACCCACGCGCCTTGAAGCCAGGGGAATTTTTGCTACTGCCATTAGCAGGACGAGGATTTCACCCTCGTAATGTGATGCCTCTGCCATTTGTGTGAAATCATAGAACTGTAGGTTATGGTTATCAACTTGCCTAAAATCTCATCCAGGTAAAGCAATTTTGCTGTTCCTGTTTCCAGAACGCTGCCATCCCTAGAGCAGCAAGCTATGCACAGGGCAGTTCGCACGGTTCTTGGGTGACACCTTTTACCTTGCACATCAGTCACATCCACTCAACAGAAGGCGGCATCATCCATGCCCTGACGCCAGACCAGAATGGTCTTACAGCACCCAGAAAGACAGGCCTGGTAGACAAAAACACCTGTTTCAGAACTGACTTCATTATTTTTTACATCTGCTCATTTAACCTCCTTTGTTGTTAATAGACTTCAAATCCCAGAATCTTTTACCAGTAAAATTGTCTCTAAAAAATAACCGCGTGCTTGACTGCCTATTGTTCTCTGTATTGCTGCCTCTTCTGGAGAAGTGTCGCGCTGCAGGTACAGGGAACACCAATCACTGCAGGGACTTTTCCGAAGAACCTTGTTGAGATACAAGAGCTCCTTATTTAAAGACAGTCCTCTCACATCACATATTGATTACTGGGCTTATATGCTAGTAAGAATCCACAAGTGATTCACACACTGACAGAAACTTCCCTGCTTCACTGCATATTCTGGAGCCTCATACCCGGTACTGCCTGGAGCCTTGCTGACTCACTTTCCTCTGAGAGCAACACAGAATACGGTGCAGAGCACCGTAAATGACTGCTTATTGCGAGGTACCATGCCTTGTGAAGATACTCATCTCCATCCAAGACAGCAGCAAAACCCTATTAAACAGCTTGAAAGACTAATTAGCTCAGTGTTGATGAACAATATTGCTTTGGTCTTACTCAACTAGCTCACTTGAAGCTCTTTCCACTGCACAATATAGACATGCCCTTTGTAGGAAAACCTAAGCCCCGTTTATTAAGTGACAAACCCCCTGCTGGCTCAGTTTGTCCCTCAACCTTTATATTAAATTTCTATCTTCAGCTTTTCAGAGTATATTTATACTGCTGTTTGCCAAATGCCATAAGCAGCAGTTGAATCTAACGAGGCTCATATCCAAATCACAAAAGAACTCAAATAAACCGTCACGTCCATATTTATTTGAAATGTTAACAACTTTCAGTCTTCGTAGGCATAATTAAAATTTGTGTCCTGTATATGCTTTTTTTCCTCTGGAAAAAATAATGATCTGTCATTTTAAGGGAATCAAAGCATGTTTTTGTGATTGGCATCTGACAGATTTCATTAAAGTCGGGTTTCTTTGGAAAGTGGTATCTATAATTCTGTTTAATGTAGAACTCCCTCTGTGCATTTTATATGTGTTGACAGTGAGCATGCATATATTTTCCCTCTCTATCTTTTCTAATAGTAAATCTGGTTCTAGTATTAAAGAGCAACACGCTGAAGCAAGCAGAAATTACATGAATTTTGTATGTAAATTTAATGTATGCAATACCTTATACAATATATGCGTGTGAATTTAAGGATTTGGAATTTTATGGAGCTATCTCATGGCTCGTTTCACTAGTGCTGTCCTCATAGCCAAAAGGGTGCTGTGCTCTTCAGAAGCCGCCCCAGACCTATGCCCTTGCGGCCCTTCTGCTTCCCATGGTGACACGTAGCCACTGCCACCTACTCACACCACCCGTGGAGCAGCACAGCATGTCTGGCCATGGACGGCCTGGATTTCCATGCCGAGTGCCGAGCTAAGAACGATGAACTGTTTTTTTTCCCCACTGCTAGGAGAAGATTCGAGGTGGTGCCCCATTCAAATTTGCATGTCTTGTTCACCAAGCATGTTGCAGTCATTAGCTAACCACAATTCTACTAATTCCCATCTTTGAATGCTCTTTCATTTAGCAATTCCTGCGGTTATTGTAATTACATTTCAGGGCTCATTGGCTGGGAACGTCAAATGATGTGATATAAAGAGAGTAACGCTCAAGCAAAACTTCTCATCTCTAAACGTCAAATACAGAAGAGTGTACCATGAGTTTGCACCAAATGAGACTGCCATTTTTAATTCTATAGTTCGCTGTGCATAGTAATTGTTCCTTCCATTCTCTTCCTTTTTTTTATCACCACTGGTTAATTTATTATGTTCTGGTCCTTTACTATATTGGACAGTAAGAAAATGGCACATCAAGACAAAGTACACCAGAATTTTAAGTAATTTCTACAGACTTAAACTCAGATCTTCAAAAGACCTTTCTTCCAAGGGTCCTGAGGTAAACCACGTTCAGCATCTGGAATCTTTTATTTACATTTTATCAGCATTATTCAGAACTATTATTAACTAATATCTCTTAAGATTTATTAATTACCATCCTTATTTTGATTGCAGGAATACAGCTGTCTACTTGGGACCAAACTTGCACTTGCAGCCTTCAGGGAGTTGTCAGGGTTTTCCACGTGGCTGACCCTACTTTTATCAGTAGACAGCCCCAGAAATAACCTGATATGGAAACTGATGTTCTTCCCGACAGGAGCTCATTCTGTTTTTCCACACCATGGAGGAGGCAGAGTTAGGCTTGAGTCCATGTAGGGTCGAGAGAGAAGAATTTGTTTTGGATCAGGTGAAATGAATGATGGAGGAACCTGTTTGTGCCAGTACGTTAACAGATGACTTTGAATACCTATGTGGAAGGCACAGGCTGTTGCTGTGCCCGGTGCTTCCCCTTCTCCCAGTGCTGAGAATAATTACAGACAGCAGCAGCAGATGTTGCCAATAAACTTAAAAGGAGAAACGGAGGTGGTAGGAACAGAAATGCAGTGTCACAAAGAAAAAAAACAACGAAACAACAGGAGGAGCACCTGAAAACGCAGCACCTTTCCTTCCACAGAAGGCAGCCGTGTGGCTGCAATGCCTCCCTCCCTCCGCAGTTACACAGATGGCTGCAAACGCTGTAACGGTGCAAAGCTCACAGCACATCCCACAAAGCCATAGAAGGAAGGAAACCAGTAGCATTGCTTAATAGTCTGCTTGTTTTACAGTCAAGTGGATTGCCAAGCAACTAGGCTATAACAAGTCCCATATTTAGGGGAAGAAATGTTTGTCTTCTGTCTGTCCCTGCTTGCAAATGGCAAATGGAGGCAGTTCCTAAGCCAGACAATCCAAGTACAGCATGTTCCTCCGGCCCGGCACCCGTGCCGCCCGGCAGCCGGCATTAATGACTGCAACAGTTGACACGTGTGCCTTGCCAGAGCCTGAGTTTGTCATCGTCACTGCAACTTCTACTCTCAAAACAAAAGAAAAAGAAAAGAAATCCCCACTGAAGCCCCTGCAGTTACTCAGGAATCTGAGATTCCCACGTTACTTAACATGACCGGATCCTTTTAGGACTGCATCAACTACAACCCCTTATGGCAAAGAGCTGTCTAGGCACGTGCATCCCAAGCTGTTTGAGATGACACAGGGTATCTGAAACACCGACACACTGCACGAACAAAATACCCCCAGGACAACAGCCGGAGACCAGGTGAACAATCCTAGGGCATGTGAAATGGCTCTAGATGCCTCGTTTAGGCAACTGACCTCAGTCCCAAATGTTCCCTTCATGTCTTGCATTCTTCAGCCACATAAGCTATCAATAGAAATGGGTTAGTACTGCAGTTAAAAAGCACCGACATAAAAGTATTACAAGATACAGTGGGTTCGTTTGGGAGTCCATCTTAAACCATTTCTGAAGACTAAAAATGTAATATGCATTTTTTCTGGATACAAGCAGATACCGAAGACTCTCACCCAAGATAACTGTCTGTAAGCACAGTGCTCAAGCCCAAAATAAGGTGTGGTTAGGCCAAATGACAGGATGGATAACACTTCAAGGCTTCACGTTGTTGGGTCCCCAACCCAAGGCATCCTACTGCTGAAGGATGATGGTGCAGTAACAAAAACAAGCCTGAAGTCATACAGGTGAGTGGGGCAAAATGACCCAGCCTGGCCATGGACCCCTGAGGCATCATTTCAGGGATAAATCTAGCTGTTCCACCTCAGCACTCATAGTCCTTAAGAGACATCTTATTACCTGAATGCTTCGATAGATGTTTGTTATCTCATTTAGCGGCTTTTCAGGAAGCAACTAACTTTATGCAGAATATATGCCTTTTTCCATGGCTCAGCTCTCTGACATGGATGTTTTCCAGGATTCTGCCTAATGGTAAAAGAATAAAACTTAAGGCATGATGAAAAAATACAGTCTAAATGTACGAGCAGTACCTCAGCTTAGACTGATTTCACTTTAATGCCCAGCTGAAATATTGACTAATGAAAGGAATGAGAAAGAATTGCTGAAATGAAAATTGCTGAAACCAATTTTAAAACTCTTTTTGTAATTCACTGTTTTACTCTAAGAAACTGGATCAAATTAATGACAAAAACCAATATTTTCCTTCAATCTGAAACGATACTAATAATCAAAGTAGAATCCAGCAACAAAAACATCTGCTGGCTGCTCAGAGCTAAATTTTGATTGGAATAATACTAAAGTGTCTCCGTTTGGGAAATTACTACATTTAAAGCCACTATTTTTACTTTCAAATTTACTAAATTTCATATCCTTGACTCAGTTCCTCTCTGTATATCCCAACATTAAAAAAGTTGAGAACAGAAACCCCCAAGCCCCATCACCTGATGATGGGTAGCCTTCTCACTGAAGCACAGCGTGTGTTATAGGGAAGATGTAATATCAAAAGGTAAAGTATAGCTTGTTTATTACATAAACATATACAAGCTCTTGTTCTTTTACTCAGCAACTGCCACAAACTCAAGCAGAGAGCAGAAAAGCAGGGGTATAAATGACTACACCATAAATTTCTGTCCTTGCCTCAAGCACACGCAGCTCTGCACAGGCAGTGATCTTCCACTGGGGCGCCGGCGCTGCTGGAGCTCTCAGCAGGCCCTCGCTGCCAAGCAGCTCCTGCAGCTTGCTCAGAGGGGATGCGATCAGTGGCAGGAATTGGATGAAACACTGCACGGTGCAGAGATGTATTTGGATGAAACGTGGGTGAAACTGTTCCTTACCTGTTAGCAACGACCTCTGCCTCTCCACCCAGAGAACAGACAGCCCCACTGAGCAGAATACAGCACACCTCCAGCAACGAATAAAAAAGCGACAGGTTCAGGATAAAAATATGAGAGACCACTCCAGGCCAAATAACTGAAGACCGTGTCATAGATAACAATAGCTGTTTTCTCTCTTTGTCTGTTTGCTTCCCTTCTCCAGTAGGACAGGCTGGTTTTAGCAGCTTACTTATCTTTCTTACTTTTCCAAGGGTTCTATCAGAAAAAAAATCTTTTAGTTTCAAAACAGAATTCTGTCCACTTTGCCGCTACTCAATGCCTATCCATTAACTGAAAACAAGTGGGGAGGTTTTGTCTACCAATACTTTGGGCACTGACTTTCTCATGCCAAAGACCTCTCTGTTGCAGACTGAGCTTTCTAGACCCGGGCTGTCCACCAGAGACTGAAAAGTGGCCTTTACAGATTTACTGAATTAATTCAGTGTACGTTTTTGTGCTCAGGCAACCTTATCTGGCCTGCTGTACAGGCTGCAGCAGAAAGGATGACACCAGGCTTCCTGCAGCTGAGGAAGAGGCAGAGCATATCAACCTCCAGAGTGAAAACTAGGCTTCAAGGGAGAATCTGAAACACTGACTGCCAGTCTGGTCTTTGACGTGACCATAAAGCACATGAAGCAGCAAAATGTTCAGTGATACTTGTAGAACCATAGAATGGTTTGGGTTGGAAGGGACTTTAAAGTTCACCCAGTTCCACGCCCTTGCCGTGGGCAGGGACACCTCCCACCAGACCAGGCTGCCCAAAGCCCCATCCAGCCTGGCCTTGGGCACCTCCAGGGATGGGGCACCCACAGCTTCTCTGGGCAGCCTGTGCCAGGGCCTCACCACCCTCAGAGTGAAGAATTTCTTCCTCATGTCTAATCTAAAGCTTCCCTCTTTTAGTTTAAAGCCACACCCCCTGACAAAGAGTCCCTCCCCAGCTTTCCTGTAGGCCCCCTTTAGGCACTGGAAGGCTGCTCTAAGGTCTCCCCAGAGCCTTCTCTTCTCCAGGCTGAACAACCCCAACTCCCTCAGCCTGTCTTCATAGGAGAGGTGCTCCAGCCTCTGATCATCTTTGTGGCCATCCTCTGGACTAGTATTTCCGTGTCATTCTTGTGCTGGGGGCCCCAGAGCTGAATGCAGAGCTCCAGGTGGGGTTTCCACTGTCATCTTTAGAGTTGCGTTGTTTGCTGGGAAAATAGGGGGGAAAGCCTCGGCAGCTCTGCCAGTAAATTCTCAATATATATTCTGAAAATACAAGATTTTCAGAGTATAAGGAAAACTACCCAGCAGGAAAACCTCAGCAGGGCCATGCTGCTGATGCTGAACGGGTGCATAGGCCTCCGCTCAGAAACCTCAGCTCTGACCACAAGCGCCCCCGGAGCAGCTGGGAGCTGCAGGAGATCGCCTCAGCGGGCAGAGACCTCCGGCTCTTTGCTCTTAGCTACAAGACGCTAGAAGGCCTATAGCAGGCAACCGACTGAAAGGGATCTTACAGCTGAGAGGGGAGGCATCACTAAGGAGGACACAAGTGCATTTGCTGTACTTGTTCATTAGGGAAAGAAGGGAGGAAGAAAAAAAGATGCAAATTAAATGGAAATGCCTCATTTTGACAGGAGCTGAAAATAACACGGCAGCACATGGGGAGGCACAGCTGGTGCTCAGGCTTATTGCTACCATCCAGGCTGAATGGCTAGCAGGATTAGGAGCAAACCAGGCTAAAACAAAGCAGCACCGGGCAGCCTCTGCTCTCCCGCGCTCCCGCCCCAGTCCTGCTCTTTCTTGCTAACTACACAGCTCGCTCCCGTCCCGCTGTTAATTCAGTTTAAAACGGCAGACTGCACTGATCTGTGCGCAAGGTTACAGATTGGGCTCGTGCCCATTTTGTTACAGCACAGATTGCTTCCAGTCTTGCAGCGGGAGCCATCTGGGAGGAAGAGCAAATGCTCGGCTACTTAATTGGTGCTTTCAGTAAAATAGAGCACGGTCAGGATTGACAGAGCTAGAGAAAATAACAAAAGCAGCCATCGTGAAGGGAGGGAAGGAAAAAGGAGCCTGCCTACACTCCAGACTCTGAAAAGATCTGGAGATAAATAGGATTTGTGACAAACCCCTGCACAGTGCTTAGCCTTTGGTGTTGCTGCTTCTCCAGCCCAGTTTGAGAGACGCTGCCTGATTTTCCCAACCCAAGCAGGAGCAGGGGGACTGGCTTCATGGCGCGATTCATGGCACGTTTGTGGCATGAACAAGCTCTCGTTCACACAGCAGGCTGGTAACACACACTACAGCAAATTGGCTATACACCTCTTTTGCATATTGGAGTAAAGGGAGACTGATATCTTGATTGGGATTTCTAAAATGGCCTCATTTACTAAAATTACTTCAACAGTATTTCCAGATTCTCTCAGTTTTACAATTCAGAAATGTCTCCTATTTCTTCATGGGAATTGCAGCAGGTCTTCGTTAATGAAGGGTGGGCAGGATTGAACACCATCACACCTCTTCATGCCTGCCTCCCCTACTCTTTCTCTTACCCCCCCCCCCCCAATATAGGTACTCCAGCTGCCTGTTTGGCAGATCAGATTTTAGCTCTCACACTTCCTAAATCCACCTAATGTGAGAATTTCAGGATCTTCCATGTTGCAGATTCCTTCTCTCCTCTAGCTCATCACAACTCCCATATTTTCTTGTTGCTCAAGAAAGAAGTTGACCTGGCCTCCTCCTTCAGGTTTCCAACTGTTCTGCAGCTTATTTCAGTCTCCACAGATCAGCCAATACCTGATTTTGCAACAGTTTGCATAATACATTTTGTGCTCTATTCCTGTTTTTGTAAAAATCTCAGAAGTTATTAAACCAGCTCAAGTTCAGTAATTAGATCCAGAGCGGAACATAGCTAGCAGGGTGTCTGGTATAAAGACTAGCTTCATACCACCTTGGACAATGATTAAGTGCTGCACTATTACAGATAATGCCTTCATAAATCTAAGAAGGCTCTTCTCACCTCATGCTCTCAGAATTGTTAATGCTCTGCCACTGTGGATCAATAAACTGTATCTGGGCCTCCCCACAAGCCAGCATTTTAGGGAAGCGTGGCCGTATCTGCCCGTAGGGCAATTAACACCACCTAGTATCCATTTTCTTGGCGTCTTCCAAATACACAACATAAGCTTTGCAGAAACTTCACCTAAGGGCTGGCTGCATGGACACAAGATCAAAGAAAACAAAGTTATCCATTTGTTACGCTTGGAAACTGTAGTTCGTCTTCGGCAGATGTGAACTTCAAACCCTTTATCAAAGGTCATTCATGCATGTTAAGAAACCTGAGAGTATAACAAACAAGCCGATATTTCATTTGGAGTTTCTAAAAGCTACAAGAAGTGTTAGGAAAGATACTAAAAACAAAACCAAGAAACCGTGTCACCATTTTTATATAAATGTTACTTTTAAGTACTTTGACCTGTCTGCACCCACATTTTTTATGCAATATAGTTCACAGACATTCTTATTTCAGCTAAGAAAGCTTATTTCAATTAACCTTAAACCTACACCTTGTTAACTCAATCTAGTCCTAATTGAGAATCTACATAGTTTTTTTCTTTTTTGTATCAGCTTAATTAACCTTGTTAAAAAAAATCACACTTTTATTTAAACCTAAGGAAGGACAGTTACAGACAAACCTTCTAAGGGATCACCTACAATTTCTGAGAAGAGTAATCACAGAAAAGACTGATCACATCAATCACCCTAAGCTCTTAAGAGCCCAGCACAAAGGTTTTTGACACCCATTTAGGACAAGTCTTTCATTGCTCGATACCATATTGATGCGGTGTTCCAAAGAAATGGGGGCCAGCAGCAAACGGACAGTGCTGAGACGTGACTGCTGTGACTCCGACCATACGCCAACTGCTGCTGTTGGCTTATTTTTGGACATTAGCCTCCTGCACTAACTAGTGCGAAATCACTTCCAGAGAAGCAATCAGATATAACTTCAATCCCTGAAGGCCATGCTTGGCCTTGGGCTCAGGTATGAGGCCCTGGAAAAAAGCAACTTTATAAAGAAAAAGGAAGCCAACTCTACTTTCACTCTTCACTAGCGCTCCATTCTCCTTGCAAAGAATGAAAGCAAATGCCGTGCTGGAAAATAAGTGATTTTATTATGGTGATTTTTTATTATGGTGAATTATGCTGATTCTTTGAAAGTGTTCTAAACTATCTCTTGTAACAGAATTGCCATATCATGGTTATTTCATTCAGCTATTATTTTGTAGTTTAGTGTCTCAGATTGCTGATAAGTTTATTTTCATTAAATATCAGTCTGAATACATCCACCAAAAACTTTTACTGTTATTTGACTGGTCATCCTCATTTGCTTCTTCTAAATAATTTAATCCAACCAATTCTGTGAGTTTGGATGCTAGAACACAGAAGCACAGCCCAATAATTATTTCCTAGCAAAATAATTATTTTGCTAGGTACTTCTAGACTGAACTGACGTAAAGACAGGACTACTGGCCAGCTTTTAGCCAACTTCATAAAAACAAACAAATGAACACTCGAAGCAATCAATAAGTTCTAGCAGCTGATTTTCAGAGATGAAGTTCTCATTTCTGGAAGGCAGCCTGGCAGCATGCCCCCCCTCTTCCTCTGCACAGGGCAGCACAGCCTTGCCCGTGCCACCCCCGAGATACCTCCAGCCCTCTCCTGTCGCTCTGACTGCAGTGCTGCTGGAGATGTGAGGCTACTTCAGCTTCCAGGCACATTTAGACTTCTGGCTCCACATAGATGGGAACAACGAGAGTAGCTACCTGCCGCTGGGCTGCTATGGGACTGGGTTTCCAGTTCCTGGAGAGAAGCAGTGAGATCACGGCTTCACGTCAGCAGTCGCAGACTGTGTGGGGAGATGGTTTCAGGCTCTCATGCAGATCTCGGAAAAAATAATATTCTGAAATAACTGAAAATGTGTAGGTACCGTTAGGCTGCAGGGATGGTGGCTGTGCTGACAGGCCTGCTTCCAGACGCACGTTGCTTTGTTCCCCAGGGAAGCGTTCGTGTTTGAGGGGACACTATTAAGCATGGCAAGTCCCAACGTGAGCCTTTTCTTCTTGTCTTTTTACATAGTTCTGTGTGGCTATATATACAGTCTTTATTTTATGGAGGAAATAAGCGAACGTCACTACAGACACACAAACGGGGCCCAGCCTAGCTAAATGCCAGACACGTAGCTCGGCAAACTCCTGCAGCACAGGGCACTGAATCCACAGCTTCGTTCATCGCTGAAAAGCAGCCAGGACCCACAGAGACAGTAAGGCTTTAGCAGGCATGCAGTGCCCCCAGATGACCAACCTAACGTCTCTTTGCATTGAGAGGTGTCACTGCGGGCTGTGACTCGCAATGCCCACAGCGAGGACACCTGCTGGGGCGTGCAGGTGTACCCGCGCACAGCAAGAACCCCAAATATTTATACCTACAAAGATAACTCTAGAAGAATGTCTAGTGTGAAGGCCTTTGGAAACCCGTTCTTTCTGGCACCCCTCTCTGCATGGACAGATCGGCAGTGCTTTATCCTGGGTAGGCAATTAAATCTCCTGGTCATTGTAGCTCTTGTATCCTTACGGGCTAGGGCAAGACCCACTAGTCCCATGACAGCATGGCAACTGTACATCTGTAAGGATGATAAGCTGTAAACTGTAACGATGGTGCTATCTGTGTCTTATTTTATGCACTTGAGGATTCTTTCATCCCAGAGCCATCTCCTTGTGCAGTCATTACGTTCATGAAGCCTCAGAATGAAATCACTGGTAAGTCAGAGATCTTGCAGGGATACGTTCCCGCTTGTACTGCTACAGAAACCATTCTGCTGCTGTTAAAAAGGGACACCGTATCCCCCCGTATAATCTGCATGCACGAGGCCTCTCACATTTGGGTGGTTTCCTGGGGGAACTTCCACTCTTGAATAAGACGTTTACAGCTCAGATCTTGCTGCTTTTGTATCTGTCTGCTCATTTCCACCATTCGGAGCTTTTTTCCATCCATCTGCGCAGGCAGCCTGATTATCACCCTCTTCGCTCTGCACATAATAATAACAGCTTATCTGCAGTTATCGCTGCGGACCACGCAAGCAGAGAATAACCAGGCTGATATATGCTGCCGAGCTACAGGAACACTTTCCCCGGCTTACTTAACCCTCTCACAGACCTCCACCTCCGCTCACTGCCTGTAAAATTTCTAGGGCTTTTTAGCTGAAGTGTTTGGTTTTGTTTCCTTCTGGACAACAAAGAACAGCATGGGATCTTCACGCACAACTTGACATGTTTCTTTACCAAATAATTCTGTATTTCTGATGTATTCTCTTTGATAGTCTAAATCAAAGCTTGAATGTATTTTAGCATCCATCTGCTGATTTGAGTGACTGTTTATTACACCTGCGCAAACACAGCAGCACAGTTTGCTACCACTGGGAGACAGCCTTGGGTACCTCGCTAATGCCAGTAATGAAGGCAACTAAATGTAATGAAGGCAATTAAATATTTCTTTCTGTCATGCTTCAGTATTACTAATTATAACACCTTTTTGTTTGTTTGTTTTTACATTTGTGACCAGCAGCTTGAGAATCAGTGTGACTCATGGTAAGTATCGGCAAGCCAGGGATTTCTGCAGTTCGGGTTCTGCTTGGGATGCTGTCTCCTTACAGCATTTTCCCTGTTCTTGCAGCAGTGATCTTAGAGATAGATTCAGCTGCCATTTCCCATGCTCCACGGAGCTGTAATACATGCCCTTCTCCTTGTAATTCTCTTTCTAGTGGTGTCCTCATCATATGATCCCTTGCTACTTTTAAAAAATGCAGCAAATATGTAAAGTGAAGAATATGTGATCCCCTTTTTCTACTGCCATCTGTAACTGAGTACGTTTTCCTTTTGCTGCACTTGCATAAGACCATACCCTCTTAGAAGTCCTCGACGCACCACAGGACGGGTACTTCCACGTTCAGATGAGTACAGCAGGAAATCCACACTCGCAGCAGCTTTCCAAGACTCAGTCCTCGCAACAAAATCTAAACCAGCATTTGCTGGCACGATGACATGCATGAAATCATATTCTCATTCTAGATGCAAAATCACTGGGCTAACGATGCCATGTTAAACATGAGAGGAGAGGCAAAGGGAGATGGACAATCTTTCCACTGGCATCTTCAAAGCCTTCTCAGGGCATCTTAAGCTACAGACCTTTTGAGCACAAGTCATATTCTTCCAGAGCTCATTCCCGCTGCTCTCCTATCCTTCTTCCCTGTTCCATCAATTCTTTATAAAAGCTATTTAAGGGTTATACAAATGGGAAAAGTCCCCACTGCAACTACATAATTCCTCCGAAAAGCTCACCAGTTTTGTACAGCTTCATTCTGGGCTCCTCCTCTAGGCTGAACCACTGTCTGGCACACTTTGAGGGTCACCTCAGCATCCTTCATTTCAGTGCACTGAGGAAAGATCGTCCCAGCCACTGGATTTCTTGAAGGAGGTCATACATATCTGACTCTAATTTTGTACCACTGCCTTCGAGTCCCACAAGAATTTCTCTTCTAATTCCCATGTACTGATCAAAACACTTGATATACCTCAAGATGTCGATTCAAGATGAATCCACAAAGAGTCTTAGGACTCCTAAAATACTTTCCACATAATGCTGGGAAGCAATGGCACATTTCTTGGTCTAGATATAACATGGGTCCACTCACATTCCTGGTTTCTGAGCATCATAATTTCATCTCTTAGCATACGCTCCTCCTTGGTCAAACACAGCAAAGCCAGCCAATTTTCCACTGAGCTACACTGGATTCTGAGTAGCAAGTGTTTTTCTCTGTAGTTTTACAGCTTAATTCCCTATTACAGAGGCTCAGTGCCCTATCCTTTGCAATAAGGAACATAATGGCATTTCTAAGGTTCTTTCAGCTCTTGTTACAGATAGCCACCTTCATATGAAAGGTTCTAACCAGAGACGTACCAGTGTTTCAGTTGTTTGCACCAGTGTTTCACCAAAGAGGAAAGATACCTGCTCATCCTGAAACTTGCAATACTCTGTCTCCCTGAATCTCCAATACTCTTTTCATAGCACGTCCTAGACCTTTTCCTGGTGCTTCAGTGATGAGCAGGCTCTTCTAGTTAAGATGAAGACAAAGGGCTTAATTGTTCTGCAAGTCATTTTTTTTAGCTGGGCATTGACACTAATTACCCCCCAAATACATAAAACTCCAGTGCTTCTACACTAGCTCAAATTATAGGCCATCGTCCCCTCTGCATGTACTGTACTTCCCATCTGGGTCATGTGGCCCGAAGGGACTCCAATAACCTTTTCAACTGCCCTTGGGCTTAAAGATTTATCCCTGTTTCTGGTTCTGTAAATCAAACCGGTCAAAGTTGAAGCTTGTTTTGATCTCCCATCATTTTGCAAACAAGCAGATGGACTGAGCTGGTATCTGTCTTTGGATGTAGGCTGGAAGTCGGTCCTGCTTTGAAGGAGGTGCTGGTCCCTTCAACACAAATTCTTCTGTGATTTTTGCCTTTAATTTGAAAAATCTTTTGTCACTTTTAACCAATCAAGGGCCTCTCTATTGATTATAGCTTATGATTTTAGTTATGGCAAGGATCGACTGTAATTAAACAATCTGGAGAAGAAAAAAAAAAGGGGGAGGGGGGCGTACCTTCAGATTTCTTCCCCGGTGCAGAAATTCACGTGCTAACTGCACTGGAGATAAGACTTGCGTTCAGTAACTTTCCATCAGACCCTTGCAACCTCCAAACCAATGGGACAGGAAAGGGGACTGAGGGCTACAAGCGCCAGATGGTCTGAGACTGTCAGGTACACGAGTCAAATCCAGCCTGCAAGATGTCTCCATTCACCCCAGCACTTTTCTTTGGGAAGGAAGAAAGGGCAATGCACACCTAAACTTTCCAAACAGCTGCATGCTTGAAAACACCTCTATGCAGTGAATTCAAACTGCCATTAGCTCCCTCGTGGGCCGGGTTGGTGAGAAGAGGCAGGCACACTGGCCCAGGACGGCAGCACCCACCCCCAGCATCCCATGAAGCTGTGGAGCTGGGTTCTGGGCATCCCACCCTCTAATGAATGGAGGACATCACCTTTCGTCCAGCACTTGGCCATCCACTTCACAGAGATTGTCTCTTTTGAGCTAGTAGAAATTGCTCTTAATATCCAGCACTACGGTCTCTCATTTCTCAGTGTTGATGGCTGCTCTTACGCAGGGTTTTATAGGACTGCTCTCCTGATGCTATAAAATCAATTATCTTGGTGCGACCGTTCCCTGTTAATGCATCCTGGCTGGGAGTTTGGAAAAAGAATAAAAAAGCCCAGTGACGAAAGCACTTTGTGAAAAGACGGACTAGAAGGCAGTGCAAGCCGGCAGGGTTTCCATTTCCCTACGGAGATCACAGAACCACAGCACGGCTGAGGTTGGCAGGGACCTCTGGAGGTCACCCAGTCCAACCCCCTGCCCAAGCAGGGACACTCAGAGCTGGCTGCCAAGGACCACGTCCGGGTGGCGTTTGAAGATCTCCAAGGAGGAGACTCCACGACCTCTTTGGGCAGCCTGTGCCAGTGCCAGTCACCCACACATACAGAAGTGCTGCCTGGTCCTCAGAGGGAACCTCCTGTGTTTGTGCCCATTGCCTCTTGTCCTGGCACTGGGCACCACAGAAAAGAGCCTGGCTCCATCCGCTTTGTACCCTCCCCCGAGGTATTTATAGACACTGACGAGATCCCCCTGAGCCTTCTCTCCCCCAGCTGACCAGCTCCAGCTCTCTGAGCCTCTTACTACTAGAGAGGTGCTTCCACCCCCTGATCACCCTGGTGGCCCTCCCACGGTCTCTTTCCAGCCTGTTCACTGCAGCCCCCACCTGCCCACCTCTCCATGGAGCGTGGCCTCCAGCACCACACTGCTCGTGTGCCCTTCAGTTTGGCGTTTCTCCTGCCCTTGGCCAGCTCTCCTGTCCTCTCCGCTTGTCCAAGAGGACCTGCTGAGCTGCCAGGCAGGCAACCACGACGAGCATCTCCTCGAACAGACCAGACCAGACAAACCCCTCTTCCCCTCTAACCTTCACAGGTTAGCATTGCTGCTAGGTTAAAATACTACAGCAGGAGCAAACCCAGCAGCGTGAAAACATCACCTCGGTCTCTCACAGCGCACTTGCAGCCTTCCAGCAGCGCTGGGGCGTGTAATTCCCTCCCCGCAGCCTCCCGCTGAGTTATTCTGTCTGCGCTACCTGAAGCACACGCGGTGCAAATCCTCGGGCAGGCATGAAACCAGCTCTTCGAGCACCTCTTTGCTGGCTCTGTGGGCTCCAAACCACACTCTGCCAAGCTCCTTGGCATCACAGGGAGAGATTTCACAGAGCCGCATCGCCCCAACCTCCCCCGGGACTGCCGAGCCCCACCAGATGTGCTTCCTCTCCCATGTCAGTTTAATTTGTGCCTGTGGTGTCTCTCACATAGGCCTACAAGCGGGAGTCAGACAAGGGAGGTGTGCTGGCCCTGGGGGTTGTTATCCTCTTCTCCCCGGCCTCCTTCAGTCAGGGCCCAGCTCTTCCCAGCCCAGCGCCGCGCCACGTTGTTCGTGCTCCCCAGGCTTGGTGGAGCGCTGACACAGTGCCACAACATTTCCCGTCCAAAAGAGATCTCACTCTCAACTCGATTTTTAATCAGAGTTTCCCCTTCTACAGACTCTGAAATGACCTGGGGAAGTGGATCCACCTGTCAGGTCAGCGGGAGAGGCGGCACGGGCGGCCAGCTCGGCCCCTGCCACATGCCCGGCACCTCACGGGGCGGAGGCGGATGAGAACAGAGGCACTGGGGATGAACGACCTCCACCCCGCGTGCCTCCCGTGGGGCTCACCAGGAGGGCACGGGATCGATGGAAAAGACTGAGCCCGACCATGCGGGAGCTGCCACACCACGGCCCGGCTCCCTGCACGGACATTTTCCTTCGCTCTTCCCCAGCTCGCAGCGTGCCGCAGGGTTAGCATCTGCTCGTACATCGCGTCCCGGCTTCCCCTGTCACGTCGGCGCTGCCCTGTGTTTGTCTTTCCCAGCGGCCAGGAAGAGATAAGCACACGTCTGTGTCTCTGCACTGCCCTCGCACTATCTCCCGCCGCCCTCCTCGCTGCCGTTAAAAGGAAAAAGCAAAAACAGAGTTGCTGAGGGGGAGCGTGTTTGGCCTTTAAAGTATTTGTGTTAATGAGTGACAGAATAAAGGATCTAAACCGGGATCTGCTCCACATTGAAGCTGAAGGATGAAGCGATGGTTTTCCTTGCTTGTTGTTTGGTTTTGCTTTTTAATCAGAGAAAAAGAGTACGGAAATGTGAAAGCCTCAGCTCCTAAATGCTAACTGCAACCAGCAGGATGAAGAGGCTGTAATCTGCTCATTTCATGCTTTTTGGGCAGCTGCAGCAATGGCTTCTGTAGTGTTTTCAAGGACCAGATGAGGCTGACTTTTATTAATTTACTTCAGCATTATGCAGGTCTGCCCAGTGGACCCAGCACGGCGCTGGCAGGACAGAAATGTTAACCCTCACGTGGCCGCACCTGCCACTCGACAGCTCAGCAATATGAAGGCAGGAGCAGAGGGGAGGCCAAAAAGCCCTCATTTTGACTCTGTTTTGCCCAAATTAGTTCCCATTCAATTCCCTTTCTCTGAAAGCAAACCCTCTGGTTCCTGGCACGGCAGCAGCGCTGGGTGTGCAGCCTGCCCCAGCCAGAGCACCCGCTCCTGCTGTACGTAAATCCTTCTGAGGGTAAATAAACGCGGCTGGACCCTCCTGGGGAGCTGTAGGGGATGTTACAGCAGCTCCCACCTCGCTTTTCTAAATTCACTCAGGTGGGAGCCATGGAAACAGAAGCAGCCCCAGCTGTTGTCGGTACCAACCAGTCAGCACGGGGGCGGCTGCACCTCCGCGCCCGCCGTGCCAGCACGCCATTTATCGGTGCACTTGGCAATGCGGGAGGGGAGCCGGGAAACGAACACCGACCGCTTTCGGCTTCCCACGCCTGCAGCAGGCAGTGCCCGCAGGAGGGCAGGTGCAGGGCTGATTTTATCTCACAGCGTGCTAACAAGCACTTTGCGCGGGCACACACCCAGACGCACACGCAGGCTGCTCATAAATTTGGCCGCGGCACCAGCTGCAAACACCACGCCGGGCATTTCTGCTCGTATTCTGCCGACCGAGGGCTTCGAAGGGGTTTGCAGCAACGCGTGAGAGACGATTCTCAGAACAAAAGCAACCCCGGAGCAAATTTTGCTTCCATTCTGCCTGACCTTGGCCAGGCTTTGTGCGGGAGGAGGTGGGGAGCTGCCGCCCAGCACGGGGAGCAGTCACCCCTCGGGGAGCAGGCTGTGACAGGCGGCAGGAGGTGATCCCGAGGTGTCCCCGGGCTCCCACCGCTGCTCAGCAGCAGCCGAGCTGCAGAACGGGTCCCAGACCTACGGCGCGGGGCCGTGCCACCACCCCGCCTGCTGTAACACTGGGAGCAAGCCGCTGCTTCGCATTCGGCTCAGAAACACTTGCAGCCCGCAGTGTTATTTCTGCAAAAAGCAAACGTTCGGTGTTTTCCAGTCGGCAGATAATCACTGGATAAGGCAGGTCGCCCCACACAGCCGCACCAAAAACAGCATTTACACAAAAACGCTGTCTTCATCCTCGAGCAGCTTAGCCAGGAGCTAATTGCTGTTCCCGTTGAAGCGAAACCTGCCTGCTTCCCATGGCATGTGCCTACATTGCTTCTATACAGCAGGCTCAGCTAAGGTCCTCCAGCACAAAGACCAGGAAGAAACCAACAAACAATGCTGTTGTTTTGGATTTTTCACCCATTTAGAAATTGAGAAATACTCCCAATATTTAGAATTCGACTTAACTCATTTAATTCTCCAGCCAAGGGAAGGATCCCAGGAGAGCCTCCCTTCTCCCCGAAGCAAAACCAAAGCGATCGAGATTGTTTTTCCCTTCAGATTAAACCATCCTTCCTCGGCTCTAGCCCATCTAATGCTGCAGCAATCTCATCCCCTCAGCATCTCATCTGAGCACTGCACTCATCCGCGCGGCTGCAACTACAGATCATTGACAGACGCGATCTTATCGATACCACGTCCGAGTGAAACTGCCTTTATCCCCGCATCCTTCGGCGGCCCGAACCCAGTGATGCCGGCACGGAGGATGCAGCCGCAGCCAGGAGGGAGATACCTCCCTCCAGCACCTCTCGCCCCTTCATAAACAGGCTGGGCACCGCAGCTCTCGGCACAGGGAACGCAAGCGCCGGATACAACAACGAGACCGCCAGCCCTGTTCAAAGAGAAAAAGGATGCAAGCGGGATGCATTTACTTACGTGAAGACTCAGTGCCAAACATGGCTGGCCCCAGATGCTGCTATTTTAAAAAGGAGAGAATAAAAAAGAGAGGAAGACGGAGGGAGTGTATGAGAGCAGGGATGAGACTGCTACACAGCAGGGGTCATGAAGCCAGACAATGCAGTCCAACCTATCCAAGCTGCCAGACTCTCCTCTCCTCTCTTCTCTTCTCCCCTCCTCTGCCCCACGCTGCAGACAGCTTTTCCTTGCCACCAAAGGTCCTTCTTCAGGCGGCCAAAGGCAGGAGCTTCTGTTTTAAATCCAAGAGATAAGGGAAGGCCGGCGTCCCTCCCGTGATAGCGGGAGGCAGAAATAGGTAGCAGCCACCAGACACTGCAATCCCCAGCCCCTGCTCTCAGTAAGACAATAGCATAGCTCATGCATACACTGGATGACGTCAGGACACTGCACAGACTGACTGCTGCTAACCAGAGGCTCGCAGGGGGCTCGGATGGAGCACGGCGATTCAAATGGGAATTCCTTTGTCACAAAATGCAGAAGACAAAGAAGCCGACGTGTATTTCCCTCCCCGATGATAAACCCCCCCCCGCCTCCTGCCCCGTGCTTTTAATGCCAGCACTGAAATATCTGCCGTGAATTCGCCCTTCTCTACTCGGCTGCACAAGATGCAAAGCGTTTCTTTGCAAACGCATCATGCAGAATAAATTTCTGGGACAAATGTCCTAGTAAATGCCATTTATGGCATATTCAATAAAGAATAATCATGAGTTTCCATCACTAACTCTCTTCATTATTTTTCCCTCAAAGAAAAATTAAATTCCTGGGCCAATCTACACTTCAAACATATTTTTCACGTGGTGCTGGCCAACTGTCTGATTTACTTAAATCTATTGTCAAAATACACTGTAGCAATGCTCTAACCATAATAAGTCACACATTTAAATAAAGAGAAAAATCCCAAACCACATTGATCCCACTGATAAAAAAGCACCCTAGCAACCAAAAAATGTTTTCTTTATTTTTTATTCTTTTAAACCATCTAGATTTAGCATTTCTTAGCCTCTGCAAGTGCATTTTTGAGTGCATTGGACATATCTTTTCTGACATTCAGTAATTTCAAAACGTTAAAATGTAGAAACAAAGACCTAAGCTGACTCCTTCCAGTCCTACTGCAGACAAAAGGCATTTCCATGCCTTGTGCTGGCAAGTGCAGCGAAGCAGTAAGCTGATGTTTGGAAGCCTGCAGACATCGGGGGTCATCTATAAGAAAGGCAGTCTGGAGGGGGTAAAAATTCGAAGGTTTCTAATAAATCTCCCTGAGCAAGCATCTGCAGCTACTAACATGGCAAGCGCCGATAAGCGCTGCTAGAGGCCAAGAAGAAAGGGAACACGCACAAATCCATTAGGCAAAGCACTTAAAGAAAAGCAACCCCCCCATTTCTGATCTTCTGCAGATTAACTGTTACCAAACACTCCCACTGCTCTGCCTGCTCGGGGGTTTGTGCATTTTGCGGAATGCGCCGTGTCACTGTGGCCGGCAGGCTGGGAAATCGGGTAAAGTCTAATGCTTGCAGCACCTTACACCAGAGCATCTCAACAGCTTAAATCATTCGGGGGCCAGCCAGCCATCGGCTGGGGTCACAGCTGCCCTAAGAGTAGACTGGAAAGCAAGGTATGAGTTGGAGCTGCAGCTGCCCACTGCCACACCAAGTCCTCTGCTCTTGGGGACGGGGAGCGCAGCCCCAAGTTCACACAACCCTAAACTCATGCAACCCCAAGCTCACACAATGTGTGTGCCCAGCAATGACAGTATGGACCCTGTACAGCACGGGGCTGTATTGAGCCCCATCTCCTTGTCCTCATACGGAGGGCTGGGGGCACCTCCAAGGCACACCAAGCTCCTCTGGTGGCCACCTCCGTTGGCACAAAATGCTCCTCAGCTTTTCCACGGCTCTCCACCCCGTTTGTCAAACAGACTCTTTGTATTCAGCACACACCCTGAGAACACTTAGTCCCACCAGGCTTTTGGGAGCGTTTTACTGTGTTTCATCCCTGGAACAGAGCCATGGGAGAGGCTGTGCCCTGGAGTGAGACATCTCACAACACGCTCTGTAACAGGCAGCTTCTGGTCTCTCCGCTGACAGACAGGACACGGGAGCACGGTGACTCAGAGCAACCCTTAGGCAGCGACTAACCAGGTGTCCTCCATCTGTTCTTAAGCACCTGAAATAATGACCTGGCTGTTCAATCGCAATTAAGATTTCCACTCATGTGCATGGGTGCTCAGCACCATGAAGACCTGTCCAAATTACTTCTGGCCACAGAGCTGTAAGGGCTGTGGCACAGATCCTCTGACGAGGCCCACAGTGTGGCTATTCCCAGAACTGAAGTAGTTATTTTGACTATTTAGAGCTGGTAACGCCTCCTTCGGCTGTACCAGCTTGACAAAAAGCTGTTGTGTGTGGAGCGAAGCAAGCCTTCTGGATCAGCTTTCAAGTGACCCAGGCAAGTTCACAGAGGAAACGTGTCCATTATGTACCTAAGCCTCTCAGCACCTTCAAACATCAATCTCTGGAACAAAACCCTTAGTGTTAATGTGCAGTGGCCTAAGAATAAGTTTTGCTCTGATGAGCAAATCCGAACTCCCCACAGCATTGTTTCCAGGGAAGGTGACAAAGCTCAGGGCCTTCCAATGACATCCTTGAAGGTGTCAGGGAGCCCAGGCCGGCAGCCAAGTTCTCATTACACTGACGCACATACCTTGTTGAAAAGCCCAAATAACCCCTGCGGTATCTGTGCAAGGATTTCATAACACTCCTGGTGGTTCGCGTTATGTTTGCCAGGTCAGTGCTTTAGGTTGTGGGGAAAGTGACACTTGACAGACTACTGAAAGACCTTCACTGAAATTCTTTATCAACTCTATCTAAAACTCGCAGCAAAATGACTTTGAGAAAGTATTAAAACCTGTATCCTCTCTTCTGCTTTTGTATGGCCGTAACCTCACAGTTAAGTGAGCCGGCCAGCAAAACATGGGATTTCTGTTTCCTAACCCGAGTCCTGCTATTGGTTTATTCTACAAAGAAGGGTTAACGAATTTCATCTCTGCCTATTTGAAGTCTATCTATCTCATACAGCTGTTCAGATTATGTAAATTAGCAGACAGAGAATGTCACAGGAAATCTGTAAGAATTATCATTGTCACGATCTGCTCACAATGTGCACAAGACATTGTTCAAGCATTACATTCAATATAACTTCCATATATTTCTCCACAAGCCAGCATGAAATATTTAAAGCAGCAAATATATATGTTGTTCAAAGCTCTCTGCTCTATGTTCATGTCTTCCAGAGAAAGGGATGTGCTCCTCAGCCCTTACCACTCTTTCAGCAGGTATTTCTTATTTCTCGATTTACTACTACACAAAAAGAATATACATATATTATTTTATTTTGTCAGGGCATAAGTCTAAACATTAAAGAATAGCTTGATTTTTAATAAAGCTAAAAAGGGAAATGTTAAATTTCTATACGGATGTAAATTTCTGCTTTAGAATAATTTCTCTCAAAAATGGTGCAGGCAGGAACGTGTGAGCTACTAACAGAGGCAGATTTGTATACACGCTTTACTCCTGATCCACTCCTATGGAAATCTTTATTCTCCCTTGTTTACAAAAAAAATTTAACTTTGAGTTAAATCCCCTTTTCCAGAGGAAAAACTCTAGGAAAGGAAAAGGAACCCATCACACCTGCGAGGTCCTCCTGCGGCGTCAGACTGGGAGGCTGCTTTCAGCAGGGGAGGTCTCGCCCATCTCCACCACGGTGAGGCAACTGATCTTACGTATCCCAGTCTCCAGAGGTCACACAGAGCAACCTCCATCATCCTCAAAGATGGCTAAGGTTTTTGTTTAGTTCATTAAACTCTGCCTTACTGTCCAAGTACGCTGCTCTGTCACAATACTGAAAGTTTTTTTTTAGGAGTTCACAAAGTTTAAGGCAGTTAAGGTGCTACTGGAAACCTCTGAGTGAATATGCAGTTAATCTGCACAATTCAACAGCTACCAAAAGGAATTTATTTTGCCTCTAGAAACATCAGCTCCCTCCTAAAACCACGGGCAGGCTACCCATCACCTCTGCTGTGAAGATCTCCAGCTTCTTTAGGTTTTGTTAACTCCAGCAGCAACTGACACACCTACTATTGATCTACATGACACCAACTGCAGTGGTTTCACATCAGTAGGCAGCTCACCTCCACCACATTTGCTCTCTCACTCCCCCTTCTTAGAAGAACAGGGAGAAAACATGATGGAAAAAGCTCAAAGGTTGAGATAAGGACAGGGAGATCACTCAACAATTATCATCACGGGCAAAACAGACTCAGCATAGGGAGAGTAATGTATTTTATTACCTATTTCTAACAGACTAGAGCAGTGAGAAACTAAAAACAAACTAAAAACACTGTTCCCCATCCACCCTCTTCTATATCTTCCCCCCAAGCAGAGCAGGGGAACAGGGAACGGGGGCTGCGGTCAGTCCCTGACGCTTCATCTCTGCCGCTCCCTCACGGTCCCTCTCTGCCCCTGCTCCCCGTGGGGTCCCTCCCACGGGATGCCGTCCTTCCCCAACTGAGCCTGCGGGGGCTGCCCACAGGCAGCAGCTCTTCAAGCACTGCTCCCACACGGCTCCGTACCACGGGGTCCATCCCCCAGGAGCAAACTGCTCCAGCACGGGTCCCCCACGGGCGGCAGCTCCCCCCAGACCCCCTGCTCCTGCGTGGGCTCCTCTCCACGGGCTGCAGCTCCGGCCCGGGGCCTGCTCCTGCGGGGGCTCTCCATGGGCCGCAGCCTCCTCCAGGCCACATCCACCTGCTCCACCGGGGGCTCCTCCACGGGCTGCAGCGTGGAGATCTGCTCCGTGTGGGACCCATGGGCTGCAGGGGGACAGCCTGCTCCACCAGGGGCCTCTCCACAGGCCACAGGGGAGCTGCTGCTGCGTGCATGGAGCACCTCCTGTCCTCCTGCTGCACTGACCTTGGGGGCTGCAGGGCTGGTTCCCTCACATTTTCTCACTCCTCTCTCCCAGCTGCTGTAGCACAGCAGATTTTTTCCCCCTTTCTTCAATCCTCTCTCCCAGAGGCCCACCCAGCGTCGCTCACTGGCTCAGCTCTGGCCAGCAGCAGGTCCCTTTTGGAGCCATCTGGAGCTGGCTCTGATCTGACATGGGGCAGCTGCTGGGCTCTGCTCACAGAGGCCACCCCTGCAGACCACCTGCTACCAAATCTTGCCATGTAAACCCAATACACCAACAAAATACCGCAAGGCCTTCTTTCAGGCTCTGGAGCATAACAGAGCAGAATGGCAGCACACAGCACTGAGCTGCAGCTCCATGTACACTTTCTCAGGTCGTATTTTACTCAACTTCACTGGCACTTAAATTAACTTCAATCAACACTTCTCGTGAAAAAAAATGAAACCATGATTATACTGGTTTCAGAATCTTCAGTGCTGCTACAAGTTCACTGCAAGGAAATGTCTGAAATGCTTCATTTTTGGAAACACAGGATCTTTCCCACTGCCCAGGCCAGCAAGTGGGAGCTGAGGTGCCTGGTTCCCATGAGCAGGACCACAACGGGAGCCAGGCCACCCAGAAACTGGGCACGAGGACTGGAAAATATCCCTGGATATCTGAGCTATTCCCCCTTTGCAAGTCGCAGTTCCCTTATTTCACTGGCACAGAAAGGAAGGAGTCAGCTGGCAGAAAAAAAATGTCAAGGTCTCTATCCTGATCAACATATAAAGCGGAATTTAGACCGGACTGGTTTGCTGACTGCGGGAATGTTTTTTTCTTATTTTCTCTTGCACTGATTTTTGGATGTTTTTGTACAGCCTATATTGCACTTATGCAACTCCATTTCATGCAAAAAAAAATCTGCAGTAATTTTAGCCAATTAATGCCTCAAACAACTACGTTTTCTGGGGAAAACATACACATGCACACACACACACACACAAAATGACAAGAGAGAATATGTACTTTGTTTTGCCACCAAAAATCTTTTTACGTCTGTCGGTCATAATCTGAGAGATGAAGTCTAAATGACAGATTGCATTTTTGAAAAGAGATACAATGAGGCATAATAGCCAATTATTACATTATTGCAGTATCTTTCAACTTCAGTTTTAAAAAAGAGCTTCAGCACTGCTCTGTAGGCAATTACTGCAAGCCATTCGTTATGGGCAGAAGAGATGCTCAGCAATCAGCAGAGAAGTTCCTTGTCTTCTGCATCCCCCAGGACACCCCTCTGGGACACACCTAATGGCCATGAAGCTCTGGCAGTTATGAAATGGTAGAGTACTGTGCACAGAAAGCTTTATGAAAAGAATGTTACATACAAGAAAGAAAAAAAAAAAGAAAGGATTAGCGCAGTATAGCCACTAAATGCTAAGGTAAGGCTGAGGTTGTGGATGCCAGGCAGGTGTCTTGCTCTTTTCAGAGGGCTAAGTGTTTGCTCCTCATTAGCCTCATGATCTCGAGAAAATCCCAAACCTTGGGCCTCTGTCTTTTCATGGGAACTAGGAACTTCTGTAGGTGACAAAGTCTTAAAATCTTAACCAATACAACCTACTTCTCCCCCGGTAGTCCCTGGACTCTACTTGAATTCCTGGGGTCCAGTAGCAGAGAGCAACAGAGCCAGATGGTACTCCCATTCCCTACAACAAATGGTAGAGTAAGTCTGCCATTTTCTACAACCACTTCCCTTCTTAGACTCAGTGTGAGACTGGAATATAATGCAATATTATTTTTTAAATGTCAGAATATAGCTCACCTCCTGTACAGTGTTGTCAAAAGATCAGGATGATGACTCAAATCTTTTTTTTTAATTTCACTTTTGTTGGTTTGTTTTTATGTTTAAAACAAAACCAGCCGAACTGAAAACTGCTTATTCATAAATATGTAGATAGTTACCAACACAGTGGGACCATCTACTCACTGTGTGCAAATGACGTTTCAAATCCAAATTACATGTGTTATTTTTTCAATAGTAGCAAGTCCTGTGCCCCAACAGAGCATATATAATGACTTCATTAAATTCTGAGAGCAGATTTTGTCCCAAATACATTAAATTGTGATGAAATAGGGCCACTACCATATCTGAAAAATGTACCAGCAGAACACACTACCTTTTGATATGAGCCAGGAGAACTTGAAAACAAAAGAAGCAACCAATGAGCACTGTGGTTAAATCAAGTACATTCAAATAACAAGCTATTTAAAAGCATTTTTAAATAATAAAATAGTAGAAGAAGAGTGCATATTTTCTACACTGAGGGAAATGCCTGAAATAGTTAGTTGGATTTTTTTTGCATGCTAAAATCTGGGTCATTTCCACAGATCTATGCCAAAGGACTGCACATATGGTACACATGAAAGCCTCAAATTTAAGAGTGAACAGAGGTGGATAACAAATTTTAAAAAAAGACTACAAACAAACTATCATTTCTTATGTAACACTGAGGGATGACAGATTAGGATTAAGGCCTACTCGTAACAAACCACATGCAAATGGTATCAGAGAGAACATGTGTGCCCCAGGAAAAAAAAATAAATCCAATTTATATGCCTAAAAAGTAAGAGAGAAGACTTAGAACAGTAGTAAACATTGCCAGCACAGCATTATGATCCACATTAATAACGCTGTCTGATCTAATGCCAAAACTTCACAGTTGAGAGTAAGATTAAATTTAAATTACTTGTCAGTCAGAATAAACATAGTAAGAATGTTAAATTTGATATTACAAATAGCAATGATTTCATCATTATGTACAGAAAAAATTAAGAAGGATTTCTAAGTCTACAAAGGAATACCCACAAGGCAATACAAGGAGGTGTCCAAGGTATTCAGCTCAGCTTCCCAAAGGAAATAAGATTCACATGGATACACTCTGTGTGTGCATGAGTCCCTGCTTAATAACTGGAAGTGGTCAGCCACTGCAACCTAGCTTAGCAGAGGGGCCGGGGAAACCATGGCATCCTGCGTGCTCAGTGACTGCACGTAATTAGATAGGGAGGAGACGACTTACAAAGGTCCCTCCTGCATGAGACAGTGCTGTGTTGAATACACTACTATAAAAGAGCCCACGGTATAACCATGGGAAAACTTCAATCAGAGGTTTATTTTTATTTTCCTATGTGAATACTTGTGTGCATATGATGGGATAAGCTGACACTGCAGCAATAAATATAAAACAGTTGCAGAGTCAGTCAGGAAACCAAATCCACTGGAAACTAAGCTTCACTAGTTCCACTGGACAAAACTCCAGTCATTTAAGGATTTCAGGTTTCCCAAGGCTTAGGATTTTTGTTGTGTCCCAGCCTCTAGTTCCATGGGCTCCAACCAACTTCCATGCAGTGCCAGCCCAGCAGACTGGAGATGTGAAGTATCTCCCTTGAAATAAAAGAAAGAAAAATTCTCAACCATCAGATCTCGTAAATGCTTGGATACCTTGATTAACACAGCTTTTCTGAGAAAGAAAAGCCACTTTAAAAGTCAATAAAACAATGTAAGCAGCAGCTTGAGCAGTGCTAGAAATCCCGTTTGCACACGCTGCTGCAGGCACTGACGTCCACCGGCGAGGCTCAGACTGCGGGCTCCGGGCAGTGAGCCTGGACACAGCAGTCCCATCGGATACACACTCAACAGTGGAACAGTAAAACCCCTCCTGGAAAGGCAACGTTCCCCAAATTCAAAAAGACTTATCTGGATAAGGGCCAACCTGAGGTCTCAGATGAGGAAACTTCCACCACAGCGCTTAAGCATAGTCCCACCGGCTTTTATGGGAAGTACGCTCAAACCTGATGGACACCTTGGAAATGTTCTCCTAAACAAAGCACTAGAGAAAGTGTCAGGCATTTAGTCACGGTAACACAAGGCTTACCTACATGGCTAGAGGAAAATAAGATGGAAGGGGTGGTGTCGTTTGGCCTCCTCATGGCAGATTCCGCTGCACCAACGTCCTTCCTGCCAGACGCCAGTCCCAGAGGAAAACTGCAGAAACTCCCAAGTCCAGCCTCACGTGGGAACTCACCTTTGGAAGGTCTGCCTCCACGAGGAGCTCACAGCACCTACTGGCTCACAGGCTTCCTCTCACAGCGAAATGCCCTGCTGCCAAAATACGGAGGTGACTATCGCTTATGCCTTTTGTGCAGTGATGGACGAACACCATGGCTCAACCGTGACTCTAAATGGGCTCGATCCTAAGTGGCACAGTAATTGAGCAGCAACTAAATGACCAGACATTAACCTTATTCAAGTTTCTTGGAAACTATGACAGGAATTGGGGGTCTCCCCATGAGCAAACCACACTGCGCAGGTCCCATGGCCCGCAGCTCCCTTCCAGGCCCTTGTCCTGGAGAGGCGGTGGTACCCGTGGAGCTGCTCTTCCAGCAGCACAAAGAGAGGATGGAGACGTGGGAGCTGCAATTCCCAATCTCCAGAGCACTCATCTTGGGAAAGTGCTGTTCAGCACAATTAGAGCACTGATTTGAAGTAATTACCCTTCTTGTCGCTTCAGCAGTCGCCAACCCTAGCAGTGCCTATTTCTCTCCGCTGACTACAGAGTACACAGGGAGCCAGGCTTGAGCAGCTCAGACGCAGACATCTACTGATGCATAGATGAAGCATATCCTTTGTGCCTTGGAAATTTAGGGGAAATATAGGAAAAGGAGCTGGGGTCAGGAGCCTCCTACTTCAGGGAAGGAAATGTAGATCCCTGCACTCCTAACCCCACCTTGTATGGTGCCCTATGTTATGGGTGCGAGGTCCCCTGAAGCAGGTCCCAGCCTTCAGCGTGACCAAGTCACCCAAAGAGCAGGTGTTTAGCTGAGAGAGACACCTTTTTCCCTGTACAGCTGCATAAATATCCATTACACCACTGATTGAAGAGTATCTCGATACTTGGAAGCGCTGTGCCAAGTGTATTCTCTGGCTTCAGCATCATGAAAGATTCAAGAACCTGTGTCCGGTACTAGACAGCAAGGAGAGTTTATCGGCTTTATCAGCCCCAGCAGGAAGTTCATGCTGAGCACGGCATTTGCAGGTACACAATGAAGATAAAATTGCAAGTCGCTTCACTGAAGAGAAAGTCTCCCTTGCAATCAGAGACATTCCTCCTTCTAGCAAATGAAAGCACGGAGACACATCCCTTTCAGGTCAAAGATTTTGTGGCCCTTTTGGCACACTGGATTTATTTACTCAAAGATACCCAAATCAGCCACCAGCCAGACAGGAGAGCTTCAGTTTGGAGCAGAGCACATGCACACGGCGCGTCCCCACCGCCAGCTGCAGGGCAAGCACATCTCCTCCGAGCATCCCTCCTTGATTCTCCACAAAACACATCCATCTTGAGGTGACTGCAGGCTCCGCTTAGCGCTGTGTGCTGTCAGTCAGTGCTGTTTACCCACTTCAGCCTCTGGTCCTGTTTACACTACAGGCAAGTAGTGTTTGACACCACTTATCCTTAGCGGAACATGGCTTGGTTGTTGGCCAAAACAAAACCTCAGGCACAAGGAAGGGCTCGTCCCCTGCGTGGGGCTGGTAGGGCTGGCTCCCAGCACTGCGACTGCTCCATGGGACCTCTGCAGCACCTGCAGGGCAGAGGCTCACGCGTCCTCCACTCTTAAATATAAGTGAAACAGCGTGAGAAATGTATCCTGTATGAATGGTTACTGAAAACTCTCAAGAGGACTAGAAGAAGATGTATTTTGAACTATTTTACATGGACTATTGTACCTCTCTGCAGCTCATACCAACCATCACTGGAAACACTACCCTGGATGTATGGGGTCCAGCATGGCATATTCCTTGATCTCAACCATCACATCTGTTTATAAAGTGGTAAAAACAGGCTTTCAGGCTTCATTACTTTTCTTGTTGCTAACCGTGTGTCTGATTGAAATTGAAACAAAAAAGAAACAAAACTTTCTGAACACGTTATAGATAGGGAAAAGCAAAGGGTTAAGCACTTTAATAAGAAAAGGATATGTGATATCAAGTGTCCAACTATGAACATAGAGCTTCCCCTGGCATGTGGTGTCAGGTCCCAGGGAAAAGACCTCAGTGGAAAGTCCAACTATGTCTTAATCATGTGCTCAGCATGCCCCTTACTCCAAATACCTTTCGCATGTCTGTGCAGAGGGAGTTAAGGCTCTACTGGAACATTGCTTTCATTGTATACAATAATTGCTTCTTGCCAGAGCAATTATTTTCACAGAATATATTCTATGAAAAATAGTTCGCTTAGTTCAACTTCTGCCCTGCATTACAGAAGCAAATGAAAGCAACACAGACGTGAATTTATATTTCATCAGCAAACTAACCCTTCACCAAACTTTTCATTGTCATTTACTAGCTTGAATTAACATCAATTTAAATGCAGTTCAACAGATAACAGCTGCTTCAAGAAATGCCAGTAACTTTCTTTTGCTTTAAAATAATGTAGAAGATGAAAAAACCAAGCAGCACTGCATAGCACCACTGGCTGAAATGTGCCCTGTGTGTCCTTTGATAACCGCCTGTGCTGACGCACGGCAGGCTGCTCCGGACAGACACATGCTGCACACTCACTGTGGAAGCCAAAAGGGAACTGGAATATTTTAATCGCAAGAACCACGGTAACAGCTCAGCTCTGCAGCAGTGTGGTGGATTTACATGCAATAAGCTGCAGAGCCAGAAGTCTTCAGGGCAGGAGCTTTCTGAAGGGGTAATTTCCTCGTTAACAAGATGGAGCTAAAACGTATTTTCTTTGAAATCTGCCTTTTTAATTGTTCTTGTTTTCCCTTGTTATCGTGTACTTAAAACAGAGTGATTCACTGGTTTCTAACAGACAAAGACTATTATGTCTCCAGCAGTAAACACAAACCAAAAACAAATCAAATAAAAAGCAGGTGATGGACAGTGTGGACAGCGCTTCTGCAAAAAGTCACGGTGAGATGGAAAATCTACATCTCCAGGGATGTTTAAAACAAGAACAAGACAGAAATATTCACAGATCTTTATTCAAGCCAAAATCCAAATCAGATGACACGGGTATAGCAAGGTGGCCGCTTACCCACCCACGCAGCCACAGCCAAGCTCAGGTCCCACCCAGCTGCACCTCCCTGCTCACGCAGGGTGCTCAGGGCCACGTCGCGATGGGTTTTGAGTGTCTCCAAGGATGGAGACTCCACGACGTGTCTGGGCAACCCACGTCTGACCACCCTCAGGGTCAAAAAGTGTTTTCTTATGTTTGGACAAGATTTCATGTGTTTTGGCTTGTGCTTGTTGCCTCTTGCCCCGTCACTGGCCCCACTGGGAATCCCATCTGCATTTGCACCTCCACCTCAAAGGCTGCGGCCCCTGAAACTCAGCCTTACCAGCTGAGTATTCTTCGGGCTTCTGTAATCTGCCCAAGCCTATTCATGCACAAGAAATATTCTGTCCAGCACTCTGTTGTATGTCTTTTTACTTCAGATGCAGCCAGCACATTGTAAGAAACAGGAAGCCTGGACCTGAAAGCACAACATCATGTCTCCTCCTAATGCACAGCTACAGACGCATAAATACAGGTGTCTGGGAAGAGCATTTTTAGTGAAAACTTTAATAAAGAATCCACTTCTGCCAAATTAAGACCCCAAAAATGCTTTTGATTAGATTGAGCTTGGTTTGAGAGTCTAGCAAAAAAAGATTTTAGTACAGTAAGAAGTACTAGCTATAAGCATCAGAAAACATGTTTTTGCCTGTCCCCTTTCACCATCGTTAAAAAATACTTGGAAATTACAGTATTAACAGGACTGCTTTACCAACCTATTAGTACAGAAGTAACTCTTTCAATTGCAGGGTCAGGAAAAAATCCATGCTGTGATGACATGGCTAAACATTTCCATGTCATCAAGCCCAATGAAACAGGTTGTTTTATGCAACTTGGACGCTTCTGCAGATAAAAAAAAGGTAATTAGAAGCTTTAATTGCATATCCTCCCAAATCAAGGACTTTTCTACAACATATTTTGCGGACTTACACAGCACAAGAGGTAGACAGTAGTGCAGAAACAAATGTTTTATACTTTTTAAAAGTTACAATGCTCTTTATTGATTCTTGAAAATAATCAGGCAACAAATATACTTTTTTGACTTTGTTGCAAAACAACTGAAAGAGAGGTTCTGAATTTCCTTGATTTGAGGCATGAATGACCTCAGAGGAAAATATGACCTTCTCAGTGAAGTCTTTGTGTTGTGTGGTTTTTTTTCCTTCCAATTGACAGATGAATTAATATACTGTTGGCAACAAACAAAACTTTTTCATCCTCTTAAGATGCATCAATTTTAGCTCAGGCTGTACATTGAAAACACCACTGTTTAATTTTCTTTCACAAGCAAATACATCCCTACTTCTACTGGCAGCACTGAGCCTTAGTTTTGCGGCTTCTGCAGCAGCCAGCTACGGTTCTCTGTTACCAGCCTCTGCCACCTTTACCAACCCAGGAGATCAGCGGGTTCCCACTCATCCCAGAAAGTGCAAAACCACCTCTTTTTAGGAGGTTCACCTTGACCTTTTGCTGCAGTGAATGGTGTGGTCATGACCTAGCTAGCTAAACATACAGCCTTTGGTCATTTTGGTACCCCTTCATACCAGGTCAACGAGTCTGACATTGTTCCCCAACCAGTCAGAGCTCAGCCTCTGGATAACACAGCCTTTAGATACCAGACATTCATGAGGCATTCCTTTAAAACAGCTCCTATAAGAACTGTCAAACGCAGAACATCACTTTTTCATTTCAAAGACGGTTGAAGTAATTTCTGAGCAAAGCTTGAGAAGAAATTGAAGATTCCCTAGTGTCAAAGATGCTGTTTAAATGGGAACGGAGCAGTCAATCCCATATGACAAGACTTGATCTCAAGGCAGGAGTAGATTAGCAAAATGAAACACAGTCCCACAAAGGTGGCAGTCCTTGAACTCCCACCACAGCAGGAGTTCACAAGGCATCTTTCACTCAGGCTAACTCTTTTGCCATTTTATTTATGTTTTTATTTTGCATTGAGTTTGCTGGCTTCAAGCTGTCCCTGTGCTTTTACCCTTTCACAGTCTCACCTTTGTGAGTTCCTACGCTTACGAATAAACCGTTTCTCTTTCCACTTCCATCCCACAACTCTCACATCCTCTTTCTACATCCTGCACAACCGATCAGAAAACGCGGACAGCGGAGCACAGTGAGCCCCCAGTGCCTCCGGCACTCCTGGTAACAGCTTCCCAAGAGCTCCAGCACGGTTTCTGCCTAAAAGCTTCACATTTTAAACCTGTGCTCGCTACACAGTGCCCTTCTGCGACAGTAAGTATCAGCTCCCCCACATGGCGAGCACTGGCCCTTTACACAGACGTGACACCTTGCAGGAGCTCTTGCTCCTCACTGATTTCGAGTCCAGACACAGATCATCTGAGGAATGTGCTCACCCTGCCAAGGTCCGGAGATTCTCCATCAGCCCCCCTACCCTACACCCGCAAACTGCCCACATCGTGAGTCTCCTCGCATACCTTGGAGCCCACCTCCCCTGCCCCGGAGCCTGCAGCACGCAGCCAGCCCTGTTCTTCTGTCGCAGACACGACTGCTGCTCCCCTGACCTTGCTGGAGTCCCACAACAAACCCCAAAAGCCACTGACAACGGGAACTGGCTGTCACCTCCGTGCCTATGGGTTGCCACATCCAGCCAAGGCCACCCCCTTACCTGGTTCTACCATTAAAAAAAAAAAAAAAAAAAAAAAAAAGCAAATTCCCCGATTTTGCGTTGGTGGGGAGCTAAAAAAATTATACAAGAGTTGTGCTTCTCAAAACCCACCTTCACAGGACTCACAGAACAGCAAAAGCTGTGTCTGAGAAACAGCAGGCTTACAAAAGCACTCCAAAAGAGACTTCCTAGTGTCATTACAGCTATGCAGTACAGAGCCCTGCCGAGCAAACACTGAAGGACCCTAAATCAATATTGCTGGATTGCTGCGGGGCAGCGATGCACAGGACGGACAGGGTTTTTTCAGAGGTAAACCAAGGTTTTGGCTGCTACGAGGATATCGTTGCACATGCAACGCTTTTATCTAAAATCTTTGTGTGACTGAAATGCAGGGCTGCACCTTGAGGACCAGGCTGGGCTGGAAAGCCAGAAAACTGACGGTCAGAGCATGTCAGAGAGAAACCACAGAGGCAGCCAGGACGGGCTGGAGTGTGTGCATGGGGAAAGATGAATGGAAGGAAGCGGGAGAAGGTTTACGAATGAAATGTCAGGGAGTCACCGGGAATGAGGTGACACCCCTCTGTGCAGCAAGGCTGCGTGAGCCACATCCCCAAGCTGAGGACAGCATCAGCAGTGAACCTCCTCCGAACCAGCGTGGCGTTCAGAGGAATTTTCCCACAGTGAGGATCACATTCATCACCCCGCGCCAGGAACAATATTGCATTGTAATGTCTCCGGGATTCTAGCAGACGTAAGAAGAAACATTTAACCTCAATAAGGAAGCTCTGAGAAGTATCTGAGCAATGCAGAGCAATGCTCTTTCGGCTGCGGTACTGCATGGGAGGCTTTTTACATGTCAGCCACATTGCTAAACACAGCGATGTGAACTCAAGTGAGGAATGAAGCCGGAAAGCCCAGGTTTTAATAAATCCTGAAAGGCTGATGGTCACGCACCCCTTCCACCAGTACCCTGCTACCCCCAGGCAGATAAAAGCAGGTGTCTGAACCTACAGACAGACATGGCCAAAAAACAAAAACAACAAAAAAAAGACAGAAAAAGAAACACTGAAGATGAACTTGAAGTGCTTTTCTTACCTGTACAATCTTACAGACGTGTCAATGCGAAGCAAACACGGTAATGTCTACATCAACAACACTGCCGGCTTCACTTCTTTTTCAAAAACTAATAGTTCAAATCATTTTTTTAATGTCTTTGTTGTTTGTTTGTTTGTTTAAGTTTTTCTAGCATGGTAGAGCCTATGCCCTCTTAAGAACTGGACTCGTCTTATCTTCAATGGTCACTTATTATTCTTCTTACTCTTTAATCTTAAAGTTATCTTTCTTAGCATTGTGACCAGAGCAGGATTTCACAGCCACTCTGTTTTTCTTTTGGCTAGGGAGCACTCTGAGCTTTCTCACAATCATTACAGCAGGAAAGCTGTAGCCTACACAAAGAGGAAAACATAAATTATGCTATGACAGCTTTATAAGGCTAATTCCAATAAATATCCCCCAGTAGGCTCCTATTCACTGTTTCTTTACAATAGCTAGTAGGGATTTTTCTGCTGGAAGCGCATGAATTTCGATGGTATTTTATCAGGGAAGTCCAGACAGGACAGGAGGACGACGAGGACCCTCTGGGGCTGACCGGTTCGAGCCCTGGCCTGGGGCAGGACAGACCATTTCATGAACAGACGGATGCCGTTCCCTTTTCCCACCTCGGGTCACTCCCAGCCAGATTTCTGTCAAGGCTTCTGCCCTCACTCTGCCCTCACCTAACACGGGGCAGGTTCTGGATCCTTCTCACAGAAGCCGCCCCTACGGCCCCCCGCGAACAAAACCTTGCCACATTACCCACTACAGGCTGGCCTGTGCTGGAGGACCAGGCCTGTCACACAGTCACCAGCACGGCCAGAGGCCAGCCCAGCACAGCCTCCGAATGAGGTCTTGCTTTTTCCAGCATCGCTTCAGTGTTTTGTTCAGGCATGCAGAAAGTCTGCAAACACCACTCAAAGCTTTTTAGCTCAGCAGGATCTTTATATGCGTATAAAATTTATACGTATTTATACTCATCCTAGGTACTGCCACTGGATTTTTATCGAAAACACCACCACAGAAGCCCACCTTGCAGACAGAAAGAAATGATGGCTGTTTCAACCATGCTGAGGTTATGAAGGCTGAGGATTAAAATCAGAGGTTGAAGGACGGGGTCCAAAAACCAGAAGTGCCTAGTACTGAAGCATCATCACAGCACAGAAAACAACACTCGCAGATTAATTTCCTCTTATGTTCCACTTGACATGGGACTATCAAATTAGTGATTTCTATCCTCAGACTAACTCCTTTCTCATAACCTCAATGCACAAAATAACTAAGACTCTAAGCTGCAACATTCAAAATATTATAACACTTAATCTGCTGTCCCAGTTCTTGCCACCTTCATGTACCAACTCTCCTGTTCTGACTACTAAAATATAGCTGCAATAACTTTCAAAACTACTGGGAAAGACTTTTACATTTTCCCATTGTGGCATGCCCAGCCAGCTACGGACTTCTCCCTTTGCTCTCCACGAAATGCCTTTTAGCCAATCTCCCTGCACTTTTCCTTTTCAGCTCAAGCACAGAGCACTTGACCCCACCCCTGCTTTTTGTTGTGAAATTGGAGCATGCCCAACATTTTTTCCTCAGTAGACACTTTATTTTTAAATCAATGGCTAAGAATGCAGCATAATATATCTTGAAACAAATGTCCTTAGTCATCGTTTCCATAATATTTCAACTCCTTCGCAGGAAATATGATTCAGAAGAGAACAGCACCGGAATAAAAACCCAATCTTTTCTACTAGGTAATGTCCACAGCTCTTCATTTCAGAGCTGAGCAATAATAAAAAAAAAACAAACTGCAGTAATGAAACTTCAGATAAACAGGGACTCTCTGGAACAGCACTATGAAACAACTGGAGAGCCGTCTCAAAGGCACACCGTATTTCAGTGGCACATAGCTGGTCTGCTACTGAACACTGAAATGCTGTTGGCCATGTTAGAGACATGACAGACCTTCCACAGCTCCAAATAAGTTTCATATTTAATAGGAGATAGCACAGGTCTAAAACTGACTGACCTCTTCACGAACAAATTCTCACCGATCCCAACTGGCCTGTTGTCGTAGGGAAGGTTTTCTAACCCACGGGAGGAGAGAAAAGGTCTCCTATACTAAAATTCACTGATGCTTCTTAAAAGCCCTTCAGGCTTGCACAGAAAGTGAGGTGAAACCTCACCTCTCCGATACTTCTAACAAGCTCATTTGCTCCCACTTCTTTTCCCACAGCACTGATAAATAAAGGCATCTCTGCTTGGGTTCAATGGCAAGAAGCGTAGCTGTAATGCCTGAAGTGTCAGGTTCAAATTTTAAGGTTTTGTAAATGAAATTTTTATAAATCCCAAGGCCGTGCTAGCTACCCTGTGAATCTGGACAGGCAGTTTCAGTCACAGCCAAGCTCTTGCTTCCCTCCTTGCTGCACTACGCTTTGTTACCAAAGTGCTCCTGCCACGGAACGTGAAAGCAGATGAATCTGCCCCTGCACTTGGAGATCTTGTAGGTAATAAGATAGTGCATTGAGTAAATGTATCTCACTAAGTGCAACCAGGGGAAAAAAATAGGAAATGTTGCTGCAAATTAATTGCCATTAAATTGTTTCATTTCTTCTTTCCTTTAACTGAATTATAACTTTGGCTTTGTTCACTGTCATGTTTTTTACTTCTATTTTTAAATTCTTTCTACTAAAACAAGTAGGAATTGACTGTATGTGAAATAATAAAGATTACACTGCTATTTTCCATGCGGACATATTCAAAAACACACAGAACTTAAGTTCAAACCATCACGACCAACTATAAAAGCACGCTTACATTCACGTTGCCATGATCCTTTTTACTTATTGAAGCCAGAGAGAAATCAGCTATTGACGCCACTGTGAGCTGGTTAGACCATTCAAAAAAAATACAGGATTTTTTCGAAACAGGTATAGTATCGGAAAACGTCATTAAGAACAGTCAACTGAATTACCTAACAGGAATTAAATAAACTAAGTGTAAGAAAAAAAAGTGGTAATCAAAACACAAGGTAGTCAATAGCCTGATCTGTGTTAGTGTTTTCTCTCAAGTCCATTATAAGGTTAAAGAGAATTATAAACATCTGTTTTCTAAAGTCAGCTTAACAAAGGCAACATAGACAGGACTGGACCACATCTGAAGTTCATGAGCTATAGAAATAATCCCACAGCATTTGCCACCTGGCTGACACCAGGGTTCTCTCTGAACACAAAGGTGAGGAAGCTATAGGCTTCTTGTGCTCCCGAAAGGAAAAAGCTCCTTGCAACCCAGCCCAGTTCCCAGCTGGGACGAACACCAGTCTGAGAAGAACAGAGCAAAACACTGACTCCCACCTGCTTCTAAGCCCTGGGGATTTGGGTCATTTTGTGCTACACACCTGAGAGGTACAAACTCTCCACGTGTAAGCTTCCACCTCATGTTCCCAAAGAGCCCAGTGGTCTCAAACCCAGGTACCAAAGGCATGCTTCTCCTGGAGAACGGATACGGACATTCCCATCTCAAATTCTTAAGGGACAGTCCATCCAAAGAAACAAAACAAGCTTTCTAGTCACAAACGTCGTACCGTAAAAGGCACTGAAGCAATGTGAGGCCGAGGCACCCTACCAGTTGGACCTTATCCCACCTTAAAGCCCTGGGTTTACTCAGAGCCCCTCTCCCAACCATCCTGCTCGCCTCTTCTGACCTTTGTCGGTAAAAAGGCCTCTGCTCCTATAGGATCTCCTTTTATAAAGGCTTTTTCTCTTGCTGCCCATGCACTTCGGATCTAGCCCATCTCATCAGCAGTCAGCTCTGCCTAACCACACGGGGAGACCTTCTGACGTCAGGGCCGTGCAGGCTGAAGCTGGCTGCCACAGTTGTGTGGCAAAGCTGCTGAGCTCAGACCGGGCCAGGAAATCTCCTCCGGCCCCGACTGCCCATGAGGCATCACATCTGTGCTGAAATAAGTGCTGTGACCCAGAGCAAAAGTTACAACTGTAATGGTTTTCATACACCAAAAGGGGATCTGTGACTTTACAGGGGGATGTTCCGCGTGGTTACAAACACATCTGAGAGCTCCTGCGCCTCCCACCTACTGGTAGTAAACAGAAAGTAACAGCGATCCTTAAGTTTCTGTTTCTGGTTAACACTGACCAGAGGAAAAGCGGTTAACAAACCAATGGCAGAAAAGATAAATACCTGGCTAAAAGCCTGTTAAACTAAAATATAACCCTATACACTGAGTTAGGCAGAAGCAGGATGTTTTCAAACACACCCCCTGGTTTGATATCTTATCACTTACTCTTCCAAGTCCCCAAAAGAAGCAGCAGTCCATGCATAAAAGGTCTTTAATCTTGCCCGAAGAGAAAATTAGTAATGGAAACATTCACTGAATCGCTACGTCATGCAAATTAAGCAGTCAAAACCACAACACACTGTCAAGACCTTGTCATGGGTGAAACATTCCCTATTTGACTTCACGTCAAACTTCCAACATCTGCAATTATCTGTAGTGTCCTAGCACTGCAAAACGCTTTGGCACTTTGTAGGAAAGGTTTTCCAAAGATGTCAGGATGAGGGATCAGACCTGACAGCCCAACATGCACTTTGTGCTTAACGGTCAGCCACTGGCAGGGGATCCATTTCCACCTCCCAAGTGTGAGACTCATTTAACATGCAGAGACGTGCCACAAGGCACCCAAAGGAGAGCAAGCATGAAATCTCTGAGAGGGCATATATACAGCCAGAGCATCAAACAGCCTGTAAAGGGATTCGGCACAGCTAAAGTAGCAGTGAACAGGTTTGCTGGTTTTCTGTTTTTCAGGTTGCCCAAAGCCCCATCCAGCCTGGCCTTGAGCACCTCCAGGGATGGGGCACCCACAGCTGCTCTGGGCAGCCTGCCCCAGTGCCTCACCACCCCCACAGTAAAATTTCTTCCTCATGTCTAATCTAGGTAATTAGGCTTCAGCCACCTCAAGACCTCGAGAAAAACCTCCAAAGCAAGACAAACCAAATCTGACAGCATCTTTAGTAAATAATGTTTTTCATTAGGTCCAGGAGCAATAAAATCAAAACTTCTGGTCAGTCAATGCCCTTCTGTTTCCATTTACGGTTAAGAATGCAAAAAACTTGACCATAATTTCTTTCCCAAACTTGCATCAGCCTGTTCCAATTTGGGGACAGAATTCAGTCTAGTCAAACATATTTTCAAACAATATGGTTTATTTATAATCGGAAAAGTGATCTTAGTAGTCATCGAAATTACTAGAAGTTACTAAATTTAAAACACAACAAGCGCATTTTCTTCTCTCCTCGTACAGAGCAACAGCCTGAGCAGAGCCTCTGAGCGCTGCTGTGCCCGGCTCCACAGAATGCCCTCCCTCTGCCACCAGCTGCACTCGGAGCCAGGGGAAAACAAAAAACATAGCAAAAAACACACCAATGAATAAATAAATAAATCTCAAACCAGACAAACAAACACCATGTTATGAACGGCAAAGAATCTGAAGTATATAATCTTTTACATACTGCAGTTCACCTGTATTTCCTGAGTCCTACCACCCTACCTAAAGAAGGTGACTGCAGAGGAAGGAGCTGCAGTGGCAGTACAAATTGTAAGACTAAAATATCAGTGTTGTTTAGGTCTCGTAAGAGCTAAAGGAGAAGGGATGCTGTAAGTGTATGTAGAATAAAGGACCAGAATGACAAGCAGCTATTCAATAAAACAAGGGATAAGCTGAGAACTATGCAAGAAAACAGGCTTTCACAAACTACAAAATTTAATTGCAAAAATCACTATCAGAAGGTGATGCTGAAGTCAAGAACCCAGCAAAACTCAGGACTGGAATGACAGTATGAATATTCACAAGGGTAACAGAGGGAAAGTGAAGCAGCAAACCTGCATGTGCAAGTGAAATACATATTAAGAAGGAGAGGCAGATTAGGATTGGCTCATTAAGAGTTATTTTACATTGCCTGCAAAGAAAAAGAAAGCCATCACCCCTCCCAAAATTATATATAAATAAATCAAACCAACCCAAACCGGGGCTAGAAATGCCCTCAGTGAATCTATTATTGCGATTCATGTTCTGCATAGTTCCTGGAGCACTGCCTGCTATCGTGCATGAAAGCCCCATACTGCTCAGAAATATCAGGAACACGTTAAAAACTGGTTTAGAAATAACAGGAAACCGTGCGATGATTCCCAGACCGAGCTGAGAAGCTTTCAACACGCATTACGCTGCGTTTGAACAGGAGACCGTCCTTTCCTCCCCAGTTAGCACAGCGATCCATCATGCTTGCTCTGCATGTATCACTGCAAGAGCACGGCTGTGCTCTGACAGGTATTTCTGGCTGCAGGTCCGCTGTTAGTGCTTCTCCTCCCCAAACGCCTGCTGTGGCTGCTCTCCCTACCCGGCAGGGACCTGGCTAGCAGCAGAGAGCCAGTGCGCACATCAGCTCTGCTGGAGCGATGGGGGGCGAAACCAGAAGCAAGCAAGACGAGCGTATGGAAAGTGCTGAAGCGAACTGGGATCACCGTGTCGGACAACATCTGGCCAGCTGTCTGCCTGTTTTTGCAGCAGAAGGCAGGTGGGCACCAGTGATGAGGAGCTGCCCGGAGGACGCCCTGGCCTTCACGCTGAGCGAAGCCCGATTTGGCTGGGTTGTCACTCTCTGCCCACGAGGGCAGTCAGTGCTACGTAACAGCCCCAGGCCTTCCGAGTAAAAAGGTCAAGATTTTGCCTTCACAAAGGCTTTACAGCAAATGGGCGTTGATTATGATGCATGCAGGAGATGGAGGGCAAAGTCACTGCTCTGACACAGAGATGTTGCTCAGATGCTGCTTCCCGGTAATCACTGGGCGCCTGCCTCCAGCTCATTAGGCATCATTTCCCAGCCTCCCCTACAACGCGCTGAACTCATGCATCTGATTACTGGAAATGAATTTTCATGACAATTAAACCCTATCCTTCCTGCCTCTTTATTTTCAATCAAAGAACCTTTCCCTGGGAAGCAGACAGCCTTGTTGCGAGCATGAGTAGAGGAAATTAAAATAAATGATAGCAAAGATGCAGTGCCTTTTATATTATCTGGGATGGCTCCTCGAGGATTTCAGAGAGAACACCAGCATGAAAAGGAAGCTGCGTGTTCTGCCTCTTCCTACAGAGATGGATGTTAAAACACTTCTCATCTAAATTAGTTTTTAGATTTGTAAAAAGAAAGTGATACATGGATTTTGAATCCTTGCCGTACCATTATCTGTGTTTTTCCAGGTGCTGCACAACTTGAAGGGGCCTTGGTGACACAGCTGAAGCAACAGAAAAGTAAATTCGAACACAGTTGGAAGAGGAGTATGAGAGAAAGTAGTTATTTATTGAAGATCTGGAGAGTAAATGAGAATGGGACACTCAAGGGGCACTGGATAACACTTGGGAAACAAACCAACACGGCAGGCATTATTTGGCCTTTCCTGTACGTGTAAATTGTTGCTCATGCAAAATATGCAGTAAACCTTCCTAATATTTTATACTTGTCTATATGCTCTCAGTTCCAGATATTATAACGCTGTTGGACAAATCTAGCTGTTAAAAGTAATTCCATAGGAGGCTACTTAGCAAACTAATTTATTTTAATTCTTTTGACCTTGTCGCTGTTGTTCAGCAGGGGAAGATGTGGTAAGCTAAGGAAAGGCTGTGGGTTTATCTACCAAGACAGTTATTCTAAGTCACTGCCTTTCCAATTAACATGGTATTTTATTCCGTATTAAATGCAAGAGAGGAAAAGGCTGAAATATTATGCAAACAGATAGTGATTCACTGGAACAGAGTATTAGCCCTAAGCCCTGGCACTCAATGACAGTCACTGCTAGCCATACAAATTTATTTTTTTGTATTCTCTTTTTGTAATCTCTCTAAAATCTTATGTATGCTGCTGCCTTGATATACACTAACGAATACTTTTGTTCCATTTATGAGTACGTGTTATAAAAACACATCACAGCTGAAACTGGTCCTACTATAACACTTTGCAGACAAAAAATATTTTAAGTATTCAAATTGTTTCTGCCCACTATGCCTGACCGCAAGCCTCCTTACCTGAGGTAGTCCTTCACTTACAGTAATCCACACACACACAAATGAGTTTAATAGCCATGAAGCAGATGTGGACTTGGCATTAAAGAACAGTAAACCTGCTTGTCACCTTGCAACCTACTCTAAACCATGCCCGCAATACCATTTGTCATCTCTTGCTACTTACATTTCTCTTTGGTCTATCCAGATAGATCAGGTAAAGGTGGGAGCTCGCATTTAACACACAACCATACAGAAACTATCTAGTTGAAACTCCCCAGAGAAGCTCATGGATAAAGCCCCAGTGAAACCGAAGTGCTGTATTCCAGGGGCACCTGATATCGAAGAGACTGCTTTGACTGTCTGAGCAGCTGCAAACAGCTGCATACTCCTATTTTTAAATGATGCTATTGTGCATACATATCATATCAATGGCGGTCCAGAGAAAACATAAAGCAGCTTGAGGAAATGAATGAACAGAGCTAGACTTTGGCTGATTTATTAAAAAAAAACAAAAAAAATGATTTATAAAAAATAATCCACTAAAAGATTCTCTTATCAAGGCAAACTTAAGCATCATAGAAAGGCAGTGACTTCTTTCCTGACAAATCCCTAACAAAAAAGTCAAGTGCTAAAAATGAGCAGCATAAATATTCTTCTATAAAGACGATATTGAATCAAAGGGGTCATTTTGTAAGACTTGCATCAGTGTCCACATTTACAGATGTCTGAATGGGTCAGCTGTATCTGGAGAAAAAAATCCAAAAAATAACCACCACCTTTAGTATGTTTGTACACGTACACAAAAAACAACAAACAAAAATGCTCAGAGAGATGATAGATGAGATTTATCTAATAACAACTGGGCAGAAGACGAACCTTCAGGAAATTAAGCCAGTTTTGGTGTTTGTGTGGAAGAAGCCAGCCAACAGGTGACACTGGAACGTGCCCGTGGGCCGTGATCCCTGCAGGACTGCTGGTGCAGATCTCCATGTGTGAAGCACACCTGAAGTGACAGCCTTCTGCCTGGGAGCGGGCCGTGGGGTTGGGAAGCCCGTGCTCCTGGTCTGCTGGATGTCTGAGCTGCTCCAGCTGCAGGGGGGGCTGCCAGTGGCCCTGGATTTTCTGCTTTTTGTCCTACTTAAAAGAATTTTACTGCAGTCACTGTTGTTCCTTTAGTTTACCAAGGAACCTCTCGTGAACCTCAGCTTCCCTCTGGCCTTGTAAGAGCAATGCCGACCATCTCGATCACCTCACGAGTGGACTTCTGTAGGTCAAGGATGGGTCATATCTGCCTTACATCAGTTGGAGGATGACCTCACAACCATACTTCTTACGGTGTGACAACACTCAGCTGCCTACCCACCCCCTGCGGATAACTGGGTGCACCACAAGCATCGAGGATCTCCGTGTGTGTACGGGGGGATCCATCCCCTGACACGCTTCCTACATGGCGGCGTGCCTCGGTGTGTGCGCATGTAATGGGAACAGACGACGACCGCTCCTTAGGTCTGACCCACGAGGAGACCTCAGGCCTGTCGGACTACATTTCCCACAGTACCACCACCGGCTCGCCATGTCGCCGGACTCGTGTCTTTAACAGGATGCCCTCTAGTGCATAGCCTGGAGATGGACTTTTCCCCTCCTGCCCACGCCACTGTGTATCAGAGGCAAGATCTGCTTGAGGTAGCATAGGCACGGCAACCCCAGGGCTCAGCTGCAGGGCTGATCTAAGGGCTAGAAGAGAGCTAGCAACGACGAGGAAAAAGAAAAACCCTACAAACCAATGCTCTTTAGCAAAGTCTTACCTTACTGCTCCTATCTGAACAGCAACCGCTAGGATATGGAAGTGACCGGAATGCAAGTGCTGTGAGTTCTAGTTAGTTTCTGCATGAGAAACAGCTGCTGAATAGAAACTACGATTTTATCCGCTCCATAAACAATTCAATTAATCCTTTCTAACAAACTTAACTTCAGCAACGACACGCCAAACAGTAACGTCAACGGTCTCTGTAAATAAATATGCTGTTTATTTTGTTCACAACAAATTAAGAACAGAATCCAAGATTCAGACCATTTTCATCTGCTATCGTGAAGTGTTGCAATCCCATGACCAGAGGGCCACACATGTTATGAAAAGAGTCGAGGACCTGAATCGGCAGGCAATACCCTTCTTGCTGAACGGCTCACTTGCAGCAGCCTAACACAGCATAACCAGATTTGTTTGAACTGCCTCATGTTTTTTGGTCTCGTATTATTTTATGGTGTTCTCACATCTCTCATTAATACTGATTTCTATTCAAAACCTGCAGGGTAACTTCCTGCAAATCACCAGATAAGACACACAGTACAGAATTACACTGGTGTGTGGGTAAAAAGAGAATAATGCACACATATTAGATCGTATATCAGATATTTAATGATTTTCCTACAGCTAGCAAAGCACTTTCTGCTTTATTACTATGCTTATTATACCGAGTATATAAATAAGTAAGTGCATGTTAATAAGAAAAGTAGTGGCTCAGTAAAGCATCTAGGTTTTGAAATAACACAGGTGCTTCTCAAAACATTACCCTGTAGATATAATTCTAGCCTGTATGTTTAAAATACACACCCCAAATAAACTAACATTGTAAACTGGAACAAGGAAGATACTTTCAATACCAGCTTATTTACACCTTAAAGACCAAAGGTAGATAAAATCTAAGGTGGGAGGGGGAAAGGAAGAGAACAAAGCCCTTGGTTATCCAGGAGCTAAAGGGCAGGCTGGGGTACACCTGGTAAGAACAAAGCTGTGTGGTACTGCTTCCCTATACAAACACAGGTCTAGAGAGCAGCAAAGCCCGTCCTGCACAGGACAAATCTCTACCAGCTCTGCTACCTTAATGGATTGCTGCTCTCCTACATCATGCAAGGAGAAGTCCCGAGGGGCTAAGCCCAGAAGCTGAGCTGCCGCAACACCGAGCGTCTCCAGCACGAGGCTCTGCGAGGGGACGCCTGCTCCCTGGGACACCACGACCTCCTCTGCTCCTGAAACAGCGATGTCTGGGGGAAAATGCTTCACAAAGCGTCACTGCTCCTGGCATCGCTCTCCCTTAAGCACTTCCCTGTCACATTACATTAGAAAAGGGAAAGAAACACAAAATTAAACAAGAGAGATTTTGGCAGACCTCTCTTTATTCACTTACTGTTTATTATTGATTTTTGTGCCTATGCTGAAGGATCACAGGCTCATGTGTTTGGAGGAGGACCACCACACCGTGTGTGTGTTTTGTTGCTGTTTTTTTAACAATTAAAAAAGTCCCTAGTGTTCACCCTGGGATAAATCAAAGAACTCCTCTGTGGCTCTCATGGTCCACTGCAAAGATGCGAAGGGGTCATGTCATGGTCCAGACTGAGAGGCCTGAGATCCCACTGCCTGGGATGACCCTGAGGGTTGTGCTGTCCCGTCTATGACCAAGCTGGGTCAGCATCTAAAGCCCCTGAGCCAATTTACAATGCAGGACTGGTGGCTGATCTAATTTGTACAAACAAACAAACACCTGACCCCTAGCAGCCTCGTTATGAAGTGAACGGAGAGTACAGAGGTGTACCAAGGCATGCATTTCTGTGATACAGCAAGAGGAACTCCACTGTATCTAGAGACGATCAGATTCATGATGAAAATGCAGTAAAATTAAGAATTTTAGATCTACCTGAGAGCAGACTAGTACTTCAATCACCGTAACTCTTCAGCTGAGTAATTTACCAGTTACTTGCTTTGGTTCATATTGTATAAAATTTCTCTCGTTGTTAGAAAGCGCACAACACTTTGCAAAATGGAAAATTTATCTTGCAGCTTTCAGAACTTACAATGACACGTGGGCAGACAACCCACCAGAACCCTTTGAACTCAAAAGGATCCGAGAAACTTTGCGGTTTAAGTTTAGACAAGTAGGCTTTTTCTAACACACAATACACACAAAATATCTATATTTAATGCTATCTACCCTGCTCTGCTATCGGTTCTCAGTTTCATGATACCCGTGATGTTCCACAAGAAGACAGCAAATGCGCACGGGCTTACTTCAGATCGCTGGGAGGTGTCTGGGAGCCACTCATGCAGAACAGCCTCTCCTGAAAGGACCTACTGCTGAAAAACTCTGGGGGCAACACAGCCATTTCATTAAGTCAGTGGGAGCTTTGTTGAAGTGCTGACCTCTTTGAAGCAGTCAGCAGACTTGCTCGAAATAACTGTGTAAAGTTAAATTCCATTTCTACCTCACAGACACGTATCTATGAGCCAACGCTTTAAAATAAAGCAATATCAGCCCTGTACAGATATTGCCTGCAAGGCCCAGGATGTTCAAATATACCCCTCTGCTTTGGGGGATGACAAAAAGCTCAGAAATAAAGTTGTACCTGCTAAAAGGAGGACTCAGTAAGACCTTAAGAGCTGTCTAAAACCACACAATATTTATCAAAATAAACCCGCCACACAAGCAGATACTGAATACTTCAGTAAAGTCACTAATGTGACAGTATGGTAAGAAGTATAATACAGTAGTCCCCAAACCAAAATGAATACTTGTTTCACTTCTGAATGTGAACAAAACTGTCAAACATGGAGGAAAAAAAAAAAAGAAGTGCAAGAAAACAGATACTCTGACGAGAGAAACAGACAAAATTCAAAGAGTGCAGCACGTTCGAGACATGGCTGAGTGCGAGACGAAGGGAACACACATAAATGATCCTGCTGAAAGAAGTGGCATTTGGAAAATCAAGCCAAGTTTCAGGATGGTTTTAATATACTGATGAAAATCCCTAGCCTATGCCAGAATACCTCATATATATAAGACACAGACCCACGCTCTAACACCACTGAGAAAGCAGTACTATGTGAAACTTCACAATTTTAAAGATGACAATAAATTAAGCAACAGGGGTAAATGAAAAACTGGATATAACACAAAATAAATAAATCATGCCAGACCAACCAGAAGTGTTTCTTTATTAAAAAATATCCAGTTTGCCAGCCAAGAAAAATGAGTAGCTCCAAACTATCTGGATTTCAGTGAAGTATTTGACACAGTGACATAGGAAGTTAGTTAAAGCAGGAGATGGGGGGAACTGAGAGGGAAGAACTGGCAAAGATGGAAAACTGCCACTTGCTGGGAAGCACTGGGGGAAAAGGAGAGGCTCATAAAGCTGTCAGCTCAACCTTACTGAATATTTTCATTACCAAAGCCAGAAGGGTGCAGGAGAAAGCTGGTATAAGCTGCCAGTACAGAGCAGAAATGAATCATTACGCAGGGAGAAACGGAGCCTGGGCAAGCTGCAGTGAAGGAAACTGGATCAAAGTTAATGGTGCAAAGTGCGAGAGAGCAGCAAGAGCTGCTGCCTGCAGCTGGCCAGCTGCACGGACAGAAACATCCAGCAGACTACACGACCACAGTACTACCACCCTCTGAGGAGATGCTGACACAAAAAGGCAATTGTAACTGCATAAATACACGGCAAAGCATGTCCAGTGGCAGGAGGGAAACGTTAATGACACTATGTAAACAGCAGTTAATGGAGCCCTATCTTGGCATACTATGTACAATGCTGGTTACGTGGTTATGAAATGGATGGAAAACTGAAACAGGTCAAATGTAACTAGAACGAACAAGAAAATACAGGCATATTATGAGAGCAGACCAGTGTAGTTTGCTCTGTCCTGAACAGGGACTGGGAAGGAAAAATCCCCATGAACACACGGGGCAGCAATCCTCACCGCAGCAGCACAGACTTTAAAGCTAGAGGAGGACCTGTCACAAGCACAAATGCCTACAAACCAGCCATGAATAAATTCGGGCTGGAATTAGAACAGGGTTTCTGACCAGCTCTGGCAAACCAGCGCAGAGGTTTATGAAAAGATACCAAATTACCAAAATGTGGCTGGGGACTGCAGAAGGTGACCCAGAGAGCCACCCCCGGCTCTTCATTTCCACGCAGCACAGTTCCCACATCACCACCACAGCAGGCAGAGGAATTAGGCTGGGAAATCCTGGGTGACAGTCCTGACTCCAGACTGACAAAAGGCCTGGACCGTGGCATGGGCCACATCCTCACTCTCCAGAGCCAGGCAACTCCTGCAATCCGGGCAGACTGGGCAGTTCTGTAACTGATGGGAACTCCTCATGGGTTGTATCCCCCCGACCATGGCTTTAGGGGCTGCTGTTAACACACCCGTGGTCAGCACTTGAAAACAGCAGACTCCTGGCAGGTTTTCCTAGAGGGAGATTCGAGTTAAGAACACGTGGGACAGCATTTACTGCTGAGGAGATGCTCTGGTGCTTGTATCGCTCCTGCTCTGTCCTAACCCAACGAGTTGTATGAATGGGCACAGGGACCCACGGCAGGAGCCTACTCGGAGCAGGCAGACGCATCCCTGAAGCCAAGTGCTGTTGAGGAGACACTTCTGCCGCCTAACAGCAGCAGGGCACCACGGGCCAGCAGCACTCCTGCGACAGGTCAGGTTTACCCTCCTTTTTCAAAGTGGAGGAAATGACCGGTCTAGGACTCTAAGCTGGGATCTGGGTAAAACCTACCGGCCGGGCACGCTGCCAGCAAGTTCACTTCAGAATTAAAAATAGCAAGAGAAATTTCACATGGAAGATTAAGCACGTCAATAGATCACGTAACCTTGCACCAGACCGAGCCGTGCTGTAAACAGTTTTCAGCATAAAGCACACAGGCAGTGCCATCGAAACATTTATTTATGCGAAGACCAATGTCTACAGTAGTCTCAGGTTGCAAACCCGTTTTCTTGAGAAATGAATGACAGCCTTACGAAATCAAACGACGACGATGATAACATTTCTTGTGCTTTAAATCTGATCTCCAAGCGCCTTGCTGCTGGGCATAAGAACCAGCATATCAACCTAACAGGCCTGACATTTAATAAGCCAAGTTTATTTCTAGAAAGTGAACTGGAAATTAAATCTCCTGGTTGCAGCTGGCACACTGTGCACAAAAGGAATCTTACGATGACTGCATTTCATTTTTGCCCTATAGCTTTTATCCTTCTAATTGGTACATTTAAGTGCACTTGATCACTTAAGCACTGAATTTACCACCGTGGTAAATCTCCACTTCAGACTCCACAATAATAAATCTTTGTCTTCTCTTAGCAGCTGGCGAGTTTTGATTTGGACTTTGAATTCAGGTCTTTTCCTCAGGCTTAACAGTAACAACTTGTTTGTTCTGTCTTCTGAAAGCGCGACATTAACTCCTCTCTTTAACTGCATTAGCGCTGCTTAAGCTTGGCGTTCTCTGCTAAAATCGGCCGCGCTTCTGTAGTGCCGGCCTAAGAAACACACCAGAGGCAATTAGTCTGTGCTGGTAGCTTACAAAGCAACTTTCACTCATTAGTATTTACACAGCATCACTGGGCCACATGACACCTCGCAGGCACGAGGACAAGCTCGAGTTTATAATACAATCTCTCAATAGATGCCTCCGATGCCACAAAGAGCTAATTTAAAAACAGGTGGAGGGGGCCTCAGACAATTAACAGAGGAGGAGCACTCCCGCAAATACCTCACAGCCCGGCCAGGGGACCAAGCTGTGGTTTGTCTGAAACTCTTTGACAAATGCCTCCTGTAAAAAGGGAAAAGTTGGATGTGACCATCAAATGACAAGGGAGAAAACTGGTTTTGGAGGAAGGGATGGGGTCTCTACCCCCAGTTTTGCTACAGGCCGCTGGCAGTGCCCTGGTCGACTGTTTAGACCCCGGTCTGTGAGACTTTACGCACATTACTGCCTTTTCACTAAAGGTCAGGACTCATGCTCACAGAACCATGTCACTGAAGGTCCGCAGGACCAGGGCCTCGTTTCCCCCTGTGTCCTCCCTGCCCAGTTCAATACAAACCTCAACAGTGTTCGACAAACCCACAGCTATTTGGAGCGGGGCCTCACTTTGTCGAACATGAAATACCTTCTTAAACAACGAGCCTTGCGACGAGAAGACTGAGTCTTGGCTCAGTGTGACTGCCGTACAAGATGATCTTAGAGGTCTTTTCCAACCTCAGTGACTCTGAGAGTCACAATTTTCTGACTGCGATGTTCCCTTTTGTAGATTTGAGTCCAGAGCAAACTGCTGGGTCACCCAACGCAAGCTGCCACTTCAGTCGTTTTATTTGCTTTGCCACTTGCCAGCAAGACAAACAGCTCTGTTTTACAAGGCACAGCTCACACGCAGGGCCTGTCGGCTGACTGGGAGCACGGAAACCCCAGCCCCTTGCCTACAGGAGCCCCAGCACACCCTGGAGCCACCGCGGCCGCGGCGCTTGCGCAACCTGCCTGTGCACGGGCAACAACGCTTCCAGCTGGCTTTTCTTTCCTCATCTCAACACCACAGCGTTTTTAACACTCAGCTCTCAGTTTATTGCAGGCCACAAGATTTCATTCACCTCACTGAGGCATGGCAGTGCTCACTGCACTGACAGTCTTAATACCAAAAGACCCAAAGCTGCAAAGCCACAGCATCGCTTGCCATAGCATTTAGGTCACATCTCCACGAATCTCTGTTAAAAACATACTTCACGTAGGAAGTCCTCGGGATTCAGCTTGCAGCCACCCCTATCTGTAACATTTGTCTTCTCTACATTTTGAGTACCTGCTATTTTCTTCCCATGACATAGCTTACAGTCTAATCAACCACACCTCCATACCTTATTTCTGTTAGCGTATTACGCCCCAAATGTCTCGCAGCAAGGCTTCTTCAGACCTCAGATTGTTGTGGCCCCAGTTCTGCCAAACAGCGCATGCACTTTACCTTTAAACACTTCGGAAGCTTGCTAGATGTCTGTCAACTAGATCACAGTTCTCACTCCTCCTTAGTTATGATCAAGTTGCCTTTGTGGCTTCTCTGTGGTTAGATAAACATTTGACCTTCCTTATGCCATTGGTGTAAGGTGTTTTTTCTAGACTCTGCACAGTTCTTCTCAGAGACTGCTGCAATTTCCAGAATCCATTCTAAAATACAGACACACCATTCCCTCAAAAAAAGTGTTTTGCCTATGCGGAGGCAACACCATCTTCCTAATTTCTGCCAGGTGTTGCTCTAAAGGCAGGCACTGACAACCCTCAGTGCTTCTTATCTTCCGCAGATTCAAATTTACCATGTAGATTTCTGCATTTACTTCTAGCTTTGTTTATGAAATAAGTGCCAAAAAAGTACATTTCTATTTTAATTGTTCCTCTTAATTTGCAATCAAAGCCTTTGCACGGCTGCTCAGAAAGTTAGGACCAAAAACCTATGCGTACAATGGGGCTTATGTTCTTCCAGGCTAAATTTATATTGGCACTCGGTGGATCCTTTGGAAAATCCCACTACATATATGCCGTTTTAGGAGCACTTCTGAAAATTTTCATCAACAGATGGAGGATATTAGGCTTCAGTTAGAAGCTCACAGTACAACTCAGTGGTTGCCTATCAGTCAGCGTTACAGTACATTCACTCAAGATTTTATCAAATACCATTTTGTAGGCTCTCACCTATTTTCCCTGGAATACTGGCTGCCAATATTCTAGAACTTCTGTAATAAGAAAGACAATTTCTTAAAGAAGTGCTTTCAGAAAACCTTGCATTTCTTACAGACTTCACCCTGTTTCCTGAATTTGACTCCGACTGAAAAATTAAGTTCAATCAAATAAAAATCAAATTCCTGAAGAAATGCCAAAATCTGTAGAAAACCAATGTTCTCCTGTATCATTTTATGCTGCATCCATTGGGAATTAATCTAGCAGGTTTTGTTATGGCTTTTCCTCCCCATTTCACCGCAAGAATCCCAAGTTTAGTTTATAAAGAATTTTGCCATAAATAACACTGCTTTCATGCACATTATATTCTTTTCCACAAAGAGTGAAAGGGGAATTTCCAAGCATACCATGCTGAAAATATACATGAGTAAAACAGTTTAAATATGCTGTACAATGTCCTCTTGCATTTTAGCCTACATCCCAATAATTTTTTTTCCAAAAAACATACACAAAAAAAAGACCAAAGAAACCTCTCACATTCAAGCCTGCCTGGAGGATCAGCAACAGCTACGAATGCTTCACAGGACTGTAAGCGATACAGCTGAAGACAGAAGCTAACAGTAAACAAAACAAGATTTACTTTAATTCCACTAGGATTGCAGAAAAGTAGGATCTGCATTGAGGAAAGGCTCCATTTACATTCTGATAAACCCAAAAGTTAAAGACAAGTAATTCGGGGTCAGTGAGACCAGTAGCACTGCAAAGCACTACCTCAACCAAGAACCGTAAGCACAACAAACTGTAGCTGTATAAAATTTGAATGATTTATTTTTAGAAATCTATATGCCAGCCCTGCTAGGAGTGGTCATGTATTTCAAATTTTACTTTCAACAGTCCAGTTCACAGAAAAAAAAAAAAGAAAAAAAAATCATCAACACTGCATTTTTCAGGGAGTTCCACCGATTTTTGGTGGAATCAGAATTTTGCTCCGGGTTTTGTGTTATTATAACATACTCCTTTCAGTGGTTCACTCAGTGAACACTCATGAACTCACCCGTCATAACAACAAAAGCTGCCTTTGAAAGGCCAGGCAACTACCTGCAAGCCCGTGAACCTACAATAACTGTCCTGTTCCTTTCAAGAGTTAGAACAGAGTTGTTCGCTCACGTTTAATCCGGTTGCGACTCCCTGGCTTTGCTCAAGTTAATCTTTTCCAGCCCTCATGCTTAATTTCCCAGGCTTGAATTTACGAGCAGAACCAACACCTTCTGTCATCCGCGGGGAAATCGTGGCCACTGGGTGACTTTTAGTAACAGAGGAGTGGTTTCTGCTGCTAGGGTTTGAGACCAGTGGGAACTAAATCCCATTGCAACCTGCTGGAGAGCAGCACGCTGCACCAACGCTGAGTGCAGATCTGCAGGATCAGGAAGACCAGCGAAGAGAAGATCAGAAAGATCACAGAATCCCAGAATGGCTTGGGGTGGAAGGGACCTTTAAGCCCACCCTTTTCCAAGCCCCCTGCCATGGGCAGGGACACCTCCCACCAGACCAGGTTGCCCAAAGCCCCATCCAGCCTGGCCTTGAACACCTCCAGGGATGGGGCATCCACAGCTTCTCTGGGCAGCCTGTGCCAGGGTCTCATCACCCTCAGGGTAAAGAATTTCCTCCTTACACCTAATCTAAACCTACCCTATTCTAGTTTAAAGCCATTACTCCTTGTCTTATCACTCCACTCCCTGATAGAGAGTCCCTCCCCAGCGATGAGATGGGCTTTGCTCCATCCTCTCATGCCTCCTCTGTTCATCTCCTACAGAATTTCTGCTTACAGAATCGCACACAACTTTCTTGCTTGGTTAAGTGCTGGATAGGTTTGGTAAAATGAAGGTTCAATGAGTTTTACTGCAGTGGTCCAAGTGCTTTATTTATCTAAGCCTGTGCGATGCACATGCCAGTAAATGTACTTTAGCTGGACCAGATTCCTGTAGGACCTGGCTGCCTGAGAAGCTCTCAACTCTGTGTCTTCAAAAAGACTCTTCTTGGACGAAGAGAAAGTGTTGTTACCCTAATTTTACAGAGGACAGAGAAGCACTTAGAACACGTCTGCTCTGCTCTCCTGCCCATTCAAGCACAAAACCTGGCTGTAATTGAGTAATCTGGCGCTGGCTAGTGTTACAAGCCTTGCTGCACATCAGCCTCTTTCTTCCCCTCTCCAGATGGCTGGCACCAGGCACAGTGCTTCAGACTCTGGGCTCCAAGAGAATCCTATTACATGGTCACAGACCCCACATAATTAAAATCCTCGGTCATTATTTCAGTAGGATCATCAGAATTAAGGAGAAAAAAAAAAGGGAAAGAGAAAGAAAAATACAGTGTGCCCCAGAAGACGACTTATGGCGAGGAGAGCTAGCTGTAACTGCAGCGACGTGCTCTCTCCCCTGGCTGCTGTCCCCACATCCATCCAGAGTGACCTGGGAGGCAACATCTCTCCTTTTCCCTCGTGGCACTGGCTACAAACCCTCCTTCGGACGCTGAGCTGTGAGAGCGCAGGGCCCTGCTGCAGCGCAGCCGGAGCGGGATGTCCTGCACTAAGCCGGCGGCACAACACGGGCACCTACCAAGCTAGGCTGGCTCGTTCCTTCTGATTATTCACGCCTTCAGGAAAAAAAGGTTTCATGATTCCTCTGCCCTCTGCAACCCAAAAGCTTCCGAGGAGCCTTCCTGTCTGCCTCGTCGCGAGCCGGCTGCAGTCAATGCTCTGGTCAGTAAATCCGTCCTCCTGGTGCACTTCAGGAGGTTAAATAAAATACTCAGAAACTTCAACTGCTGGGCCTTTCTCCCTCTTAGGATACAAATAAAGAGCCAAACTGTTATTTGAGGAAAAAACAACCAGGGTTGCACGTATTTATAAGAGGTGTGTCTTAGTTCGGATTAACGTGGCATTCAGAAACTGCAAGTGCCAACGTGGAAGAAAAGTACAGCACATTATTTATACAAAGTAATCACGTCTACTTAATTATTTTGGAGAAAGACAGCAACATCCGCTTCCTTAGCCACTTATTCTGCGTTTAATATTTTAACCTGGCATATTAAGCTTTCTCTATTGCTTCCTGGTTAAAGGCACCGTGCAGCTGGAAGAGTTCGCGCTCTCCCGTTCACAGAAACTTTATGACTTGATCTGTACAAGCTTCAGTAAAACGCGAAAACCATGAAACACAACAATCAGATTTAGCATCAGTATTTTTCTACGGCAGACTAGATTTCCCCTGGTTACATTGCTGCAATCCGCTCTCCACTGAGGACACTGGAATTACACCTGCCCAAAATTGCGGAGACTCTTGCAGCCCGTCAGCCTAATTAAACACACGGCATGACGGACTTGCCCTACCAGCTTGGCCACAGCTATAAAACACTCCGGGCAAGCACATCTGCCCAACTTCAGAGGAGGAATAAAGGCCCCACACTTGTTCTTAATAAAACCTAAAGCCAGAAGTGACCACTGGACTACTGGGTGAGACCTTCCTCGATTACCCTGACCGCTGACGCTGCCCAGCCTATTGCACAAGCTCTCGCTGAAAACTGATTTAACGCTGCACTGGTGACTCTTATTGCGCCATCCGAGCTGGAGACTTTCAGAAATGGGAAACCCAAAGGTTCCTTTAGCAGCTGATCCATGGCTTGTTAAAAATTAATGACTTTTTATGACTTAATTGAGTTTGCCCTCTGCTTCTACCCATCAATTCTTATTCTTTTCATGACTAAATGGCCACCTATTCCCCAAGACAATACCTCTTTAATGCAACCTAGCCATCTCTCAGTCAAGTCTCTTACTCCATACTGCGTATCTCCAGCCCTTAAACCCCTTTGTTGCTGCCTTCTCCAGTTCTCCACCTTCCTTTTAAAAATACCGACGCCAGGCATGGAAAAACAGAACCACGCCAACACAGGCACTGTCAGAAATAACATTACCCTCGCGTGGTACTCTCCTTCCCATGCCACGGCAGCCCTTCATATCGCAGCAGCCAACCGCAGACACGATTTCATGAGGTGCAAACCATACCTGGGGGCTGCACCGCTCTTCCTGGCTGCCTACGTCCGCATCTGGTGGTACAGAAAACCAGTTCGCCTGACTGACCTCGACAGATCCAGATCTCGCTCGGAAAATGCCGAGTCATTGTTTTTAATCACCTTATTATTTTTTACGTCATCCAGAACTTTTGCTAGCAATGTTTATGCTCTTCTTTTCACACCACTGCGATAAGTTTGATGAATATCACAGCTGGTGCGCTTTGAGAAGCCTTACCCCAGTGACAGCATCCCATTGTGACTAACTGGAACGAAAAGCCACAATGAATCACATGGGTTTTAATTCATTCAGGAGAGCTTTGAAAAAAAAAAAATTAAAAAAAATCCCACCCACCACCACCAAAAACTCCCCGCTATTGCTAGTGCTGATTTTTTAATAAACACCACTTAGGAACAGATGACGCACAAAGGCCACATTGTTCTCCCATGGTAACTAATTTTCACCACACGCTTTGGGACTCGCTGGTAATTTCTTCAGCCTTTTTAACTGAAAAAAAATAACCAACCTGGGAAAAATGAACAGTTTCAAGATACAACTGCCCAATTCAGGCTGGCTAACGCTGCATGGGTTCCTGCTGATTCAGTGTACTAGTGGCGTATTGCCCTATCACGTCTGCATAGGCAAAGTCCATCCCAACAGCGATTACCTTCCAGCAGACTTGCACACTTATCATTCAGAAGAGCAATCTAGTACCTAATTTTTATCAGAAACATCATAAAAGCTTTGATCGTGTTAAATCGGTACAACACACACCACAAATTGTGCAGGAAAATATGTTAACTCCATTCCATATATTACCCTAATCCAAGCATATTCCCCGTAATAACCAGTCTGGTTTTACCCTTTAAAGAAACCAAGAGTTTTCCACAAATAAATTTTTCCTTTTGAATCCCTCATCCGTGCCTACACCACCTGCTGCTAGGAAAGCTCCCGGAGAGAATTAGCTGCCCCGTAACTTAAGCTGGGTTAGTATTTACACAGTCCCTCAGCCTACGGTACTGAGATAAGCCTGCTATGGAAATGAACCGAGACCGGGCACACAGGAGAGTAAATTGCTTCTGATTGTTGTGGCTTAGGCTTGGGAATTAAACGCGCTGCCCGAGCACCTGAAATGCTCAGTTATTCTCAAAAGTACGGAAAAAAGCATGAAGCCGTGGGGGGAAAACAGCAGTTTCGTTACTCGTCATTTACACGGAAGGACCAGCAGAAGTAGCTGGTGGCTGAGAATCAGACACAGGACTCTCCCCTCCGAGGGCTCGCTAGTCAAAACAAGGAGATCTGCTCTTTGAGAGAAGTCACGGCACAAGTCCTGTGTCAAACCACGCTCCAGCTAACCGCGAGCTTCAGCCGGGCACGGTCACAGCTCGCCCCGTGCTTCTTCACCTGTGCTCACGGCGTGAAGCAGAGGAGGAGGGGAGGTCCAGCAGTGCCCCCCAGCCCCAGCACACCTGCGGGCAGCAGCGGGCAGGCTGGCACAGCAAGCAGCCGAGCTTCGGGCAGCATCCCTCAAGGCGGGGAAGGGAAGGGCGATAAAACGCTGGGAGGTAATTTGGGCTGCTCGCCTCAAAGCACGCCCTGGGATTTCTGTGGCGCTGGGGCTCCTGGAGCTAGGAGGACCCCCAAGCCAAGCACCCCCGGGGCTGGCAGGACCCCACCACCCCGCTCCACCCGCCCCGCTCCCTCCCGAGCCCACCTCACAGCCCCGCTGCTGCCCTCCCAGCACCTCGCACGGCCCCGGGGGCCGCCAGAGCCGTGCCCCGTGCGCTCACCCCGGGCAGGGCCGGGGGTGCCCCGGGGCGAGCCGCCGGCCCCGGCCTCTCGCGGGAGCCCCCCCGGGAGCCCCCCCGGGCCCGGCAGCGCCCCGAGGCCGCCCCGCGGGCCTCGCCCGGTGCCCGGCGGGGACGAGGAGCCGCGGTTACCTGTGGTTAAATTGTCGTTGATCTTCAGGGGCACCCGCAGGATGTAGACGAGGAAGAGCATGACGAAGAACCACAGCGTCCAGAGGTAGGTCCACGACCAGACGATGCAGGACTTGAGCTGCTCCAGAAAGCCCGTCCCGGCTTCAGCCATGTTTTGGAAGGGGGAAAAAAAAAAAAAAAAAAAAAAAAAGGAAAGAAAAAAAAAAAAAGGCGCCGCCGCCGCCAAACCTGCTCTCTGCTGCCACAGCCGCGCAGCGGGTGCGGGGGGCGAGCGGCGCCTGCCGAGCCCGGCTCCTCCGCAGGGGCTGCGCTGCGCTGGGCTCGGCCCGGCCGCGGCGCCCTAAGATGGACTCCGCCGGGAGCGGCCCGCGCCCGCCGCCGGGGAAGGCAGCGCGGGGCCCGCCGACCGGGGGCCGCAACGCCGCCGCCACCGCCCCCCCCGGCCCCGGCCCCGGCCCCGGCCCCGGCCCCGTGCTGCGGGGCGGCCCCGCGCGGCCCCCGGCCGCCGGGGGGCGGTGGGGGGGGACGGGGAGGGAGCGGGACGGGGGCGCCGGGGGACGGGGGCACGGGGCTCGGCCGGCGCATGATGAAACGCGGGGAAACGGCGAGAGGCTGCCCCGGGAAACCGGCAGCCGCGGCCGTTAAATGCACGGGCAAACACGTAACGGCAGCGCGAGCCGCCGCTGCTTGCTTCTTTCTTTCTTTTTTTTCTTTTCTTATTTTCTCATGTTTTCACTTTTCTTTTTTTTTTATTATTTTCTTCTTCTTTTTTTTAATTCTTTTTTTCTTTTTCTTTTTTCCTTTTTTCCCTTTTCTTATTCTTTTTCTCTTCTTTTTTATTTTTTCCTTTTTTATTTTTTCTTTTTTATTTTTTCCTTTTTTTTTTTTCTTTTTTATTTTTTCTGTTTTCCTTTTTTATTTTTTCCTTTTTTATTTTTTTCTCTTTTTTTCTTTTTCCTTTTTCCTTTATTTTCCCTTTTTTCCTTTTTTCTTTTTTTTTTTTCTTCTTTCTTTCTTCCACTCTTTCTCCTTTTCTCTTTTTGTGCTTGGCTTTGCGTTTTTCAGCAAGGATTTTAGCCGACCTTCTCACAACGCAGCAGAACTTCGAGCCTAAAAAGGGTTCCCTGTGGGATCAGGATCTTACAGATGTATTTTCTTTTCAGTCTCTTTGCCTAACCTAGTCTTCCTAGGATAGTATCAGACGCAGAAAACTACAATTTTATGTGCACCCTATCTTGTATATTCATGTGTACCACGCTCAGCACCACCCTGAACTGCAAAGCTCCCCACTCAGAGGATAGATACCACATGGCAAAGTAAACCAATGTCTTATTAAAAAAAAAAGTGTAGACAAAGCACAGTCTTCAAGTAGTAAAACTGCACTTCTGTGAAATGCATTTTTCTTCTACCATGACTTACTGACGTACTGCATGAAACAAGATTTGTCAACAGACCGTGCCAGAAATTCAGAGGCCATTTAACGTAACTGGTTCCCACTTTCCTGATGTCCCACGGCTTACAAACATTTATGTACCGCGCACTGTGCACTTTAATTTGTCTTGACCTCTCCCCTTCTAAGCTCCTACGGTCTGTTTGGAGTGGGATAATGCTCTACAGCACCTTGGGAAATAGCTGGCATTTCTTAAGCAATACTGAAAGAACAAGAAACCCTGTCGAATGGCCCAAACTGATAATAGCCACACTCTCCTGGGATTTTCTAGTCTGCCGATGAAAAAGTCACCATAGATAAAACACAGCTTTTCTAGCATGTTTGCAATTCCTAAAGGACATTACAGCAAAGTAAATCTGCAGTCTTACAAATTTATACCTTCTTGCGGTACCAAAGGCACCCAGGCTCACAAATTTGTTCTTCCACAGGACGTGCAGCTGGGTAGGCAACACTGGCTGGGGCTCGGGCGTTCAGAGGTGCCAGGATCTTCGGATTAAGGGAGGTGTTGCCATATGGCAACACTGGTGTGAGGCTGGCAGAAGTTTTTCCCACTAATAAAGCACAAAACTTTATTTTAATTAGAATATACAGATGGCATTTTGAAAGAAACTGCAAAAAGGACATTTATAGTTAAATTACCTGCCACAGAAAACCACATTTCAATTATTTCTGCTTCCTCTTCCAGTTAGAAAGGAAATACTTAAGACATAAGTCATATCTGAAAAAAAACCAACCTTATTCCATCATAAAATTATTGCTAAATTAAAATATTCCTCTCATGTTCTCTTTGTTCCTCTCACGTTCTCTTCGTTCCTCTCACGTTCTCTTATGTATTAGGAAAAAAAGAGCAAATTTGTCACATAATTTTTCTCTACATATGGTAGTTTTGAGAATATCATTGCCTACATTACAAAACTACGATCGATTCCTTTCCTAGAGGAAAGACACAAGGGTTTTTGAAAGCACAAAGGGTTTAAGAAAAGTCGAGGAAGAAGAACCGTGCGTCCCAAAAGCAGCGTTTGCTCGAGGTGAAGAGGAGTTGCCCATTAGGGTATCTTGAGCCACGGCTGGCACGGTGTGCTCAGGCGATGAATTAATTGCGTTTCTGTTGCCACCACTGAAGACACCGCTGAGCTCCCAAGCACGATGCCCGCAGTTCGGGCTCTGTTTAACACTAATTCTCCCTCCTCTCTCCATTCTGCTAGCAAAGGGTGCCAAGTATTAACACAAAGTTTTAAAACATCCGTTTTACAAGTCAAAAAGCAAACTCTTCAGTACTATAAAGAGGTTTTATTAAGATTTTATTAAGTGTCTCCTGGCTCTGGGCGCTCGCTTCTTTGCTAGGTCAAGACCTAACAGAATACAGCTGAAGTGGCCATTGCAAAAAAAAAAAAAAAAATAAAATATCATTTTAAAAGCATCTTTTACCTTTCTGCTCTGATTTTCCACACAACTATCTTACTCAGTTAAGTGTTTTCACACAGCTCCTTGGGTACCCCAGTCCCTACTTCTGCGAGCCTTGCAGGTGCCCACACGGCTCATTTACTTGCCATAAGCTGAGCCCGGGCTGCTCACTTTCTCAGACGACTGTTGATGACTTTGCTGAATTACATCAGGAAGTGGACGCAGTGACAGTCACTGCACATGAGGTACGGCGAAGTTATCGCTTTTTTCCAGACGGGAGGATCCCTCCTGAGCTTGGGGCCTGGCAAGTAAGAAGCAATAGATGCTACCAGCATGCAACAAAAGGCTAGGCTTAAGGTCTGCGCCCGTGCACGTGCACACGTGTATATACAGATGTAAATCCACTTGCACATAGTGTGCCTGTTAAACGTATGCAAGCCCACATTAAACGATATCAGGGATGAACTGGAGATGGCAGTCTAAACCGAAATCCATGATGCTTATAAACAGCCTGCCAACGTGAGTGAAAGCACTAAAGGAATTGTCATGGCATGCTGTTGCCAGCACTCTTCAGGCATCACAAAGCCTTAATAAAACCGCTTAAACATGTAGGAAAGTCTCTTTTCAGCTAAAGCACACACATCTTAGCCACAGCCCAGAGAACTGAAAACATGTTAAAGAAGACTGAAATAAAAAAATCTTGCTTAATTTACAATTTAATCAATCTATTTTCATTAAAAACAAACAAAAGACTCCTAAATACTTTACTATGGACTTCTGAGCAGGGTGCTCAGCCCGAAGCTTCTGATCCTTATCTTTTGAGATGTTATGGTACTACAGGAATATGCTTCAGCTGAAAATAAGATAGTCATATTTCAAAATATGCCACCATATTTGTGTACTAAGATCACCGCTTCTCACAAAGTTAAAAAAAAAATAATCTTCTTCCTAGATTTCCAAGCAGCGTGCAGGTTAGAGGACAGGGAACGAAGCTCCGCCTGTTTTTATCTGTTCATACAGGAGGGGCAGCTGAAGGAGCAGGAGCTGGACCCCCAGATTCCCAGGGATCTGTTTAAACTGAAGGAGGATGGAGAAAACGAAGAGAAGGCTGACATGCCCTGAACACGTGGGGCTGCCCATGGCCATGAAGACTCAGGCAAAAAAAAGAGGATGAAGAAGGTGTGCGGGCAGTTACCGGGGAGGGAGGAAGGGCAGCCTGGAGGAAAGTCAATTACGGCTCTTACTGACAAGAAAAGCAACCGGGCAGCTGCCTTAGCTGCAAGGCAAGTCACAAATACAGAATTAGACCTGGCTCGGTTAACAAGATGCCGATGGAAGCACAGTGCAAAGAAAAGAGCCACCAAATAGTTAAGTGCAACTCCAAGCTGTGTTTCAGTATTTTCAGGTAGCGTTAGAAATAGACCTTAGCCAGAATATCAAACCAAACCAAAATCCAACCTGTTTTCCTTTCTTCTTTTACCTTTTTTGACTAACAAATGACTTTTCTCCCTAAAAATCAGACAGGTATTCCACCCTGAACATCAGCAGAAGCAGGTGTCAGTGCAGCGCACAGTGCCTCCTCCCAACCACACCTGTTTGCTAAAGCTTATTGATATATCTCTGGAAAAAAAAAAAATCCACAGAAGTATCTGCCAGTAGCACTTACATATTTCTTCTGATGTAGATTGACACACACATTCACTGAGCTATTTTACAAAGATCCTTTGTAAAAATCAGGTGGTGTACAGAGCCCCGTCAGTATTTGTGCGAGATGGTACGTGCTCAGGATTCGTAAGGAAATACTAAAAAGCCGCAAGGTTGGCCTCTGGTCAAAACAGAGCTCTTGGCAAGCCGGAGTTTGGCATCGGCATCCACACGTCTTGGTACGTCACAGGAGGCAGACGGGGCTGCGGGAGAAGCGAGGAGGCAGAGACAGATGGCGGGGAGCCCGGGGGGACCGGCACTGCTGGCGGCCTCCCCGGTTAGGTTGAGGGGCAGGACGGCAGCTCGGCTCCCTGGACCCGCACCCTGGAGCAGAGCCAAGCGGTAAGCCTGCTTCTCTGTCCTGAGATGAATTTGGAGGCGCCGGAGAGGAGAAGGCACTGAATTTCCTTGCTGTTCAGTATCTTGCCTTTTTTCGTAAGATGTTGAGTGATTGCAATTTGCTTTGTGTTGTCGCTGTACCAACAAATGGACCTTTTTAGCAGATAAAAATGTCTCAATTGCTCTATCTGAAATCTGCAATTAGTGTATACACAGCATCGTTTATTTTTCCTGTCACAGAATCCCAGAATGGTTTGGGGTGGAAGGGACCTCAAAGACCGCCCGGTTCCAAACCCTGCCATGTGCAGGGACACCTCCCACCAGACCAGGTTGCCCAAAGCCCCATCCAGCCTGGCCTTGGGCACCTCCAGGGATGGGGCACCCACAGCTTCTCTGGGCAGCCTGTGCCAGTGCCTCACCACCCCCACAGTAAAGAATTTCTTCTGAGTATCTAATCTAAATCTTCCCTCTTAGTTTAAAACCATTACCTCTTGTCCTAAACCTATACTCCTTGACAAAGAGTCCCTCCCCAGCTTTCCTGCAGGCCCCCTTTAGGCACCGGAAGGCTGCTCTAAGGTCTCCCCTGAGCTTTCTCTTCTCCAGGCTGAACAACCCCAACTCCCTCAGCCTGTCTTCACAGGAGAGGTGCTCCAAGCTCTAACCATCCTTGTGGCCCACCTCTGACCTGCTCCAACAGGCCCATGTCCTTCTTGTGCTGAGGGCCCCAGAGCTGAAGGCAATAGTGAGCTCAACATCAACACTGCGTCTTCACCAGCTAGGTATCTGTAGAAACCCAGGAAGAAGTTTTCTCCCCTTCTTTCACCAACAGACTACAAGAGGTTTTGAGCAAATGATGTATTAATGTTTGCTACTCTCTGTGGTGATCTCCACCACCAATGAGAGCCACATGGTTGCAGCAAATCCATCATCTGCAGTGAATACCCATTATTATAAATAACCTTGGCACTTCTTTCATTGGGTCCATTACTTGAGTGATAACTTTGATTTTTTCACAGAACAATTATCCTTGGTTGTGGGAGTGCCAAGGTTGTGTCTGTTGTTTCTCAACCACGTCATCATCTGTGTTTTGATACCAGGCACTGGGTCACCACATCGTGACAGCAGTTACAGTTTATTCAGAAAATTTACTATGTTCAGGAATAACCTTATCAGAAGGGTGAAGTATCCAGTGGTTGAGTTTACTATTTGGGAAATTACGTAGCGGCTGTCTCTACCTCATCATCTCAATTCAGGTACTGTAATTCTGGTCACATTAACTGCTAGTTGCACTGCAAAGCACACAGTACCCAGCTGAAAGAGCTGAGGAGAGGTCCCCAAGTTCCTAACCGGAAGATGATGCCTCACTAAGTTTATTAGCGAAGTGGAACAGGACATCTACCGAACACTTTCAACAGATTCTTCTCCTTGCTCCTTCACTCCAGCTCCTCTTACACCCATAGATCAGTCATCTAGCAGCTTCTGACCTGGCCTTGTAGCAGAGCCCTCAAACAGCAGCAGCACTTCAATTCTTCATGAGCAAACGGCATTTCCTTTCTCAGCAGGTGTTTCGGGTCTAGGCTTCTGCAATTGAGCTGACTCCTGGCATCCACCAGTGCACACCTACAGGAACTTTAAATGGGCTCCTGAATGACACACGCTTCTTTAATACTCCATGAGATGTTCTGGCTAGCTCAGGTGGAGCGAGACTACTACAACCTCTAGCATATGTTGCCTTGTCAACTCCGATTGAACACTGCTCCTTTTCTTTTCCTCCACACAGAAGAAAGGTAGGAGAAAGCACACCATGTGCTTCACAGCAGAGAACCGGGGAGCTGTGAGGTACAACAGTGGTGCATATCTCCTCTTCAGCTTTGACTGACATCAGTGCTTACAAGGTACTGATGAATGAACTGCCTGCTGTTGGTACAAACACCCCTGATAACAAAGATCCATCTCATCGCCCCAGAAAAGTTCACAGCAGCCCTCAGCTCTTCATTCCACGATTCTTAGTTCAGGAGTCGTTTGCTGGCTGGCCCCCATCATCAGGATACAGAGCTGTCCGTTTTGTGCACTCTCTGTGCCTTTGTTGCCACTAGAAAGGGGTATCGCAGGGGACATACCCAGCTGTATTTTTTATTTATTTTGTAATAATTTAGCATGTGTTTCGAAATAATAACAGAAATCTTCTCACTGTTGATGAAAACAATGCCAGGGAACACTACAGCCTTCAATGCCAGTTCCTAGCAGGAGGAAATCCAAGGACTCTGTTAATACCATGATAGCCTGCAACATCGCCGGGACCTAAATTAACAAGATGCAGAGCAAAGACAATCTGCTTTTGAAAATGAACAGAAACCAATGAGCAGGATGTAAAGAAATTATTTAAAGTATTGAATTTCATGTTGAAATTAGAATTGCTGGGATTAGTCTTTAGCCTAAAATCTGCAGAGTCTGGAGACACTCTTCAAATACATAAAACATGTCCATAAAATGTATTTGAAGACAGCTAAAACAAAAAGAGGTTAAGATCCAGCAAGGAAGATTTAACTTTTCTTAACGCCTACCCTAATAATACCACTACTGAAGGCCTACAGGAACTTGGAGAGGAAACTTAATTTTTATCATTAACTATTTCTTTCAGAGCAGACAACTGTCTATCCCACCAACTACAGCCAAGGTGCAGCTGGTGCCACCACACTGTGCAATAAGAACCAAGATGAGCTTTTGCTTCTTCCCCTTGAAAGAAGTGAAGACTCCTAACAACACTACTGCTCAGTTGTCCGATCAAACATCTGACCTTTGGAGTCGTTAACCACAGCAGCTTTGTGGCCAACTACGCCTTTGCTTCCTCTCGTTCATATTTTTACAATGCAGTGAAAGACTTGCAAAGTTTACCCGTTTTACATCATCTGAAAGGGGATTTAACAATGCAGCTCCATGCAAAAGGAAAGAGGAAAGCGGATTTCTTCCTGCTATTTAGTTTAAAACTGTTAATGGCTCTCGAAAGCTCAGATTTCTACTCCAGTTGCTTGTGCAGCTATTAACCTTAAGTGTCACAGCAAAACTAGAAGTGTACTTAAAAGTGTGTTCATCTTTGGAGTACCATTTGATTTTGTAATTAACTTACCCCTTTTCTGAGCTTCTTTCCCCTATTTCCAAATTACAAAGAAGCTATAAATGCATGTTGTTAAGACACAGTAGAAACAAATGCTAGGTCAGTATACAGACCGCAGGTTACCAAAGATTCACAGAGGTATTTGGGGCAGTACCCTCAAGATTTTGACTGGATTAAGACAGACTGGAAGGGAAATAACAGGTCAAGCTCTCCTCAGAGCTGTAGCATCAGACTCACACTCTTCAGGCTGAATAGGAGACGGAAAATACATATTCAGTCATACTCTTGTACCTCTTACGATCTTGGTGACAGATCTTGTGTTAGAACTAGATATGTTGCCTTATCCAGGAACAGGCAGGATGATGGCATCCCAAACCCACAGACATAGCTGGAGCCCTTGCTGGCACCTCAATAGCACAGCAAGGTTTTGAACATTTCCACCATTCGGAGCCTGACTTTTAAGCACCCGGCTTCTGCAAGATGCCTAGTCCTGAGACAGTACGCACCACAATCCAGCACCCAAGGAAGTCAACACATTGAAGAGGCAGGCAGCTCAAGCAGCTGGAAGGAAAACATTTAATAGTCATTGCATCCCAAGAAAATGGAAATTAAACATGTCTTCCACTCGAGAGCTTGTGGCTGTGATTTTTCTGTTAGATGCATAAACGTTTTACTTGCAAAAGAGGAGGTAGCCTGGTTTTCTTGTAGCCGTTTGTTTGAACATTTACTCCATGGAGTCCCTCCTTTACCTCATGGGGCCAAACCTCTTTTCTCTACCTAAGAAAGGTAGCCTAGTTTCCAGACATACCGCAAGAGGTAGCTTTTGACTCTCAGCAGGCTTGCCTACTCACCACAGCAACTGGCAACCCATCTGAGGAAATCTTTAGTTGCAGCAAAAGAAGCTGTGAGCATGTTTCTCGGAAACCCTCCTCACAATGCTGCTCGTCTTGCATTCACAGCATTGTGCCAAAGCCATAGCTCAGCCTTCTACATTATTATTCCTATATGACTTCTGAAATAAGTTCGAAGGGTAAACTACTTGTTTATTAAAGGAACTACTCCAAATTCTTTTGCTGTTAACTACGGAACTGGATTCTGTACACACTTGACACTGAAATATATTAAGGTTATTCAAACAAAACCAAAATGATCATTTCCTACAGGTGATTATGAGCATGTGCTGTCTACCCCCAAAAGCAACCAATAACTCCTTCTGCAAGCACATTTACAAGCCCATAAGCTGAAAGTTTTTTCAAACCACACCTAGCCAAGTAACAGTCTTTATATGCACCTCTGAGGCTTGTTTTTTAAACTCTTGACAGGTTTGCCTGTGCACATTTTAATTGATTTGCAAGAAAAGATGCACAGAAAAGTCTAAACATTTTTACAGAATATGTTCAAGGCAAATATTACCACTCTTACCCTCTCTTGTGATGAGCACATGGATAAAAATCATGCTGAATGTTTCCAATTACAGATAAGCCAACCACAGTAACAAAGGAAAACATTACAAGTGAGAAAATGTGCCGAGTGTTGAGCCTGCTTTTCCACAGAAGGAATAAAGTGCATACTCTCACTGTTCCTTTCCTTTAGCTTTTCAAAGAAAATTGGAGTTGCCACTGTCAAAAGCTGACACTTCTGCAAGGTTATGAACAAACTCTAAGTTTAACCTAAACCTAGGTCACAGTTTTACCAGAGGATGAACACTTTCAGTCTTTCCAGTAAAGAAGTGTGACTGGAACCACGGTTGTACCAGAAAGTAGTTTAGTATGATAGGAACAAATCCATAAAATCAGACACTTGGCATTCAACCTCTATGCCTACACTATATAAAGTCTGGAAATTTGAGGGGTAGGTTTAGCGTGATCCTCCGGACATCCTCAACATAGAGGTGGCTTCAAGCTGTCTGAAGGACAAACTATTGCTATGGACCCACGTCCCCAGCAGGAGCTGGAGTCTGCTTGGTGCAAAGCCAGAGCACAGTGCAGATTTCTTCAACAGGAAGTGAACTCAAGCATGCCCAAACTGCTTTCCCAGCCAAACCAGTGTGTGGTCACTGAGGATGAGAGAAGGTTTTACTCCCAAACACCACTGGTGTAGATCCGGATGGTCTTTACCTGAAGAGGATGCACCTATTAGGATGTTCAATCTCAAACAGTACTTTCAACCTTGAGCTGAATAACCATTTAACGAACTACGTTGCAGTGTTCCCAGACAAACCAGCAAGAAGAATTGTTTTTAGTGTGTAGGATGTAAGAAGCAGAAGGGATGTAACTAAAATTACAGTGATGGTAAAGTCTTGTTCTACCTGTAGTATGATTTTTAAGACAGACATACATAAAGGGGGTGCTCAGGAGAACTTGAAAACAGAAGTATAACTCCTGTTTCATATGTTCAAAGAGAACAACTATTTACTTGCATACAAGTTAAAAATTTCTCACTATAAAGGGGCACCGAGATGCATAAGGTATAGAACGTTTCATAAACACAAGCATTTTACAAGTCCATATTACAAGTAATAATATCTAGTACATCAGCATTCCACAATACAAAGCTTGTCTTTATATTTAAAAATAGAATATAAACAAGTATTAGGTCACATTAAGACAATCACCACAGCAAAATTTCTCAGAGAAAGTGCTTTACCTACACAAAACCCTACACAAAATACCCTAAAACTACCAAGCATTTCTAAAGTTCTCCAATTTAACAGTAGAGGTTAAAAAAAAGTGCAAGTGACATCCAAAAGTTTTGAGAGAAATCAAGAACTCCAAATGTGCCGTGATAAATTCAGGTCAACTTCATCTGGGGAGTCATTACCCCTAAATGTGATATAAGATACCATTTAGAAGAAGTAACAATATTTGATTTATTTCTAAATCACTTTACTGAAGCTGTAACTTAATGGATGTGACATTCAAGGTGTAGAACTATCTCACAGACTAAAAATTAGCACATCAAGAGAAAAGTGTAAGTAATACAAAAGTATTCTACCAAATTGATAGACAGGCTTAGAATTGAGCCTGCAGGATGCTGTTCTTTGAAGACAGCAATCAAGACTATTGTAGGACCGAATTAACAGAGAGGAAAACACAACCATAGAGTACTTCACAGTAAAATACTTCTTTATTAGGAATTCGCTTAAAATTAGCTTTTTATTTCAGGTAAGAAAAATAGCATTCTGACTTTTAGCCAGTGCTGATCCTGGTCATACACAACTTTCTAACAGCTAGTTTAATTGCACCACTGTTGCCCATTAACAGTTCTCCTAACTGCCCGTTCACTGTTCTTCATTCTTTAGCTTGCTCTTAAGTATATGTTGAAGAAAATACTGCGACACGGTTTGTATTTAGATCTTAACGAAGACTGACAGTGACTAGACAATGACTCAGGATCCGTTATCAGCTTGCATACAGCTTTTATAAGCTTTCTTTTAAACAACAACGTGGTTCAATAGCTGATTTACAAAGACAATTACAAGGGAAACTCTCCAGGAAGACTGTTGTAGAACGAAGACAACTCTTCTATGATACAAGTTAGTACAGTTTCTACTATACAGTTTAGTACTGTAAAGTAGCAGCAATTTCAAGGACTTAGTTGACTCTATACCCCTTTATAATAAAACATTGAAGAATGGTATATAGGGGTATTGCTATTACACTTCAAACAGTAAACTATTGTGTGTACTTTTTTTTTTTACTCAGTACAAGCTGAGATTCCTCCTCTTGCTATACTGTAACTTACAGTGTAAAGTGATTAATTGGATCATATTGTAAACAAAAATATACAACCCTTGTGTAAGCTTTACTGTTTAAGGAGCCTGCATAAATAAATACCTACCTTCTAAAAAAGTAAGCCGCTTATTTTTTCATCATGAGCATATAATTAGATAGCATCTTTTAGAACAGGTTTCCATCCAATTAAAAATGAAATCTTGAATTCACTGAAGTGAAATACAGCATTTGTAATGATGGCTTTTGCCTGGGCTTTTAAATACCTAACATCCATTTTCAATACCAGATCTACCAGACAAGGAAAGTATAAAAATGTGTTATTTTGGGGCTTGTAGTTTCTTCCATATGAAGCTGTAAGATACACGTCAAGTGGACTTCCATAGGTAGATGTTTCTTAAATGAAAATGGAAACAATGTATGATAATATTGCAGCAAACCGCAAATACACTGAAAATAGCCAATGGGCCACAAGTTTGCAGCTGTTTTAAACAACCCTTTAAAAATATATAAATAGCAAAAAAATAGGCCGTGTCAGGAAGCAATTTGATACTCAAATAAATAGAAAATTTGCATTTTAATGTCACATTGAGTTTTAGTACATTTCAATCCAAGAAAAAAAAAATAAACTGACAGACATGGTAATGAGTACAGGATTATATATATTACAATATGCCATGTTATAATACATTTGTGGCTTTATGATAAAAACTCAAGGGCAGATGGAGTTTGAGCTCATTTAAGTAACTGTCAGGATCAAAGCATTAAATGAATTTCTGAAATAAGTACTTTTATTTAATTTCAAAATCTTGAAACAGCATTAGACCTTGGCCTTGGCCTTTTCTTTTTTAAGTTTAATTAAACTTAACATGGAGCTAGCTAAATAAGTATGCTGAAAGGTTTAAACAACATAGAAAATGCTTTCTCAATTTTACACTCAATTAAAGGGTAGATGATTTCAACAACAGCACCTATAGCCAGCTCCACGTTGACCTTGACCTAGAAACGCACACTACTGATCTCCACAAGGAATCCAGCGCATTTTGGAAGTTGTCCATTTCACATGAAAGCAAGAGAAAGGGTTATTATATGCAAAAATATTTTCAAACTGTTCTTAACTTGTAATTGAAAACTAAAGGCATGGTTTCTTCATTATAAAAAACAAATAAAGGTACAACAGAAACTCTAAAGGAAGATACTCAGCTACAATGAAGTTGCAACCCTCTGAAAAGAAAGAAAAAACAAAAAAGATCAATTAGCTAAGCTTTGTGCTCTAACCAAACTACTTACAGTGATTTTCCATGGCAAAAGCCCATGCTGACTGGGTGATCTGACAGTTCCAAATACTTTTTGTAATTTATTTGTATACAAGGACACTAAAATGATCCAGTCATGCAACGTTTGTTTTAAGCATTCTGCATCTCTTTTCCAATCTTATAGCTAAGAATCTTGTTCCAGTCAATCTTGGTGCGGGTAACTGGCAACTGTCGACGTAAGGCCTTGAAAGTAGTGTCTGACATAGTCTGATAATTCTCGCTGATAGCAGTCTGTCAAACACAAAGTCATACAAAACAAAGACACATGAAGAACAGAACCAGGGTGCTATATAAGAAGTTAAATGATTGAGGAGTCTGTTATCTCTTAAAGAGGCTTAATAAACATATGCTAAATTAAAATAATATCTTATGAAGAAAAGCTGTTAGATCTAGACTGAAACTATGTGAAGAAATTTAGACAGATGCAATAAACCTGGCTCTGGCCCAGGTGTCTCAGCAAACCCACAGTGTGTTAATCAGCAACATGAATGAAATGCCAATCTGAGTTAGCTCATACATCATTACTTCCAGACACCAAAATTTTCCACTGTTATTTCTGTGGGATGGTAGAGTGAGTCTCTACTTAAATATACACACCACGACTTAAATATAATGCATACGACACTTACTACAGTTTTATTAATGAGCATTTTTTTCAAACTGACAGAGCAAGCTGTCTGAAATTTACCTTATGTTCAAGACAACTAACTTGAATAATGCTTACAGTAATAGTTAGCAAAGCTGTGTAACAGAGCAGCCTTCGAACAGAATCTGTACAAAAAACTCCACTCAAGGAATGCACTGAAACGGATCAGAAACACTGATATTTAACCACACTAGGGCCTGCAGAGATGCATTTTCTTCTCTCAAAAAACAACTTTGAATGTAACGTTATGTAGGTGAGTGCAATCACCAGAAGGTTTGGAAAGGGAGAATACATTTAACAGCAGCACGTAATATATTTAGATCCGTAAGGAACTGCATTATCTTAGTATCAAGCACGTTAATTATAGAATAGTAGCTTTGGCCAAATATATGGTAATCTACACGAGTAAAGATATAGTGTGTTTTTCCACCAACATACCTGATACTCATTTTCTGCAGCCTCTACAATTTTTATAAATTCCTTCGCTGTCTGGGCTTCATTCTAGAGAAAGAAAGCATTTGAATTAGGTCTGATGTACAGCATGATTCTCAGAAGACCAATTACATTATGTTTTTTCCAGTAATTATGAGATGTGCGTAGATTCCACGAGAACACGTGACCATTTAGTGACTAAAACAAAACTGAACTAAACATTCATCCAAAAAGCATACACTGCATTCTTTGTTGCTATGCCTTAATTATTCTTGGGTATTGTGCTGGTTCAGGGTATGAGCTAAAATTACGAGGAAATAAATCAACCAAGTATGCAGCTATATAGGTTTATTTACATGTGCCAGGCTAATAGATTTACTCGTGGTAGGAAATGGTGTTAAAAAAAATCGTAACAGTTCAACTGCAAACAAGCATACAGATTATCATAGAGCTTATTACAATACTTTGATTTAAAATGTTATGGTTTGATAAAAAGACATAAAACAGAACAGTATTTGTAAATATGAAACTGCGTATGTGTAAGTCTCTAAAAACATGCTAAGTATTGGTGTTAACAGGATTGATGTTAAATTTCCTGTACAGCTTCAAGAACATCAGCTAATTAATTACAAACAAAACCAAAATTTCTTGCTTCTAAATATTCTGAAACAGGCAGCTGAACCGAGGCAGAAAACACTAGACTATATCTACCCATCCGTGTTCTGCAAGAACAGAGGTTGGACTACATGGCTGGGGGAAGGCTATAGCAGCCTCAGCTCTAACTGGTTTAAAGTTTCACTGAAATTGCACTTAGCAGCTGTCAAAGTGCTCCTGGACACTGTAGAGAGATGAAGAAGGTAGTGAACAGTAGAAGAAAATTACAGATGGGAAGGGTTTTGACTTTTCAGTGAACTGAGATAATGATTTAAAAGGCTCTGACACGGGGATGAAGAATTTGTGGTAAAAATTCTTATTTGGCTCAGAGAGAAATTAGGAATAAGAAAGTAACCTTCACTACAATTATTCATAGCTCCAGCAACAAGAGTTGCTTCAGTTAGTTATTTCATTTGTGCCCACTGCGGGTGCAAAATTGCTTCTCTGCCAAACAATGAAAAGGAGGAGTCAGCAGGGCTCCTTTTAATCTACCATTCTGTCTCTGTGAAATAAGAACCAGTACAGCCTCTACCCTCAAAGCCAAGCTCAAAGCCAAGGTTAAAAGTTGTTAACCAGCAGCACACTTGCTTTTGTTCTATGAAGAGGACAGAAGGTTATGTAAAAGATCTTTTTCTACTCATTGGTCTTCTGTCACTTTACTCCATGTCACAGAATTAAGTCAATTCCAATAGAAAGTGAAGCAAATGGAGAAATTGACAGGATACCTTCTTCTGGATAGTTTCCCCTGAAAAAAATCTTACTTGAATGAAAGACTAAACAGATCCCTCTGCTTATGGGGTCAAAAGTAATTTTATATTTACAGCTCCAGAAGCGTTATTACTTGGCACCACAGTCCACCATTCTCTATGCTGCTATTGCATCTGAAAAGCCAACAAGCCTTGCTTTATATTAACGAACAATGTTCCTTATTGACAAACTGATCTTTTCAGCCCAAATGGTCACTACTAGTCATTATCATTAAAATACTTCTACAGTTCACTTCTAAAATTTCCCTTTACCAGTTTAACTTCACTGGCTTAAGTTTTTCTTAACGAACACCCCTAACGGGAGATCCTACTGCTTACAAATACAATCTGCAGTAGGCAAGAATAATGTTATTTCAAAAGTAGTAATTCATGCTGCAACAGTACCAAATCCTAAAGGATACATCTGCTACTATTTCCAAACAGTTCTTATTTTAACTGTGTGCTCCTCATTACTACAAGTATCCATTTGTAAAGAAGTTGAAAAATTAGAAGTTGAAAAATTTTGCTTTAAAGCCAAAATTATGCTTTAAACACAAATGTTTCTCAACCTGAAGCATCTCTGAAAGTGCTTTTCATACACAGAAGCAGGAGGCCGATAGCACCAGTTACACATACGGAGGGAAAGGAAGGGAAAATACTCACTATTGCTTCTCAACTGGAAGCATTTGCTTACTATTTTTAGCATAATGGTCTTCTCGTGAGCAAAGGAGTGCTACAGGTGATCTCCTAGAGACTACTGCTAAAGTCAGTTGTTATAACTTTACTAAAGTGGGTTATTATAACTTAAACCTTCTTCATATTCAAAAAGTAATTGTAAAAGGACACTCTACATACTGAAGTCTAAATACAAGAGAAGTTCAGGAAGACAGCAAGCTAACTAAAACTTTACAATCAAAGTTAATTTAGCTTATATAAGCTACATGCAAGCATACACAGGTTTTAAATGTTTAAAAGAGCCAAAACATTTAACTACATGTTATGTAAAAGTAGTGCACATTACATAGAAAATATTTATAGATTAGAACATTCATTCTCATTCGAGCAGAAGAACAAACTAGCCCCCAAATTTCTATTTTTTTTAAGCTTGCTCATGTTGTTTAATTAAAAAGGTCACCTCAACATACATACTAAGATCTCTAAAGTTCACTTACAGACACTGTTAGAGAATCCTGTATGTCTTTATGGCTCACAAGCTGAACATTACCATCTTCATAATAGTGAACCTACAGAAAATTAAACAAAAAACTCGTATTAGATGTTACAGAACATACTCATACAGGAAAATCAAAACACTGTAGCATTTATCCCAATAGATAACTTAACACATTTAAACAAACAAAAATGTTACAGAACAACACGTAAGAAAACAAAATGTTGTAGAATTAAAATGTTTTTCTGAGGGTGGAACTGAAGAAGCTACTCTGAAAACATTTTGGTGTTCATTTGCCTCAGGTATTATTTCATGCAAAGAAGTTTAGGTCTTGATTAGCAACACAAAGTAGAAGACTTACTTCTCGTGTGATAACCTTTCTAGAAATTCTTGATGTGGTAAAGATATATTTAACATGACTTTTGCCAAGGCTTCAGGGTACAGTGAAGTTCTTCTTCCTCCTTCACCCAAACTGTGTGCTACAGACAATGCAACATTAGGCTTCCCTTTCTTTATCTGTCTGTTTTTGGTATTTCCCTCTATCAGATATGGCTCATAACAAAAGCAGGTACATATAGAGACAAAGGAGCTCTTTGGTACAAAGTCTGTCAAGGTTAGGTAGCAAGGCAGAACGAAATCTGTATCTACAGAACAGCTTCCTTGTGTATTTTGCAGGAGGAGGAGACTGGTGAAACTTCACTCAAGCTAACTTTAGTACTTTTAAATTCAGGTGGGAAGGATCTGAAAAAGTTTAGCTTCTAATGTAACTATAAGAGATCTTAAAAAAAATAGAAAGCATATATGAAATTACATGCAACAATTCACAATAATTCATACAAAGGTTATGTAACTGACACCTAAACAAGTATCCTTAAAGATATTTTTACTATTTTGATGAAGTGAACATAATTAAAGTAGCTGATGTCATGAGAAATAGAAGCATTTGTCTCTCACCCTATTAGGCAAAATAACATTTTAATTTGCTGATTAATGTACAATACTATAATTTCATAGACATTATGATCATTGGTTGTGCAAGAGACCCTCATTTTTACACAGAACACAAAAGACGAAAACATGACACAGAGTAAGACAGCTACATGTAAGCAAAAGAAAGATCTATATGGGAAAACATTACTTCATAAGATTCATCTTACTAGATTGTTTACTGTCAAATGCTTGTTTTCCAATAAGAGGTATTATCCTAAGCATAAAATTATCCTTTTCAAATCCAGCATTACTGGGTGAAACTTTTGACAACGTTTTTCAGTCCAGTTCCTCAGAGGTGAGGAGCGCTTACTCAGTGCAAAATCCTGAGACTTCCCAACGAAACAAGAGAACCCAGAGAAGTATGATCCCCCTCTTCTCTGTAAGGATACACCGGGCAGGTTGCCCAAATTTCCCGTGCTCTAAAGCCAATATCAGCACAAACATCTCTCTCACTGAGTCACATTCTTAGCAAACATTCAGGCCTAAAAATTTAACAGGGATGAAGCGTCAAATCTAATTCTGGGATTTGTTACATCATAAAACATGAGAAGTAACTGTTCTGTACTATACCTCACTGCTGACATCCTTCTAGAACGCTAGGCCTGGGTTCAGAAGACTACAAGAAGGATGATGTTTATGAACAGAACCTCTTGGAAAGGTTAACTAAGGAGGGATGAGAATAACAAATTATCTAACAGATAAAATTAGTAACCAGTACACTTATCAGTTGCTTTCCACGCAGAGTTGGAGCATGTCAAGTACCACAGGGATTTAAATTTTAGTAAAAGACTCTGCTGTTGCGCAATTTTCTTTTAATTATATGTAAGGCAAAAACTAAACATTGAAAGAGAATAGGACAGTTAAGACCCTCCTGTATTAGAGTTTTTTAATAGAATAAGAAAAAAAAATGAAGGGATTGTATAAATGATCTTAAGAGTACTACCTAAGACACCTGGAGACTGGTGATGCTGGAATTTTCCCGAATGTATTCAGAAAATATCTCAGAACCAGGGCAATGTCCATACTGTTGTCATAAAGACTTCCCAAGTAATGGAGAAATTCCAGTGCTCTGAAATTTAACTAGTTTATTGTGAGCCTATTCTAGAAGATTGCTTTGCTCCTTAAAATACATTAAAGCACTCAAGGTGTTTTTGGAGGTGGGAAAGGGAGAGCACTCCTATACACATTGCAGAAATTACACAAAATGTCTAAAAATTTGAAACTGAGTTTCCTCGGTGAAATAGGAACTTCATAAACAAGCAAAACAATTAAACTTTTCAGCACTTTCTAAAACCACATACTTTATGAATGTAAATAATGACGTAAATCCTGATTAATTATGTAAGATAGTAATAAAGGACAAAATCAGCTGGTACCCAAATTGGGATACAAAGTAAACCTAACTCAATTCCCTGTTCATGCTATTTTCTAGGCTACTGGGTTAAGTTTTCCCAGAATTAGGTAAACACTTGCCTGCTTGTTCTGGAAAATCTCCTAAATATTTAACCAAAAGTGCACGCTGTAGACAAAATGCCTATTTTGTTGCAAGATAGATTTAAGTGACAGTTTACCTGGATTTTCCCTAAGTTTTAAAAAGCCTAAAAGTTTCTTAGGGTGCTTACTCTGATCAACTTGACCTGACAACACAGTAACAACTGACCACATTTTTCCCTGCAGCGGGAAATCAGATTCAGTGCCCTGCTTAGGTAGACCTGAGCATAGCTAACGCAGCCCAGAACAAGCCTCAGACTAGAAATATACTCCAACACATCTTCCTTCTGAAATCAAGTCACTGAGCAGTAGGGAAGTGCAAAACTCCTAGGAGCACAGAGCAGGAAAAGGGAACTTGGCTATTTCTTGTTAAAAACAAAACAAAAACCCACAGAAAAAGCACCATCACAACAACAAGAAAAACCCACCTACGCTGCGAGTCAGACTGCACTAACATTCTAGTCCCCGATCCCAGAACTGTTTCAATAAATTCCTGCAAAGTATGTGTACACATTCCAGGGAACTGATCCAGGAAGTCAAGTCCTCCTGCCTACCACATGACAGTCAGTCTTGCTTGTCTCAAGAGTTTTGCATTCCTTCTTGGACAGTATCTACTTTTGAATGCCCTAAAGCCAACAGGATGGGTAAATTCTGAATGAAGGAGACCTAAATTAAAAAAATTCAGATAATGGAATGACCAAAACCTCTCTAAACAACAGGGTGGATAACAAAAAAACTGCTATTATCACTTAAAAAGAAAAAAAATCCCTATTTCAGAAAGGGCCTACCCTCAAGAAACTTCCCCATGTAACTGGGAATTCAAGCTCCTACCAGCTCACTGTACAGGAAATTTAAGACGGTATACACCTAGCCAAGGTGAGTACACCTTCTGAAGTCCTCAGAATCATTATACTAAACACATATTTTGTAAGGATGAGGCAAATATATAATTTAGTGACTAACACTTAATTGAATGGTCATCTCTACATTGCTTCCTGGGCTCCCCAGTTCTCTTGGAATATTTAATACACTGGCCTGAGTCTCCCTCTCTAAAGTGGAGACTTACTGATCAGGACACGATTTAGGATAAGCATACCTGAATTTTCAAGATGCCAGCCACTTGAGTGGTTGAAGGTGTGATTGTAAACTTCCATTCTGACCTCCAACGGCCATTCCTTAAAAAAAAAAATAAAAAATAAAACCCAGATATCACCCCATTGGTTAGGAAAAAAACAAACATACAACTGTTAGAATGAAACACCCTGTAGAGCTACACATACACAAAATCTCTCAAATCATAATGATTCAGCCCATAACCAGTGAAGAAGAGAACAAAATTATTCTGGAATGCTTATCCTAGGTTTTGGATGTGGACCAAGAACATCCATTAGTAAGGATCGTTTAACAACAGGACTTAGCTTCTATATAAAGGCTCCAGTGTTCTTTTCCTTCTTTATTATTAGGCATATGCACTCCATATTTTGTTTCCAAGACCTGAACAACTTGCTGGATCAACCAAAGTCACACTTCACATTAGGCTGAAAAAGACCTGACTAAAAGGAACATTAAAATAGCAAGGCTTTCTGCTATGCTGAGCTATAATTAGGCCTTTCCTTCTACCATTTCTGTTCCAGGACAACTGTTTCCTTCTAGCAGAAACAAATTTAATAATTTTGCCCAATTGCTTAAAGGGAGCTTCAAACATCTGGAAAACAGCATGGACAGACTGTAGTTTCACCTGATTCATTTCCTGTAAATTAGGCACTTTTTGATTTAGTTAGGTTAGTGGGTTAGAAAGTTAATATATTAAAGCTGTATTAGGAGGGTACTGTAACTGCATCTTGATTCCTGCTTTACACTTGAGGAAAGAAGATTTGATACTATAAATTCCAATTCTACTGTCTCTAGGTGTACATCCCAGAACACACAACAGTGGGAGAGAAAGACTAGGATTAACAGCTGGTGATGGATCTACATTGACATCTCTTCGATAAAACAGTATTAACTCAATTATAAAGCCTTTTGTTATTATTTCAGATAACACCAAAATCACGGATTACCACTGAAAATTCAGACTAAGGCAATTCATAAGCTTGTAAGGAAACTGAAATGGTCACCTTACTCAGTAACACTAGTATTGCTGGTAGCTTTAAGACTGATCTATTAGTTGTAAAAAAGATTCCATGCTGAACTATAATTTTAGGTAGAATTTTAGCTTGTCATTGAATCCTGCACATCTGAAAACTAACAAGATCATTTGCTTCTTTGTCACTTTGAAGTCCTTGTAAGATGACCACAGTGTTTCCACACTAGGATATCCTCCTTGGAATGGTATTTTAAGGACAAAAAGAGTTCCAGTTAAGTAGGATCCTTTTCTAGGAAAGGCTTTACCTTACAAATAACATATTATTACTTTATCACTGATGAATTAAGATGTTTGATAAGATATGAACAAATCACTGGGCAAATCATTCCACTGATAGAGACAAATGATGAAATAAGTATGTATACGTAATATTCACCTTTGGGGTTAGAAAACAAAGATTTCTGCACTTCCATTCATTATCCATAGGATTACTAAATAAAATTTCAAGCAGATGCAAAATAGCAAATAAAATATCTTTCTTCATACAACTTCACATATCAGCTATCTTTAGGAGATACTTCCTTAACTGAGTTCTGGTGCTCTGGTATTTATTTTATCTTTAGCTAATTTAACTCTAGCCAATTTTCTGAAACAAGCTATCCACCCCACGCTGTGGAAAACATCTTGACATACCTTACCCAAAGCTTAATGATTCAAGTCCTACAGTAAATTAAAATTGGAGCACTTTCTTTCTCTGAGACATGCAGGCTAGGAGTTGTTTTCACAGAGGAACTTTGCCAAGTAGAAGCAACAATATTAGGGAACACAGACAAGGGCACTGGTGATGGTGTAATAAACTAGAAGAGTCACAGCGGGAGTTTTACAAAATTCCTGAAATCCCACAAAGGAGATGCAGATGTGCAGTCTGCCGTTGCACTTCCTCCAAAGGAAAAGCTTTCTACATAGTACTGGCAGAAAAGCTTGGTGGGGAAAGATGAAAGATGGACATGCACTTACTTCTCTGACCCAAGGATAATCATTGTAATGGCAATAGCGCCGTTATTCAACACGCTGTATTTTACTGTACCTGTATCCATGCAGAAACTTACCAAAAATTTTTTGCTTGGAACTGATGGCTCTCTATGCATGCAATAATGGTTTGCTGTCCATCAATTGTTTTACCATACACCTTAATTAGAAATGAAAAAAGAGCAGAGTTAACATTTCAGTTACCTTGTTCAAACCGATTGGCGATCTCTAGTCCTATTATTGTTTCAATAGGGAACAAACTTTAAAATTGTATTCTACAATCACTATGTTTCTTACATAACAATCAGTACATGAAACATGAATTGTAAATTACAAAACAGTAAAAAATTAAGATTTTAAAATCTGAAGGTCAAGCATCTTTAAATAGTCACAGAGTTACTAACAGCAAATCAAATGCTACTTCAGTCCAGAGTGAGAGGTTTTATTTTAAGAAGCCATCAGAACCCACTGATTCTGGTTTTAAGAATATAGCATTTTGATACATAGGACAAATGATGGAGAGAAAACAGTTTGCTTTACTGACAGTTTTATTAGTAAACCAAATCAAGACAAGGTCTTACGGATTATTTGTTGACTTTTATTTTTAAGTAACCCACTAGGTATTCAGTATTGATGGGATACTTCTGTAGTAATTTACAGAAGGTCTTATTGCTTTAAGAAATTTAACTCTCACCTCTGAGGAATTTTTATTTAAGTCTTCACTATGACAGGACTAAAAAATAGTAACCTTCAGTAGCCATCGACTGGTAATCCAACAGCTGCTACATTAAACTTCTGAAGCTTTCCCTCACTTCCCTAGATGAACATTTGACAGGACTAATTCTTTAGAGTTGAAATTAACTATATTCCTGGTTTACCAAGAATTAATTGCAAGTTCATTTTAAATTTCTATCTAAATGAGCTATACATTATCCACACAAGTGGAATAAAATAAATTTACATAATATACTTGATATTAAGAATTTAATTTAGATAAATACGTAAAAGTCAAAATAAGATCAGGAAAATTACATTTTAAAATGGCATATTCCTGAAGTCAAAAATCTAGTCTTCAATGCTATTTAAAATACCCTCAGCAGTGATATTGGCATTACTCTTAAATGTAAATTTGATTAACAAGATCAAAAGCATGTCAATTAGCTATATATCTTTACTATTATAAGATAACAGAGATTTTAAAATACTATAACAGTATGCTTGGAATGAACATAATTGTTTGGACAACGCCCCCATTAATATACTTAAACTTTTGGTTAGCCCTGATGAGGTCATGCAGTTGGACCAGATGATCTTTGAAAGTCCCTTCTGGCTGAACTATTCCATTTTTTTTTTCTTTTTGGTAGGACACAGTGAAGGGTGACAACACTAATGAGGGCAATATTTCACAGTATTTCTTTTTTAGCCTATGCAATGCTAATAGTATGTGGTTATATAACGTAGTACTTACCGTGCATACACCATTTGGATAGTGTTCTTTCACATATGCTTTCATTGCTGTCTCAACTGAATTTCTCCAGGATTCTATGGCATTTTCAACTTCATGGGGCCTAGGATCAGTAGCCTCCTTTCTTAAGTGATCAAACTTAAAAGAAATCTTGTTCTTGGGATCCAAAAATTTTCCATTTCCCAAATCACCATGTTCTGTTATCAAAACCTGTATTAGAAATTTTTAGTCAATAGTATCTGGTATGGAATAAAGAAGAAAAAAATACCATACCAAATCAAATTACATTGTACTGTTAACTGGAGATTATAAAAAGACTCACATTTTAAACAAAATAACGCGCATAGCAAGAGAAGACGCTAACATGACACATTGACACAGAGAAAAAAAAAACAATCCTACCCTCTTATTGCAACAAACTATGCAATATAGAAATTCTTCTCTATTCTAAAGGTACAGCAAATAGTTTCTACAGCTCCAAAACAGGCCTGAATGCAATCAGTATAATGATGCAGAATGAAATTGCAAACTCTTTAGGTATGCTATTTGATTAACTTACTAAACTGGTACTATTGGCAGGCCATAACACTTATGTTTCATCAGGGAAGATGAGTTTCATTTTTTTGCCATGATATGTTCCAGTATCAGAACATCTTCAGAAATTTAACAAACATTGCGAGTATCATCGTATTCATACCTGTTCATCGTAACCGTCAATTTTTACTGGAGTAAACTGGTCCAAGTTGTACTGTGCAAATGCACTGCAAGAGAAGAAACACCAAAAAAAACTGCATCAAGCACAATCTTTTTCCTTAGTAAATGTAGAAGACTTAGATAACAGCTAATAATACATCAAAAATTATATTAATGCCTCATTATCTAGCTTTAGAATCACCTTGATTCACTCAGTACTGATATTGCAATTCCAACTATTACATGATGATTCATGTTCAAGAGTAACCTCACACAGACATACACATAAGCTTTACAGTAACCTATAGTAGTGGAAATATGGATAAAATCTAAATTCCACATAGTTCCACCTAGTAAGCCAGACAGCTCCATTCTTACAGATAAAGTTAATCTTGGCATAAAATACAACAGGTGTAATTTTTTCGTGTGAAAGTGGCACCTAAGGAAACAGTAACTTTCAGATGTCCAGTGACTATAACATCTACCAAGAAACCAAAAACGAAATCCCAAAAGGCAGAGATGAGTTCCAAACTCCAGGCGTTTGGATTTTGAAACAAAACACTTCCTCTAACTATTAGGACACAATACCGATCTCTGTTCGGCTAAATATTTTATCTTAATCAAAGATGCACGATGCACATAATAGGGTTTGACTTGCCAAGCACACACTTACTGAACTTGCTTTTATGCAAATGAGTATGTGGCATCTGGTACTTACTGGGCTGCTCCTTCCCTGAGAAGATTGTCATTATTAAGCAGCAACCGAACATCTGAGAAGAGATGTTTATAACACAGAAGTACGGTTAACTCAGAGAGCTGTTTCAGTCACATAACAAGTGTCAACAGAATATCCACAACAATTAAAACCCAAACCACCACATAGCCATACAGATAACTCGGTAAGAAATGTGTTGCTTTATATTTTGCAATTTTGACTGAACTTAATGAGTAAAGCACTAGAGAAATGGATTCCTTCCAATGCAATCTGGTAAGAAGATACAAGCTAAACTCTACAGGTTTGGGGACAGCTCTAGGAATCTGTCAAACTAGTTTTTAGAGAAGTTTTGCATGAGAACAGCACTGGATTCAAGTGAGGATTCAAGTTCACTTTTAAGAGGTAAACTATAAAAACCCTCCCATGGTATTGGTGGTAGTAGTTACTGTAGTTTGATGACACTAATTTGGTCAGTGTTGTACTTGACTTTTCTTTTAACCATACTATTTTTGTTCTTGTTCCCTAACGACACTTAGCAGTCAGAGCACAGTATATCACAATACCATTTCTACCATCAGACAAGAAGCATGTGAGTGAAGTCACTGCTCTCCTCAGAATTACTTAATTTAGTGCATAGTAAAGGTGATTTCATGTATTTGACTACTTTATTATTTACTGGGCACTGTTTTACAAACAATTACCTTACAATTCAATGCAAGTACACATAATAGATAAAAGCATCAGGAAAGAAATATCCTAGCAACTTAAAGTGTTCATCCTTCTAAGACCAGAGTTAAAGATACAACTGATCACTAGTCTCACTATAACACTTTGAACTCTAAGGAATTCTAAAGAAATCCTATAAGTTTAAAAAAAAAATCTGGAATATATTTGAAGCATTTTTCTAAATAAATAAAAAAACAATTTGGAGAATTTATGTTTAAAGCTCTCTCTTTTTTTTAAGGAGTCAGTCTGAATCGCATGTAAATATTTTTGATTTTTACAACATTCCAACAATTAGGCCTTTGGCTGGACACCTATGATCAAATGCTTTGTTATGAGCCATCAAAATTGCAACTGCATTATAAAGCAGGTAGCTGCAACTATGAGCTAGCTTAATAACAGTCTTAGCAGTACTGCTATAAGAAATTGTATTAACTTTCAGAGTGCTGTGCTAATGAGCTGCTCACCAGCAGTTCATTTCACAAACGTACTACAAGCTAAGTTTGGGGAATCGTCTAGCCACAGTTTAATTGAAGAACACAGTAATTCTAAACACAGTACCTTCTTGTAAGAGATTTAAGCTCCAGCCTGCCACTCACTCAAAGTTCAGTGTACTAAACATACTTCCCTGTGTAAGTAGCATCAGAGCTATATGCAGGCTACAGCTAAAATTTATGCCTTAAGTTTTTGTACACCCATGTATCTTGGTGCAAGACAAACACAAGCTTTTAAAGAATAACATCTTAGGTAAAGTCTAGGAAACAATAGCAGAGAGAAACTAATTTCCAGTCTCATTACAGCTTATCTACATACCAGTAAATTGGAGGGTGCCCATAATTTAAGGGTTAAAAATGTTTGGAGGGGATTAATATTCTTTTTCACAACTGCCACTTTAAGCAGTAACCCTTCGTATATCCAGTGTTAAGTATTTATAATGATATTCATTCTTTTAAAGAGGACCGCTTTAATTTCAGTTAATTTCTGTTGAAAAACATAAAGGGCTGAAAAAATGTACGCATATCTTCTAAATGAAAGCATTAGCAACTGTTAAGTCATCACTGCTTAAAAACAGAACGAAGGCTGTTCTCGTATCACAAAGAGAAGCGGTGCTTTTGCATTTAAACTCCGTGCTGCCTCGGGAGTGCAAAGCTTATTCTGCCAAACTACAAAACCATGACTGCAAAGCTCTTGCAGCAAGTGAGCTGCTAAAAAAAATAAGCTGGGTGAAATTCAGTAGAGTAATCAGGAATACAATTTTGAGTCTAGATACCTTAAATGAAAGCACAGAGCAGAGAGATACTCACCATTGAACACTTCATTGAATTCCCCGGGGGGTGCATGAATTATGAATTTTGCTGCTATACGCACCTAAAACAAAAGAGAATAATAATTATGTGGTTGTATATACTTGCATTTATTCCTATTCACACCAATCATGCACTATATGGCTTTAGTGTCCAGACACGCAATTGTACAATTGCTACTGTTTCATGTACTTATTCACACTGAGCTACTCTGTCTTTGTTAGAAGCACTGAACATGAAGTTTCACCTCTTCAAAAAGGATAGAGAAAGTTGTAAGCAATGGAAGCAGAAAGAGAAACTGAGTCACTCATTCTGTATTACTGGCAAAAAGAAACCAATAACGTGACAAAGAGGATCAGTAACACTGACATTTCAACTTTCAGTCCTGGGAACCAACAGACATAATACGAGAGCCGACAACCAGGGATGAGGAAACATCCCATCTCCAAAGGTTCCCCTCTTATTTTACCACATATCCTATGCTTCTGAGCTTTCCAGAAGGTTCACAACTAGACAGCAGTCCACAAATAAAAACACTTCTGTAGACACTGAAGCATGTAATTTCACTGGCCTCTACCTGCAAGGCCTCTTTAGTACCACAGTGTCAGCAGACAACAGTTAAACCAACCAACCAAAACCAAAAACACACACAAATAAATAAAAAAGAAGTACTTTAATGCAGATCCTCAAAGAATTGTCCTCAGCCATAACTTTTTGCACAGCATAACCTGGCACTGCCACTAAAAGTACGTGCACATGCCCTGGCCTTCTCCCTGTCCGTGCTTGTACAAACACACAACTGCACAGCGAGCAAAATTAGTAAGGTCATTTTTCTCTTTTTTCAGATCAGTTCCCTGAACTGGCTCATTGCACAGCTCCAGGCACATGTGCTTGCAAAAGGAACACAAAGACAATTTATTTACTGTGGATCAATCTCAAAATGTTTCCACTACTACCTTACTTACAGAACATCCCCCTGCGGACTTATTTTCATTCATTGTTTTACCCTTTAAGTTGTTAGGAACACCCAGAGCAAACACACACACACACACACACTCTGGTTTCAGAGCTTGACTTGACAAAAGTTTTTAATCTTCATAATTCACAGTTCTCTAAGTTGAGGAGACATCCAAGGCTCTCTATTACCCTCGCTAGGATGTTGCTATTCAAATCTAGTGATACTACCTGGACTGTATTTCCCATTTCTAACGCCCCCGTTATGTTTCTGTGGGATAAACAGCTTCTGCACTGTTTGGGCTTCCCGTTTGAAATTTAGATGTTTGTGAAGGACGCACTTTATTTGCAACTACCCAAAAAATAACCACAGAATGCTTTACATTTCGCCATTTACGCGTATTCGAAACTGTAAAAGAACTGTCCGAGCCTGCTGGAACTCTTGAATTGATTTGTAAATAGATTTTATAGCCAAGGTTGGTAATCCAGCGCTCAGACCAGCTTCTTGACAGGGCCGAGTTTCAGGCAGAGGTCTCCAGGAGAGATGGTTCAAGCTCAGAGGGCCCTGCGAGCACTTCGCTGCCTCCTTAGGGGAGTTCAGACCTCAGGGACTTGCCCAGGCAGCTCCCAGCTCGTCAGAGGCCAGCAGCCACTCGCCGCTAGCTAATGGAAAGGGAAGGGCTGTCAGGTCCCAGCTTTCTACACCGAATGCTACGTTTTGGACCGCTGACAGCCTTTATCTGCTGCTTCAAATACCCACATCGCAACTCTCTGCAAGTAACCTCCGATTTGCATTGTACTGAGATAAATGCCACAGGGCTTACTCCTTTCTCCAAAGAGACGCAGAGTAGGTAGGAGTGCCTTGTTTTATGGCAGCTTATTAAAGCCCCTGCCCAGATAAGCCCAATCGTCTCACCTCATTTTCAGCTGTTTTTTAGTAATGCAAAATTGATCTTGCTTTTTTCTTTTCCCACCAGCAAAGAACTATTTTTTTTCTTACTGGTCAGATCAGCCATAGTATGAGTAACATTCAGGGAAAAGAATTCAATAGTAACAGATGCTTCCTCAGGACAGACTAAGCAAAATACTGCTTTTAATGAAGATTTTACTAGCAAATTACATTCCTCAACAAGATTTTCTCAGTGCAATATACCATCATAGATACCACTTTTTAAAGGACAGATAACCACAAGCACGCAAATCTGCAATAAACATCTCATCAAGAAGTGTGAAGCAGACTCATGCTGGCAGAAGTGAGGGAACTAATGTCTTCAGAAGCTGCACATCAGCTAGATGCTGTGTTTTGCTAGCCTGCCTTTCTGAAGTCCATCTAAACTAATCCACTTTTTTCAGCAGTTACACCAAATTAACTTATCTGTTGAGATAAGTAGCTGAACAGGCTTTGTTTCCCCAGATCATACGTGCAAGAAGCCCATATAAAGGAAGTAAATCCAGTATTAAATCCAACTTAACGCATGAGAACTTAGAACCACCTACAGCTTCTCTATTGCCAGTGAGATCTTCCAGAAATGCGTGCGCTGAAGGAGGATGGATTCCCTGGGCTCCAAAACCAGACAAATACTAAAGCAGAAATGAATGTGCTTTCATGAGCCTTACGAGCTGAAGATCCCCGCCTTTGGCAACTAAAAGCCACTGGCTCAGCTATCACTTGAGGAAGCACAAGTTAAAACATAGGGACAGGACATGTAAAATGATGTGGTTTGAGACAAAAAAAATTTTTAAAAAAGGACGCAGATAGAGCAAAACCCACCTTGTTTGTAACATGCAGAGATGAGCTAGAAAAGCCAACTGCAATATAGTTCATACAAAGTTATTTTTTCTGAAAACTGTTTAAAGAAAACACTTGTGGGAGATGCATTACAGTCAGATCTGATGCTGGTTATTCAGCACACTGAGACTTTTGGAAACTGATAGGAGCTGATTTGATCAAGCCAAAACAGAAGCAACACTGCATCTTAAGAGTCTAAATGACAAAACCTTTTCATTCGAGAGAAATGCACATTCGCACACGGTACAAACACTTTACACACATACAGGTACCAAAAAACTAAGTTACAACCGAGTATCCCTTTAGAAACTCAAAAAGCCTGAAGTGAGAAAATCCCTTAAGTTTCTCAATTTATTACTCTAGTTTCTTCCCAAACATCACCTAACACTTAAAGACAATGCTGTAGTTTCCAAGATCAGATTTACAGCCGCTGTTTTCAGTTACAAGTCTTCAGAGCAGCTTTCAAGGAATTGCAAACTGCTGAGTTCACTAACCCAGAACTTCTAACATCAGGGGTCGCTACGTACAGGTCTTGCAAACAGCTTTTTAACGCAAGCCTTTGCGTGGAATAGCACATTTACTGTATTTAATGAATTGAAGGCACAAACCCAATCTAAATACATTTTTCTGAAGGCTTCTGTGATTTCCTGCAGTTTTGAGGATTAATTTGGATAAGTCATACACATGGTACAAAAAAGACCCTCCAAAACCCACAAGAAACAACCAGAAACATCACTTCTTAGAGCACGGAGAAGGGCAGCACTCCCTGCTGCAGGTGATTCCCACACACAGGGCAGTCCCAATTAGCAGTGCAGGCTAAAATGCAAGTCTGATGCCAGCAGGTAAAAGTTAGCGAGGTTTAACCTCTCAGTTCAAATGAAACCAAATGCTGCCCAGCACGTCAGTTAAAAATTGCTTAATTTGATTAAGTAAATGATTTTAGGTAAAATTTCATATCAAGGAGATAAGTGAAGGAGAAAAAGACAGGTTTGTTGTATGCAATGAGCCTGGGTATCAGGCAAACTTTCTCCTGCAGAGATTAAAGCAATTGCTCTATCAACAAATGCCTGCATTCAGCTCCTACAGTACTTGCAGTTTTTCAGATTGCACAAGCACAGAGGTAGCAATTATTTACAGAATGGTGTCTTGTTTTCATCCTTTTGCCTTTATTTCATGACATAATTTCTCTCAAGGCGTGCCATCAACCAGATACACAGACAAATCCTCCTCCTCCACCTCTTTCCATACTGAGGCGCGCTGAAGTTTCTTTTATTTTAAAGAAGTCGTGCACAGTGACTTCAAATGCCCCCAAACCGCTCTTCCTGTTTCTGGCACATCGGAAGCTGACACTGGCTGAAAAGCCCGACCTTCTGTGCTGAACGTGCCTATATATGGCCATGAATACGGGCTCGGCCCGCGGGGCTCTCAGTGCCACGCTACGGTGTCAGCTCCGCTTCAGGCATCGGCCAGGGTGCACCTAACAATAAGAAAGGCATTAAAATATAAGTTAGCTATTCCTTTTTTCCCCCGTTTCTCTTTTTCTCCTCTTTTCCCCTTTTTAACGTAACTGAATTACAGCTGTGCTTGCCAGGCACCCCGACAGCTCCCGCAGTTAACAGGCTGCAGGAGGAAGAACAAGCTGGTAAGCAAGATGCTGTGAAACCACAGGCTTTGCCCCTGCTCTTTCCTACACTTCGCTTATTTCAAGTTCAGCCGTGAGCTCACTGCAGCAGGGAGACCCACCCTTCCTCCACACTCGTACCAGGTTAAAGTTTACTGCTCCAGAGCAATAAAAACGGAATAGTGATGTACACATAAAAAGCTCTTTTAACCTACAAATTGCACGCAGATCTTAAAGAACAGACTAAAAATGGTGTGGGAAGAGAAGGCTTTCACAATCCACTTCCACTCTACACAGCTACAGCAACTTTGCTGCTCATCACAGGAAAAGACAGAGCTTCCTCCAGCAGTTACCTATACCAGCGATTACTGAAAGCGTGGTAGAAGGGCTGAGGCATGATACATGATGCATTTTGTATCCCGCACTCCTGAGAGAACCCTTGCTTCCCTGTAAGCCAAAACAAACCTCGTACTCACAGGTCAAGCTATGTTTGGCAAAAAAGTAGATGAGATCACGTTAAGTAGAAGAGAGCTCTGCGGCCCTGCTCTAGGAGAAGTAAAGAGTCCGACGTTTGGTGTGATTCCTTCTGCCACTGCTCGAGGTGCTGGTTCCAGAAGCCTTTCTGCAGGCAGCCAAGCAAACAGCTTAGTCCTGACCCACTGATCTCTGTTTACAGACAGTTAGAGAAAGGGGCTTCTTACAACTGGACCATAATTTCAGAAATATTAACGCAGTTAAGATTATCCAAACCATTTGAAAAAGTTTAAATTCTCTGAAAATTCACACTGTAATTCACACTGCCAGTAGCACGCAAGTCCTTCAGAGATCCTGCTGGTAGCCCTGGGGGTGACACCGGGCGAGAGCCCTCCCTAGCGTTACTGAGGCCTGAGTTCAATTCCGGCTACCGCTTTGAGTCCAGCTGAGCCAGTCATTTTCATTATGCAGCTCTGCTCTCTAATGAACGCCAAAACTGCTCTGGCATCTTCTACCAGTCAAAATTCATTGTGTACTGACAAATGTACCGTATCAGGAAACATAGTTTAAGGTTCCATCAGCTGCCTCCCTTACAAGATGCAATGCTGCTGGCTACAGCTGAGCCAATGACAAAGACATAAAACTATCAGAGTGCCCACACAGGAGGGCTGCGAAAATGGTGAAGGGGTCTAGAGGGCAAGACGTATGAGGAGCAGCTGGGGTCCCTTGGTTTGCTCAGCCCAGAGCAGAGCAGGCTGAGGGGAGGCCTCATGGCGGCCTGCAGCTCCCTCACGAGGGGAGCGGAGGGGCAGGCGCTGAGCTCTGCTCTCTGGGGACAGCGACAGGACCCGAGGGAACGGCATGGAGCTGGGACAGGGGAGGGTCAGGCTGGGTGTTAGGGAAAGGTTCTGCACCCAGAGGGTGGTCGGGCACTGGGACAGGCTGCCCAGGGGACTGGTCACAGCACTGAGCCTGCCGGAGTTCAAGAGGAGTTTGGACAGTGCTCTCAGATACCAGGTCTGATTTTTGGGTGGTCCTGTGTGGAGCCAGGAGTCGGACTCAATGATCCTTGGGGGTCCCTTCCAACTCAGGATATTCTGTGCTTCAATGATCTGTCAGTATTGCAAACATCAAAAGAGTTCTGAGTTTGCAAATCCATCACTGTTTAAAAAAAAAGAAACTGGCTTCCTTTGGAGAGGTAGATACTTGGTACTTACTGGCTTCAGTTTGTTAAGTTCCTGGGTTAGGTACTTTCCAGGATGTTCCACCAGGAATTATGACACATCTCCTAATATAAAAATGAACTGGGGGTGTTCCACGAATGGCATAAGTTGTTCAAAGCCCCATGCCCCCTTTCTACAAACTCCTTCATATAACCAGTGCTTGGCTATTTACCTTGAGCAAGAACACAGCAACTAATTCATTTACATGAGAACTTCAGATAGTTATTGCTTCTTGCTGCTAACAGAGCAGTGAGGTGAACTTCAGAGGCCCAGAAAAGCTCTAAGAACATGCGAGTGAGAAAGGGATTGCCCCGTGTCAGCAGCAAACCTTCTCCTCAGCATCTCATGGAACCTAACCCATCCTCATGGGTATAATTTCAAATAGTACAGAAGCATTCTGATACATGTAGCATCTCAAAAAAACAAACAAACAAAAAAAAACCACAGAGCAACAACGGTCAATCTGGCAGAGAGGGAATGAATACAAGAATTAGCACTGCAACTGCCTTGCTACCAAGCTCAACCAAAAAATGCACTGTGGCATTCAGCTCACTTCTGCTTCTGGGATAGCTAAGGAAGAAACCACTGCAAAAATGTGGTCCTGGGGCACAGGAAAGGAGGGGCACATTCCAGGCCCATGGCTTTGACTGCACAGACGTTTCCTTCATGTTAATGCTTGAAGCTGCATTAGATCTGTGAACATGCATTGCCCTCCAATCCATTTAGCAAGCTACAAATTCTGTAAACTGTAATGATAAAGAGAAAAGGAACAGGGTCTTGTAACGATCCAAATCAACTCCTGCGGATGAAAACATCGTATTATACTGGATTGGAATAAACTCTTCCTTTAAAAAATACACAGGACAAACCAGAAATAAGTTACAGAAGATAGATCTCACATCATTTTGTGTACTTTTATTACCCCTGCCTGTATCTAACTGGCCACCAGTTGATGCCACGCACTTCCTATATATTAATTCAGAAACATGAAAGAACAGAACCGGTCCACTTAGTGAAACATAGTTTGTTTGTACACATTAAATGAACAAGGTCAACCTGAAACTTCAGCTATCACAATTAATTACTACAAGCTATGAAAAGGAAAAAAAAAATTACTGATAATTATACTACAGAGAGTTGAAGATATTACATTGGTTTTTGCCTACATCTGTATTTCTCTGAAAGCCTGTGGCTCATCAGTAGTTGGCTAGAAAACAACTAAGAAAACCACGCACATACAAAAGTGATTCCAAAACTACTGACGGCACTATGTCACAAATTTATAGTACAGAATATTCTTCCTGCAGTGGTTTTATTCCAATTTACCTTCAATGTAGCCCTTTTTCCAGATACGCACATGGAAGGTCATACTGTGAGCAACCAGGGAAATACCAAAGCAGTAGAAAAGATTAAGAACACCCCAGGTTAAAAATTTATACAAAATCCAGCTTTTTGTGTATTTATCGGGCTTTTAATAGCTTCCACAGCATTTTCTGAGAACAAGCAAACAAGAAGGAGGTGTGTGCAATACAGTTGCGTCTCAGGAGACTATACCAGTATTTTACAGCAACTTATTTCAGACTGTATTCAGAAGTTATTCTTTGGTACTTCATATTTCAATATAGGGTCAAACCTCAACATATCTAACCAATGTAATAAATGAAATTATTTTCATCTCCATTGCTTTGGGAAGCTAGTGCTCCTTTTGTTAAAAAGAAATCTCATATGATTTGAAAAGGTCCAATGCAGTCTGAAGTAAATTTATGATTAGCTCTTACCAATAAAGCCATTGGAAGCTAAGCAACTGCATGCCTTTCTTACGGATGAGAGAGACATCAAATAATACGCATACAAATCTCAAGGTTTCCTTGCAAGAGTCATTCACGGGGAACTGAATAAGCAGCACAATTTTACATTTAGCATAAAGCAAAGGCGTTCCCTTTTGTTTGAGAAGTTAAAGGTATAAGGTACAGCTAACTAGGTATTCCCAAAGCACAAACTTGGCAGTGCCATGCCCAGGCATGGCACCAAGCCGTAGTCAGCCGCGCACACATGCTCCCTCCTCAGCTGCAGCACCCAGCCCTTCAGCACCCAGCCCTTCCCCAGCAGCCGAGCGGCATCCACTGTAACCTCACAAGTGCTTTGTTCACATTCACAAACCTTTCTTCCACCATAAAACCTACATGTTTAAAGTGATCCTACTAGTCCAAGTTCATTATTTACCATTAAGTATTCAAAGGACACCAAGCCTAGATTCAAGAGCAGCAGGGAGAGGAAAGGAACAAGATCAGAGCTTTCTCTTTGAAAATTGCCTCTCTTAAAGTCATAGATGATGGTGCCACCTTATCCATAACCACATCCCCTGCCAATTCCAGTGCCTGAAAATCCTCTCTCAACGTTACCTACCAGTTCGAAAGTTTTAATGCTTTCTGTCAAATTAAGAAGAAAGTATTTGAAATGCCTTGTATTTCAGAAGCTGGTCACTCAAGAATAAAAACAGTAATTTCCATATGCTGAAAAAAATCTGCTTTCATTTCTTCTTAAGCAATTCAAAGTTCTTCATACCCCGCTCCGGGCAACTGCAACTCAGTTTTATATACTGCTCTCCAAGAAAAACATTGGTTTGGTAAATAATGTGGTTAGAATTTTTATCCTATTCCTGTTTGATTGCCAAAATCAAAGTCAACCAAAGGTGGCATTTCACGGCAGAACTGTAGGTTGACGACTGCTGTTGGGCAAAGAACCTTTCCTGCTGTACGGCAAATCATTCTCTCCCATCTCAAATATTGCTAGAGTGGCCAATAATTTGATCTATAACTCTTCTTTAGTTTTTGTTCAAATTTTTTTTTTTAATCTTATCTACCTACTTAAGCTGTGAGGTTTCCTGGGTAGCAAACTTCTGCAAGAGTTCTGTGAGCGCAAAGACAGCAAGGACCGGGCTTCTGGGGGCGCTTGGGTGCCGCTGCATTCGAAACAGGCCCCGACGTGGTGAAAGCCATACTACTCAGGGAGTATCTAACTTCTCCAAACTGCTCATGACAAAAGAAAATACGAAGTGCAGTTTTAGAGATCACTCATATACAGAACTACAGGTTTAATTTGTATGCATCGTCAACCTTCAGACTTTTAACTTGTCCAAAACGCAGACAGCTTTGTTTTGCATCACGACTCTCTGTGGAGATGCGCAGTGAAAAAACAAGATGCATCGGGCACAAACTGCAGCAAGAGAAATTCCCATTAAATATGAGGAAAAGTTTTCGACCACAAGTGCAAGACAAACGCTGGAAGAGGTTACCCAGACTGCGCAGTCTCCATCCTCAGAGATGCCCCAAACTCAAAGGGCAATTCCCTGAGCAACCTGGTCTAAGTTAGCCCTGCTTTGACGATGCAGCATTTGGGTTACTCCCAGAAGTTTCTTCCAGCCTGTATGACTCTACAAATAAATTATTTGCAGTCATACATACAGTATGTAATCAATTTTTCAGACCACGTTGAACATTTTCATAGTTTCACCACAGACAAAGCGATTAAAGTTCCAGTTCTGTCCTTCAATGTTAAGTGTATCGATGCATTTTTAAAAACTATTTCCAAACTCATGTCAACACGTTATGATATCTTAGCTATGTACAGAGAAATCTTGATCTTGGGGGAACTGCCGTATTCAGAATTACATGGCAGTCTGTGAAGCACCCCCAACTTCTTCATTCCTATTAAAGAATTGTCTCAAACTTACAGATTACTGTGTGACTATACCCAGGAAAGACTTTTAAAATCCTGCATCTACTCCAAAACATTCTGCTCCTAATATCAATATCCCTTTGAAATGAACGGTTCAGAGCACATATTGATTTAATACACGTAAAGAACTAATAATTCTTTTATTTTTAAAAGTGCCAGTGATGCTTCTGAGGTGGTTTTGGAAAAAAGGTGCATTTTTGCATGAAGGAAACACCTGAAGCAGAACCTCCCTCACTGGTGGGTTTGTTTTTGCAAAGTGAGCTCTGCTGCCAACGTACTAACTTTTGAAGACTAAGCCACACACACGACGATGCATTTTACAGGCACAGACTTCTCACCTCAAAGCACTGAGTAAACAAAGTTTTCCTTAATCGATGCGACAAAATTACACTGCAGAGTTTTGCTGGTGTAGTTAGCTCGGTAGGTTTTCACAGCTAGTTTAAGAAACTGCAAAGTTGCCCAATGCACCAGGAAACATGAGGCAGCCAAGCCAGCTCATTTTTCACAAACGGGACCCTATTTCCGTGTCAGAAGAGAGGTTTTGTTCTGCTTACAGTGAGCTGGCTTTCTGTTAAAGCTCCACCTTACTCCATAAGCCTTCCTAACCAAGCAGAAACACAGAGACACACGCGTACTGAAAGAGGTGTGGCTCCCTTCTGGTATCACGTTTGACAACACACATATATATGCTTAGCATTTTAAGGAACATGAGCAATTTTTGCACTAAAACCCCTGATGTGTGAAAATTTCCTACTAATACTCTCCTTTCCTCACTGCAGACACCCCTGTTTTCTATCTCCGCACCAACACAGCTATTTAACTCCTGTGCTTTGTAGTGAACAGGATTCACATTGCAAAAAGAAAAAAAGATAAAACACCTACAGTAAACATGTCCTGGCGAGTCACCGAGAGGCACTGACTACAGAGTACAAGATTTCATTACGATTTTAACAGTTTCAGTCTTGTTTTTCATGTGCTGCTATTTGTTAATGAGTATTTACATTAGTAAATGCATCTTTTACAGGAAAAGCAGTATCTTCCATTAATCATTGCTTACATTCATGGAGATAAATTGTGTGCTTTTATATGCACACTAATACAGTCATGAAGAAACATTTTTGTATATGCTTATTAGTTTGACATCGCCACAGGCAGAAAAGCAATTTGTACAGAAATTGGAACACAATTAAACTGCAAAGAATGGTTATTAAACTTTTAGCCAAACTCGTTCAAATACGCTGAATAAATAAATAGGTTTTGCATTCAAGACTTATTAAGAGAGGATGCATTACAGATAGGAAGGGAAGGGAAATGATGATTTCCAATTGCTACCTCACTTAAGAGTTCAGGATTTCCACCTCTCACATCTAATTTTTATTTATAGACTGAAACACAAACAAACTTTTGTTTTTCCACTTGTCTGAAAGCTTCCTAACTTTCAGTAACCTGAGTGAACAGGACGGCCATAAAACCCCGTGTCTCACCACGGCTCTCTTTAGGGCTGGAAAATCCCAGGTGCGGTAACCTTCGCTGGCAAGAGCCCAGCTTCACACCTTGGGCTTTGCACAGTCTTACACACCGCATCAACTACAGCTAGCTCTCAGATGTATTTGTTTTTTAGCGCTTTTTAAAAATCACCCACACGGTATCATCACTTTGAAAGATATGCAAGGTTTCAAAATCTTGTGCTAAAATGAGAACCTAAGGAACAGAGCTGTGATCGAAACCAGTTGCACAATCTTGCACGCTGAAATAACATTCTTTCTGGAAAGTGGCTCTTCTCTTTCCCTGCTTTTAGAGCTCCTTTACCTGAACCACGCGCTACTGCCAATTTATTCCACTATCCCAATTTGTGCCCTTTCTGTATTCTCCCTTACACCAAGCACAGCAAGTTTTAAACCTGAGTTATGTTACAGCCATGTTGAACTGGCTGCCAGGTGACACCAGCAAGTTGGTGCTGCTGCCACAGGAATTACTTACTGCCTTCGCAGCACTGGAATTCCTGACTACGCACAAAGCAGGACAGGAACTGAGTTTCCGAACCCGTGGTATCACCAGATCACTTATCTCTCATTTTGCTTTTATAGCACTATTAGGAGACCAGTACAGAACAGTCTATATTTGTTCACCTTCTTCCCTCCTCGAATTTCAGTATTTCTGACCACTGTTCTAGCTATGTATCCGTAAAAGTTACCTACAACCCGACCGCACCACCATCATCTACACCAGCCTTTGAAGCTCTCCATTTCTTATCACGGAAGAAAGATATATGGAGAGGCAATATGATTTATTCCCTGTGAACATTAATGTTTGTCTACCTGTCCTCCTGTATTTGTAATCACAGTCCCAGCTGGATGGCTGAGAAGGGTGTGTTTTCCAAATGCTATCCAGCAGGAGGATCTCTTTCACTCAGTGCTGCTCAACGTTTGAGATAAAATTTAACTAATTTCATAAATGTTAACTTCAAAAAATTGTTTTATTATTCATATCAAGTAACAATTGAGAGACTAGAAATTAACCAAACTGAAGAAATTCAATTCAAGATCTCCACATGCATTAAGAATTTGCACTTTCAAATTTCATTCCTTATACAGTATTCATTTAGTGACTCAATCGAGGGCAAATCTTAAAATTGCAGTAATTTAACCAAAAAATGCTTTAGTCTAAACCGAGGAAGTCTTCTACTTAATCCACTTAGAGTGCACAGTCTTAGTTTAATACCAACAGAAAATGATTACAGCTTTTAAGCAGTAAACATTTTTATTGTAAAATGATAGCATAACTGAAATGTATCTATGCTTTCAAGCACATTGTTAAAAGGCTATCCGACATAACTTAAATGATGTAATAAAATCCTTAAACAAGCCCATGCCATTTTGGGGACCCCAGTCTTTCCAAGCACTGGGTGGGAGCTGCCCAATACAGAGAATGCTCATTTCAGAATGGATAAATACATCACACCTTGATAAACCACCTGAGAGGCTCACATTCAAGAAAGCTAATCCATGTACCTCTTCTGTGGAAAAGTAAAATCTTGAGGTATCATAAGGTCTCCAGAGATATTTGCTTGCTTTTCCATGAGCTTGCAGCATTAGCCATCTTTGTTTTATTAGCCAATAAAATCTCTTGCCAGGCTTGGAAAATTCCAATCATGTAGGACAATCAATTTTATATGAGACAAGCGGATAAAAGAATCAATTTAAATTTACTATGGCAAAGTACTGATTCTGTTCATTTATACCAAGGCAAGAGGAGTCTCTAGAAGGTCTGCACCCATTCTGAGAGGAAAGAAAAACTGCAATTAAGGGACAGAAGAAAGTTCAGAACTTAACTCCATCAGTCACACAGGCACAGTATTAAGCACAGGCAGTGCTTCTCAGCTCACGGAGAGGCAAGATGAAAGTGTCACCATAATTTACATTATTTGTCAGGACAAGAGGCAACGGGCACAAACCGGCACACAGGAGGTTCCCTCTGAACATCAGGAAACACTTTTTATTTATTTATTTTTTATTAACTGTGCAGGTGACTGAGCACTGGCACAGGGTACCCGGAGAGGTCATGGAGTCCTCCTTGGTGATCTCCAAAAGCCACCTGGACGTGGTCCTGGGCAACCTGCTCTGGGTGGCCCTGCATAAGTCATTCTGAGATGCCAAAATAACTTGTAGTTGGAATGTTTTTAAGCATATTCCCTAACAGCAACATACGGGATTAGAGTTACTTGCATGTTCTAGAAAGGATACAAAGAACCATGGACCATCATGTATGTGAATGGTCCTCACGTAGAGGACTAAAGTCTCTGGCTGGAAAGAGATGGAGGGACCCTCATGTTATGCATCTTTTGGCCTATCAGTGGCTCTCTAGTTCTGAAACGTGGCCCTGTTAATCCCAAACATGCAAAAAATCTGCCTTTTCATAACGACTTAAGACATTTTGGACATCCCTGTAAGTTCAGAGAAGCTTGAAACATCATTTTTTGGTGTCCACATCCTTTCAGTCATCTCAGAGCTTCCGCTGCCAGGAAAGCACACGTTTTTTGATCAGAAATGAATAAAACCGTGTGTTACACGAAGACAGGGGCAGCGCACGCAAGCCACCGCACCCCAGCTGTGAAGCAGGCAGCTGCCACGAAGCTGCCTCCAGGAGAAGAAGCCAAGGAGCGCCGGTAACTGAGGTCTCCGAGGCACCCTGCTCCTTGAGAGGCTTGCCGTAAAAAATCACTTTTGACCCTCTGTAAGTCTCCACCGCGCACACACGGACCGCAGACGCCTCCGTGACACAGCCGCTCCGCTCCTTGACCTCGGACCCGCCGGCGGCTGTAGGAAGCGAGGGAGCCTTCCTCCTCCCCGCACCCTTCCTCCTCCTCCTCCTCCCCACACCCTTCCTCCTCCTCCCACGCCTCCCGGAGCCGGGGGGAGGCGCAGGGCCCCTCCGTGCGGCGGGCAGAGCCGGCGGCCGGCCCCGGGAAGGGGACCTGGGGCCGGGGGAAGGGGCCGGCAGCGCCTCGCCCCGTCTCGCCCTCTCGCTTCCCGCTACCCAGGCACCGAAAGGGGGAAGGGAAGGGGGGAGGGCCGCGGGGAAAACACCCAGCCCGCGGCCCCTGCAAACGCCGGCGGCCCCTTCAAGCCGAGACAGCTCGGCTCCGGGGGTGTGGGGGCGAGGGGGCGCCCCGCGGGGGCGCGGCACCCCGCCCGCCCGTACCTTCTCCTCATCGGAGAGCTGCTCCTCCAGGTCCGCCATCTTCCCGTCCGCCTCCCGCAGCGCCCCCACGCTGCCTGCGCATGCGCGCGGCGGGGGCGGGCTCATGGCGGCGGGGCGGGGGCGCTGAGGGAGGGCGGCGGGGCCGTGGCGGTGCCGCCACCGCCTCCACGGGCGGGCGGGGGGCGGGCCGCGCCCGCTGCCTCCTTGCCCCCGGGGGTTCGGGAGCCGCTGTTTGGCTGCGGGGAGGGGGCGGTCGGGCTGAGGGGGGCTGTGGGGTGCAAGTGGCCGGCTCACGTCTCGTCTTGGGCGGAGGAGTCATTTAAAAATGAGTCATCGGGGCTGCGGGGGTGACGAGGGGAGGGGAGCACCTGTCTGTCGTAGGAGGATGGGCTGAGGGAGCCGGGGCTGGTTAGCCTGGGAAAGAGGAGACCGAGGGGAGACCTCATCAGTGTGTACAAATACCTGAGGGGAGGGCGTCAACAGGATGGAGCCGGTCTCCTTTCAGTTGTGCCCAGTGAGAGGCAACGGGCACAAACTGAAGCACAGGAGGTTCTGGCTGAATATGAGGGGGCACTTTACTGTGAGGTGGCAGAGCACTGGAACAGGTTGCCCAGAGAGGCTGTGGAGTCTCCTCTGGAGATACTCAAAACCCACCCGGATGCCATCCTGTGCAACGTGCTCTAGGTGATCCTGCTCAGCAGGGGGGTTGGACTACATGATCTCCACAGGTCCCTTCCAACCTCAGCCATTCTGTGATTCTGTGAAAAAAGGGCACTGCAAATTGGGATGGGCTGAAGCAACAATGGGATGGGCTTCAGCAGGGGGACAGCTGGACCAGATGTCCTTGGAGGTCTTTTCCAACCTTAATGATTCTATGATCCCCTGGGTGACATGCCCGCTGCAGGCCGGTGTGTGTTGCAGCTTGGGGCGGCGGAGCTACAAATTCAGGTGGGGGCAGAATTTTCAGAATAATTTTTTTGGAAAGCCATGAAATTTGATGGAAGAGAGCTCAGAAAGTTCAGTTTAATGCCACCAGCGAAGACAAAATGGATGGTGTGAAAGGTTTGGTACTGCAGAAGACTATGTAGAAAAGGTATGCAGTCAACCAAAGGGAACAGGAAAATAATTAGATGGGAATTTCTTAAGAGTAAGAAAACCTGAGTATCTTCCAGCTGCACAGAATTGCAGGCACACGGAGGGACATTTTAGATAACTGCTTTTAGGAACTACTTGGAAGAAGACATGGTAGAAGTTGAGAGGAAAACTGTAACAGAGGAAAGATAACATTACCAAGCTCCAAATGGTTGAGCCAGTGAAATTCTGTCTTCATCTGACAGCAAACAAGAACAGATGCCTAGGAGAATGGTGAAAGAACAAGGCTATGTGCGCTGGTACCAGTGGGAATGCTTCCACACCTCCTGTCAGACGCAGCTCAGAATATAGTCCTCCTCAGTGATTTCCTTCTAACAGAGATTGCCAAACTATTATTCAAGGGTCAGGTAGCAAGTAGGAGGATTTGTTTTCTTCCAGGAGAAAAGTTAGACTGGGAAAAACAGCAGGAGAAGATGCTTTAGCAATGCACGATCCATTCTAGCAACAGGGAAGAAGTGGCAGACTCCATTTTGTAGAACCTGAAAAGCTGTAGAGGCTGAAAAAGGAAACCAAAGGCCAAGGAGAGTCAGATGATCTTGTTGAGATATCCTTTCTGTTCCTCGATTAAAACTAGAAAAGTGATGGTTTTAGCCAAGTACAGTGTTTGGGTTTTGTGGAACACTGGGATAAAGACTGAATAAAATTTGGGTGTCTATAGGCTCCATCTTATTAATAGGGATGCCAATTTCCTGGGTGATGTATCAGGGTAATTTCCTGCCCTGACAGCAAGAGCACTTGAAGTAATAACCTGAATGTCCTCATACCACATTCTAAAAAATGACAACCCTGAAGCACTATGAGATAAATCCAAGCATTACATTATTTGTAAGGGGTACATCTTCCAGTTTACTGTGTAGTTATGGTAGAAAACCAAAATAAGTAAGACAATTTGGAGCTTGAGAAAAATGACATGATTACTACTGCTACGTTAGTCAGTTAGTCTTGTGACTAGGATGTTGGAATTGATGGTTAGACCTTGTTCCTCAGAACTGAAAAGGTAAAAGGGTGAGTATGTTATGCCAGAGTGAGCATTAGCTGTTACAAAGTTGGAGTTCTGGAAGAATAAGATGATTATTTATAATATAAAGTTGTTACTCATTAAATGAAATATGATCTACCATGGACCACTCAATCTTGTTAAGAGAATAAGGTGAACTTCTTAAAGGTCTATTCCTAATGTATGGGAAGAGTAAAGCTTCTAACATTACTTCAAAATGAAGGAGGTATGGTGGAAGGATTATACATCCAGTGATAACTCTTTGATAAAATCTTTAAAATGTGGCTTCTTAATGTCAACCACAGTGTATTTCACCCAAGCTATGATGGACAAGTAAAAGCTGATCATTGACTGGAAAATTCACAGATAAATATAAGTCGATCACGATTAGTGGTATGAGTGTAGTCAGCTTCTAGCCAAAGGATCTTGTTACGCTCTAAGGTTCATCCACGTCTGTCGTTCTTGCATGAGAAGCCATACACAATGATTTATGCTGCCATATGTGGTATAGCAAAATATTCCCAATATGTGTAGAATTTGATAAGGCTATCATTCTAGATGTCCTAACAGTACTGTTGCATAGAAATGAAAGAAGGTGATACTGGAGAAGAAGTTGTTGCAGGTCAAATGGATACTGGAAAATTACAATGCCACTGAAAATCAGTATATAAACAAAGAATGAAAATGAAAAAGTCAATATGATGAATGTACAAGTTGGACAACTTGGCTGATTTGGGAAATTGGAAGAGAGATTTAAAAATACCTGTAGCCATTGACAACAAAGATAATGGACAACATTTTATTCATGTCAGGAACAAAATAAAGGACAAACAAACCTTGTATTTGATTAGGCCATTGCTAGCGGCAAAGCAGTGAAATGTAGAGCAGGAAAGGTATGTCTCAAGGTAGTTTTGTTTGGGAGAATCTCATGTATGTTATTTGGAGTAAATAACTAAAGTTAATGGTCTGTAGCAGGGGAAAACATTGCACAACATTTAGCTTCACGCAACTGGAATTCGTAATTTCCACCCAGGAGTCTTAAGAGTAACCAGCTGAGAAAGTCTGCGTTGATTTTTAACAAACCTTGGGATTTGCCAACTACTTGGATATTGCCAAGGAAATTGCTTTATTTAAAATGTAAAAAGAGAAAGTAGATCTTGGCAGATAAACATGAACAATTTTCTCATTAGATGCTATATCTAGCTTTGGTTTTACCATGTTTACACAAGGTTTTTATTGAAATTGCTGAAATTTGCCATGATGAAATGAATGATTCAGAGAAGGACTGTGTAGTCATCATAGATATTAGTGGGAGCCTTCTGCATACAACCATAGCAGGTGTTTTACTGTGACCTTAGGACTTAATGGGAAATGAATAATCAGAATGAAGTGGAAATAAGTACTGCTCTTGCCTTATGACTCAGTGTTTTGGAATGGTTGTGTGTCTTTTCAGGAAGAATATGGACATTTCAGAGGGAATTTAAAGGAGAACTAAAAATAAATCTGAAGATGCAGAACAAATGTCAGGATGGTAGGCTTAAGGATGCCAAGATTAAGAAGTGGTTTAGGAAATGTCTCCTCAGTGAGTGACTGCAGTATAAAGCAGTGATACCTGCATTAGTTTGCAATTTATCTGCATCTTATCTGAAGTCGTACCTCTTTACCTACTGTTCGAAATTCAGCAAAGCCAATTCAACCAGTAGCTCTTCTTATGCTATGAAGTTCATGAACATTAGCTTTCTGCTGTGCCAGTGTCTCTACACATTGATCAAGGGTTAATTTGCATTTCAGTTACATACGGACCAATAAAACATCCTAGTGCTAACTAGCTACCCCATGTTGTAGGAAATGTTTGGTCCACTACATGAAGCTCACTGCGGGCTACCAGCTCTGTCTGATGAGCAGTGTGTTTCACTAATGCAAAAGAGAAAGACAAATTAATCTAAAATAAAATAATAGAAAATTAAACGCAGGTGTTGAGTTCTACTTCGTCTAATCAGATACGACAGAGCTACCAATCAAGTACCTTGCTAATTTGCTGTACTGCTTCTGTCATTTCGTTTGGTGCTGACTCTGTAGAGCCCCCGGCCCTTGCTTGGAACCGGGAGGAAGAAGAGCACGGCAATCCTTCCTGCGGGGTCTCTCTGCTGGGCCATCAAAATGGCTTGAGACAGTTTCTGTGCTAGAGCAATCCTGAAGAAGTGTGCTCAGTGCCTACCTGTTTAATCTGGAGAATGTTTCCTGGTCAAGGTGGACTTGGCCTCGCTCCAAGACCTGCTCCATGGCACTGCCAGGAGCGGGACCAGGCCGGGGTGGAGGGCTGTGTCCCTGCTGCCCGCCCCCTTCCATGGGAAGCAGCTCCCTTCATCCTGATGCCTCTTGATATAAATCCTCACATTCCCGTGGGGTGGCGGGAGGCTTACTCCGATCCCTGAAGTTGCCAAATACATATCAGATATCAGGGCCCTGGGAACTGCCTGCCAGTTTCTGTCCGTATTTTGAGGGGTGTTTGGTGTTTGCAGACTTCCCAATTCACTCTCTGTACCTTACAGAACCTTAACAGCAAAAGCAAATAGGTTTTGTCTAGAAAAGGCAAATATTAAATCTTTACAACAGTGAAGGGAAGAAAGCTATGACAGGAAGAAAGCTGTTACCAAGAGCAACTTTAGAGCAAACTTTAGGCTGAGCTTCCTTCTTAGACAACACAGCCTTTTAGGCCACAACAGGCATTGTAGTGAATGGCTCAGTAGCCCTTCGCCTTCTGTGGCTCTCCCTTTTCTGTTGATACCCGAGAATTTACTGTCCTTTGGTTTCTTTGCTCAGGAAGTTCATGGTCTTCCCTCTTTCTATGATGTTTTCAAGATTGTCAAAACACTCTTGTTTCACAACCATAATATTTATACTACGGCTCATTTAATTTTGCATCATATTCTATGCTAATGACTATGCATGTCATAATTATTTGGATGACAGACTTAATCTTTAGAGCGGATTTTTTTGGACAGTTTTAGGGGCTGATATTACCATTACATTCAGATCTCATCCACGCTTCTTCTGTGACTTCCTACTCTGCTTCTATTCTTGGGAGCTTTCTCGGCTTCTTTCTCCACCCCACCCCTCCAGGAATAGTCAGCTGTATATCTTGCCTTATGCAATTCAAATTCACAGTCTTGCATTTGCCTTTCTTTTGACATGTGTCCATGTTTTAGAAATCAGATACCCATGTTGTTTCTTAGCTTAGAGGTCAGTAGTTTTCTTCCCTGGTTGCAACAAGACTTAGTTATCCCATAAATTGAGGCGTGTAGAAGCAGAGAGACTCAGTCAGAGTGGGCTTATGTATCTGTGATACAGAATTTATATTCAGGAATAGGAGTGCGCAAAGGTAGGGTGAAAAAGAGCAGATGTTGAGCGTTTAGAAGGAAGGTAACCAAAGGAAGGATATATAGCTATGTCTTTGTTAGCTGCTGCTTCTGCTTCAGTGGAGATAAGGAGGCTGCAGGTCTTTGAAGGCAGGCTCAGCAGGCAATAGTGGCAGCAGCATCTGCAAAGAGCTGAAGGCAACAAAAAGATGATAAGGATGAAGTGCTGCATGCTAAAATATCTACTTTTGGTTCTAGACAGTCCCAAGCTATCTTTTGGAAGGAGAAATATTTATATAATCCAAATTATGTACAGATTTTCAGAGGTGCCAAAATATTTCATGCTCTACTGATTCTGCAGCCTGTAATCTTCACATATGGGGTATGTGTCTGTAGGTTTCTCCTAACATGTTTGTTATCTTTGCTATTTTAGTATGTTAAAAGCTACAGTGTTAGCTTTTAAAGTCTTGTCTCTACTTGCCCACTTTTATTCTTCACCTGCCCTTTGACTGTTCGAGTGTGTTGTTTGATAAAGGTGTCAGACTTGCAAAAAGCACATCCAAAATTCTCTGATGACAAGAACCCTGATTTCCCGCTGAAGAGTAGAAATGGAGGAGCACTGTTGAGCACAGAAGATTATTGGCTGCTTATAAAAAAAATTTCATTACAGAATATCTTCTCTCAATGCTAATTTATTTAATTACGATGCAATATAAGGAACTACAGTGAAGTAAAATGGCGTTCTAAAAGTATTCTTAAAGTTAGTGGTGCTTGATGGTCTGCCTGTACCAATCAATTTGAGCAGTTAAAATTACAGCACCAAAGTTTTCAGGAAAAATTAGCACCTACTGTCCTTCCTTCCTTCCTTCCTTCCTTCCTTCCTTCCTTCCTTCCTTCCTTCCTTTCTCTTTCTTTCTTTCCTTTTCTTTCTTTTTCTTTCTTTCTTTCTTTCTTTCTTTCTTTCTTTCTTTCTTTCTTTCTTTCTTTCTTTCTTTCTTTCTTTCTTTCTTTCTTTCTTTCTTTCTTTCTTTCTTTCTTTTCCTCTTTCCTCTTTCCTCTTTCCTCTTTCCTCTTTCCTCTTTCCTCTTTCCTCTTTCCTCTTTCCTCTTTTTTTCTTTCTAGCATTGTTTGCAGTGTCTGTGGAAAAGCTTGCTAACTTAAACATCAGTCTGTGCAACAGTGTTAAATGTTTTTAAATAAATTGTATCATAGCCACGTGCTTTGACGGAGCTTTGGAAAGAAGAATGTTAGCATGTGTGTTTTACAGCCTGTTTTTCAAAGATACATAAATTAGCTGTGTACGGTTATGTGCACAGTTATATGTACAGTTAGCGGGTTTTGAGAAGAACATTGACAAAATGCAAAAGGTTCAGAGAATAATCAGGGACTGGAAAATGTGAGCAATTCAATCTGGTTAGTTTATCAGCAAAAAAAGTGTGGGTATTTGTGAGTTTTATGAGATCAGAAGGAAGTCTTAGTACAGGAGAGTATTACGTGACCAGAAGTTAAAACAGGGCAGATTCAGACTACAAATAAACATAGGTTTTCGTTGTCAGAGCAGTTGTTTATTGGGACAATTTAACCAGGACAGCAGCCCTGGCACTACCAATTTTAAAGTAGAGATTGAATGTTTTTCTAAAAGATATATTCTACAGTTCAGTGAGGAATTAAAGAGCCAATGGCCTATGTTGCAATAGATGGTAGTAGGGAATATCCAGAAGCAATCCCCTGTGATGTTGTAGGGCATGATTCCATTAACCATTTTGCAGGTTTTCCTGCTCAGCAACTGAAACTCCAGGGAGAATGGAAGTGGCTCCATGAACGAGCCGAAGAAGAGAGAGCACAGCTGGAGCACAATGAACTCGATTCAGCGAGGACGGAGCGCAGAAGGGAGTGAAGGAAAAGCAAGAGGGAAATTCCTGAGGTTGGAACGGGTATGAATGGACCAGGAAAAACTGGGGCCAGATATAAAGTCTGTGAATATGAGAGCTTTTAAAATGGGATTATTTGGAGAGTATTTTCAGTGCTTAACTTGTAAACGTGTGAGTCTGAGCTGTTGACCCTGAGCTCCCATTACATCAACGGGGAGAAATAAGCACTCCAAGGGTGAGTTTCATCTGACCTAGTTAAGATGTCTGTTTTAGGATAAGATTATTGGCTGTAATGAAGTGGCTAGTTCAGACCCAGCTGTCTAAATATCAGATCCCTGTGTTATGACAGCCAAATCCCCTTTCAGTGTTAAAAGATCAAAGGGCAGGAAGGTGATGGACCAAGGAAGGGGGACGTGGGTTGAGGGAAAAACATAGTGGACAGCTGAAGTTACAAGGCTAATGGAAGGGAGAAAGGACGACACTTGAATTCAACATTGCTTTGTGCTCCTCGGGGAGCTCATACTCTGGCAGGTAAATCCCATACTTTTCCATGGAGGACTTTATACCAAGGGAGCTGTATTTCTGTACTGTCTCTAGTGTAACTCCTACTCGGACATCAGGAATACTGTACCAGTAGCTATGGAAAATACAGAGGCAAATCAGTATTAGGATTAGCAAAGGCCAAGGATGGGGGGGCGGGATTAGGAGGTGGGAGAATCATCAAAGTATAAGGGTTTCTGCATCCCGTAATGGATGAAGAGGACCTTTAAAGTAATTGTGCACATAAAGATATCTCTGACGCTTCTCAATCCTGAATCAGTCTAACTCTTCTTTGGTGTACAGCATTTGTTTGCCTTTGCTCTGTACCAGGAAGGTTGGGAAGAGAAGAGAGGACCAGCAGAAAGCAGCAATGGTACTAGGACAAAGCAAATAAAGGTGAAGAAAGCAACGGAGCTGGAGCATTGCTCTCCCCAGCCATTGACTTCTTATAGGACTAGGGTAGCCAAGAGTTTTTGAAGAGCTCCATGAGAAAGCACACAAATTCTTTTCCTTCCCTCTCACTGAGCCTGGTTCCTGTTTATATTTTTAATTATTCCCTTCTGAAAAAGGAAAGTATAGTTTTCTAGATGGATTTATTTATAAGGGGACATTGTTTGGTGATTTTATTTTTCAACAGGAAATGTCTAATGTGCTGATTTGTGTAATGAAGTTGAGATTCACTGGAGGAGTCCAAATTCCTTTTTCTTTTGCTCTCTATGGAAGTGAATTTCTTATGAAGATAAAATCTCAGTAAAGATAAACCATACAAGCAGATGTGACTGAAGGGCTGAGAATTTCTTTGCCTATCTAGAGAAAAATGGCTCAGGAGCAATGTTACTTCATGCTGCACAATGGCATGGGGCCTTTATTTTTGATTTTATGTCACATATGAGAAGAAACAGTATAAAGAGGTGGTAGGATTTTTAAGTAAAGAAATGTAATTGTATTTTTGGTAGTTTGGCCCCTGGATGATTCCTGAAATTAGTACTTGAGTATACTTGCTTCTGACCTCAGTAAAAGTTCTGGATGGTAAATACTTCTGGAAGTCAGGACAGTGTCCAAAAATTGATGTGGGAATGAAACTTCAGTCATCTGCTTTTAAAACAGGGTTTGCAATATCAGAAGTAACTTGTGATTCTGATTCACTCATTTTGAGATGCCATTATGCTTCCAATAAGAGGCATTATTCAATCATTGGTGACAAAGGGTGTCTTTACAGGACACCCTCAATTGCAGAGACAAAGTCATTATTAGAAAAGATAACCCTTTCGTTTCAGGGTTAGTAACTTCTTAGTTGGACAAGAATATTTCTGACTCAGGATATAACGGTGTTAATATTTTGAAACTCATGTTTTTGTTCTTTTAGTGTTTGCTGTGTTCCAGAAGCTGCTTTAGATAGTCAGTGTGTGTGTAAATAGGACGAGGCCTGCACTGACACTGGGTGAGCAGAAGAAGGCTGTAATACCCTAGTCTCTCCAGGTGACTAATGGCTGAATGAACTGCTAGCAGAAAATGCAGCCAACATGCAGTCCAGTTCAGAGTAGCTTCAGATGAGTGTCTGCTGCCCAGCTGGCTCTTCCACACTTCACACACTATTGCATGTTACCGACTGAGTGGACTTGTGAAATGTAAATGGCCTATTTCTATTCTATTTAAAAATCAGGCATTTCTTCTGATAGTGAGAATAGGTCTGATGTGAACCGGAATTGCAGTAGGTTGCAATAAGGATCCCACGAAAGGCACAGAGATCCCAACAAAGAAGGTCTGTCAGGTTACAAATCCCAGCAGCTCAGATCAGCTTTCTTTTCTTTGTTTCAGTATGAACTTCCAAATAAATGGGATCTGAGGTTCGTCAAAGTCTGTAACATTCAGTCTTGCAGGAAAACAAATTTTGGAAAAAAGAAAAAAGAAAAAATTTCCATCTCTCATGTTTTATATAGCTCCTAGCACCAGGCATCTGCTCACTTTCTGTCAAAGTACATACACTGTGGAAAGGCAGACCATCAAATAGAGACATAGATTTCATCTCATCTGGTAAAGAATACATTTAATGTAAGAACTTGATACAAAAATGTATTTTGTAAATGAGATGCACCTACCACGAGAACGGTTTGCTCTCTGATACAGTTAGAGTAGAACCACTGTCTGCTAACGTAAACGACTCTTCTCAGTGTCTTGTCAGTTATCCCAGTCAGTTAAAAACCAGAAGATTCCTTAAAAGCTATTGCTGTGTTGTGTATTGACAAAACCACATTACTTTATTAACGTATTTTTCTTTGTCAGCACAGTTTTTTGGAAGACAGAGGCAGATGGTGGTGTAAGTTGCCTATAGTGGTCCTGTAAACGCTTCTCCACAGAACTCACCTATGTCCTTAGAACACAAGATCTGCTTAGTTGGGACATCTGTCATCTCTCATCTGTACACAGGGATGCCATGAAACCACCTCGTGAGTAAAAGCAACTCTGAGGATGTTATCTTACCATTCTCCTTTACCCAAAGTACTCTTATACATGGCTATAATAATGGCATTGTTCTCGGTTTTCTGGTGCTCTGGAAATTAGGAGGTCTCTGTCTGACCACAAAGAGCCAGGATTTCACCCACTTGCATTCTGAAGTTGATGGTGGCCATGGGCTATTTGGGGCAAGACGAAATGATCAGAAATCAAGGGAGGAGGTTACAGACAAAGGGGCAGTGTGTGTGCAGACAGGAATGCAAGTTTTACGTCTGTACATTGTCTCAAGTTAACATTCATCTTGTTTGACCTCAAAAAACATTTTCTTATTTTGAGGCCTCAATTTTACACTGAATTGAGATGTCTAATGGTACACAGGTCTACTGCAAAGAGCAAAATTAATATCACAAGCATAACAAAGCTGAATGTGGGAATTATCCGTCCTTGTATTTCATACTTGTTTTGTAGTCTGCTGTGAGTGGCTTCCTAGGCTACATATTGACAGCTCTTTATTCAACAGATTACACAGAAGAAAACTCCCCCAGAGGATTTCCACTATTGAGTATTTCTATGGCAAAAAGAATTTGTTAAGTTCATAATTCTGTCTATTCCTGAGAAGTTTGTAAAAAAGAGAAAAAATATGTTTGTTTGTTTGTTTTTGTTGCAATAACTTGAGACATAGGGATAGTCAATCCCATTCTCCCTGCATCTAAACATGGATGAAAGATGACTGACAGAAGCCTAATGCAAAACCAGAGGAAATGCATCCCACTGTAACGCCCCCCTGGACATAATCTTTTGGTTAAGGAGGACAACTCAAAACAAAAGTAACACAAAGATTAAAAGTCAGATTACACTGTTTTCATTTCTTCCTGTTCCGTAAATACATAGAGGAGTAAAACATTATGCTTACTCTGAGAAAAAAAAAATGCTGCCATTTTCCTCTTTCTGGCCCTGTAACAAGCATTTTATGTGAACTAATTGGGAATGGAAAATAATAAAACCAGAACTGTATTTTGGTAGTAATTAGTAACTCACTAAGGAATTTCGGTATCTAGATGAACTATTTTGAACCAAAGAAAATACATTTGATTCTGGAAAGGGAACAAACTTGTATTCCACATGTGTGTTAACCAGTTCTCTAATTTTCAGAGATCGCACTTACTATTTCTGTGTCTGCTTTAACTCCTGTTGCTGCAGTTATAATGATATCCCTGACTGGTACAGATCATTAGTCTGAAAGAAAGCCTCATATACTTTCTCTCCAGATGGTAAGCTTAGGCTCTTTCAATCTGTGGAAAGTTAGTGCAAATACAGAGCTTTACTTCCTTCCTCAGCAGAAGATTTTGAACTTCTGTTTTCAGTCTCTTATGTTGGATCAGGATATACAGCAAGAAAAAAAAAAAAAGTCTTATCCCTGTTGTGATCACTAGGATGAGATGACAAAGAGGTACAAACAGAGGTGGGATGTCTAAAGGTTTAAGGTAACATCATCTAGCATGATGGAGAGGAGTCTCTATTCTGACTATTCTTTTTCAAATTTTTGTGGCCCTCACATCAAAAGTCATTTTTAGAGAAAAAAGAGAACAGCAAGGAGCCTCTACAGATGTTGAAAGCACAACACAGCAGAAGACAAAGAGCCTTCTTGAAAATTTAATGTGGACGGGTTGGTGGCAGGATGTGAGACTTTCATAACCTATGAAAACCACAGAAGGAATGATAATAGCCGGAGGGGGTGAGACATGGATGGACTGCTGTTCCATGGGCGGCTTGCTGACATAGTGACATGAAAAGCTATTTCTGAACCTAGCTGGATGTATTTGCAGACCTGCCGTAGCCGAGTCCAGCTTCACCATGTGTCCTTGCACAGTGATGGATGCTGGTTTTTGGCCGATCCCTTGTGTCGCTCTTGATGGTTGGACCTATATTTGTTCATTTCTGGCAGCTTTTAGCTCTGCATCGCTGCTTATTTATTTCTTGGCCTTATGTTCCTTTTAGTCACAACCTTTTCTTTCTTTGCTCTGAGTCGCATTAGATTGCTGCTGCCACCATTGTTCCCTGCCTCGTGTGCTTTCCTGCCAGCCAGGAAAGAAAGAAAAGAACGAGGAAAGGGATGGGAAGGTGGGAAGGTGGGGAGGAGAGGGCAACAGATCTGATGCCATTTTCTTTCCTTTGAGCATGTTGGCCCTTACAGTTTCGGGGCAATGCAGCTTGCCTTTGACTGTGGGCTGCATTCCAGGGGAGGATTTTTCAAACGGGCTGTTAGCAAATCCTCTGTCAAGCCATAAAAATCTGTTCCAGCCCTCTTAACTTGGCAAGGCTGGGAATTTGCAGTGTGTGCGCTGGAGGGCCTGGTAGGGTCCCCTGCTGGTGGCCAGCCCTGCAATGGGGCTGCTGCTGCCTGCCCTTGGCTCCAGGTGCAGCGGAGAGGGTAAAATGGGCTAGCTCTGTGGCAGCCCCAGAGGGTTTTGTTTTAATGTTAACATGTATGGGAATTTCTGTTAGCCGAGCAAAGCAAAACAAAAGGAAAACCAAAACAAATAGTGAAGCTGCTTCACTGGGTGTGGGTGGAGCTGTTCCCCTAATGTCAGGGGAGGAACTGATGAGGAAGACAGAGAGGAATTTCAGTCCTGAGTAAACTGCAAAATCTCAGGGATGCCTGCCTGACGTCGGTGCAGCCGACATCTGTGCGCCCAGTGTCATCCGAGACGTGCCTGACGCTGGTTGGTATGGATTAGGGCTTAGTGACACCAGGCTAGGGGTGCAAAAAACCCACAGTGAAATACAACTCCTCAGGGTAGAAAGGAGGCTGAGGCAATTGGCACGGAGATCATAATCTTTCTTTTCCTGCTGCAGGATATACGGTCTTTATTTTAGGCTCTCTTTTGTAGTATAAGGTGATCCGTGTAGGAGCTGACAATGGGCGTACATTAAGGGAGTGCAGAGTGCCAAGTACAATGCCAGATGCACTGAGAGGTCTCCGCAGAGTTTTGGGAAAAGGAAGCCAAGCCAGGGTTCAGTGTTCCTGAAAGGGAGCAGTTTCTAATAATAGGAGACATTGAATCAGCCAGAGAAATGGTGTGTCTTAAACGAAGCGTAAAATCGGGCGACAACAAAATTTGAGAGCAGTGCCCTGAAATTGTTACTTCTGCGAGGACTCCTCTCGGGGGCTCTGATCTAGGTAAATGGATTTAGAAGGAAGTCCTCCACACTTTGTCAGTGACACACGGACAAAAACCAAAGAGTTAGTGCCTTACATTTTTCTGATATAAAACAATTAGTATCCATTAGCAAGGGGTATATTTAGCAGATCCTAAACGGACGCTACACTGCAGAAAATAAAATGGTGCTTTTTCTGCTTTCAGTCTTTGCTCATTGGTATGTACACATACACGTCTAATAAAAGATCATGAAGGATATCCAGAGATTCTTATCCAATCTATTTCAGAGTGTATTACAGAGATACCATCTAAAGACAACACAGACACGTTCCAGCAAACTTACTTTGAAGCACAGCAGCCTAGAAGCCTGAGAGCTATTGCCAATGTAAAACTTTTATTGATTTCAGTTAATTCGCAGCAACAGTACTAATCAAATAGATTTAGCTTTATAGTTTTATTAATTACCAAAATGTAAATATGATGTTAGACTTCCTTCTTCTGGAAGCCGTGTATTCTCCAGTGGCAAGCCTTGGGACTTCAGGCATACCGAGCACGATAGTGATTTATCAGCCCTTTTTAGTTAGCATCGGGAAACACGAAATAAGAAATGATCTGTGCGAAATAAGGAATGATCTTCATGAGCCGAGCGATGCACTAGATGGCACTGTTGGTTTGAGTTTTACCACAGCCGCCTTCTTCTGGGGAACTTGTCTTAATTAGCTTCCTTTTGAAAACAAACATGCTGTTCCAACAGAGGGTCAGTGTACATTGTTCTGGGCTGCTGCTTTTATGTTTATAGTCATGTAATCAATATGTTGTAAGGGTAATTAATTTTTAACTTCAAGCCAATTGTAGATCAAATGCCAGTAGAGTTGCTGGGTGGAGACAGTTTAATTTCTTTTGAAGCAATGATACTGATTAGCTGCAAAGGGTTCGCAGTGAGTTGCTAGAGATCCAGAAGACCTTCTGCTTTGAAACTCTGGTGCTAACTTTAAAGTAACATTATTACTGTGATACAGATTAATGAGTTGTGGCATAATTCTGATACAGTTCCTCTCATGTACTCGCTATAGTTTGTCCTGCCAATTCCTATTTCAAAGCAGCTTTATTTGCTTTGACTATTCTGTTCCTATCAAAGGCATGGCACAAAGTTAACACTAAACTGATCAAACTCACTTTCTGCTTTTCATCTCTTTTCTCTTGTTATCTGCCTTCCGGGACTCTAGAGGGCCCACGGCTAAAGATGAGATTGTGACCCTCCGTACAACAGGGTACAGGATCCTGCAAGAAGCCGGGGCATTCTCCAATCTCTCTAGGCCATGTACGTGGGTCGCACTGCCAGGCAGGTGTCCTGTCCTCCCTTCCCCTTCCCCTTCCCCTTCCCCTTCCCCTTCCCCTTCCCCTTCCCCTTCCCCTTCCCCTTCCCCTTCCCCTTCCCCTTCCCCTTCCCCTTCCCCTTCCCCTTCCCCTTCCCCTTCCCCTTCCCCTTCCCCTTCCCCTTCCCCTTCCCCTTCCCCTTCCCCTTCCCCTTCCCCTTCCCCTTCCCCTTCCCCTTCCCCTTCCCCTTCCCCTTCCCCTTCCCCTTCCCCTTCCCCTTCCCCTTCCCCGTGGTCTGGCCACCCCTCACAGTCCATACTTTGAGATATTTGCTGCCCCTACTGCCAGTGCTTTCAGCCATCCCCTTGATGCTTCCTTGTCTGTGAGCTGACCTGTCTTGATCATATTTTCATCCCTTCTCGCTCTTTCATCTTCTTCCTTGCCTCTGTTCTTCAACATTCAAACAAATTAGAGTCTCAACACTCGGCTCTCCATCTCCTGTCATATTACTTTAATATCTTCTTCCTGCTCCTTATTTTTTAACAATCAATAAATGGGCCATTTTCATGGATAGGTTATTGATCACTTCTCCGGTTGTCTGGATTCTTTCTGATCCAGTGTCTGTGTTTTCCATTACATTAAAATTTCACTAGAGGCTCTGGCTATCCATTCTCGGGCAAGTCTCAGGGCCTCTCTGCTCTCCTCATCTTCCTTGATCTCTTGGCCGACTTCTGAGACTTTGATCATTTAATTGGATCTCATGCCAAGTAAAACCACAAGCACCGGTTTAATCTCAAAATTAAACTTTTGTTTAGTCTAACATTAAAATATAAGGTCAATTTCAAAACAAAAATATTTCACTTTCTCTGAAAAAAATCCAACCTTTCATACTTTTGGGCTCAAACTGTTAATTGAATTCAGTCTGAACAACAATTTCTCTCCTTTTGAGTCATACTTTTGAGTAAAACTGACCAGTTAATGGGACTGTGTTACTGAGCTGAGCTGCAAACGTCTCTAATTTCTGCTGGAGCCAAGAATAGCCCTCGGTATAGATGGGTATGGCCATCAGCTATTGAGACTTGTCAGATTTTTAACCTTTTCAGGAAGACAAAACATCATAAGTCGGATAATGATCAGCAGAGTTTAAGATCCAACTATTACATTTTTTTATAACAGATGACTCTTGTGGCTGTTAGAGGCAAGACTGCAGCTATTGCAGCAGACCGTTCTGTAGACTGTAATCTACATTTGTTTGCAAAATATTAGATAAAGATCATGAAATTTATTCTAGTTTTGAGACAAACTAGAGATGGATATTTGCAGCATACAGAAAGATTGAAAACCCAATTATTACAACCACAAGAACTGAAAAGAAAAATCCATGCTGTCTTTCTGCCTGCCTGTTCTGCAGGAAGCATTTTTTCCATGCCCTTAGTCACAGTGCTTCGGAGTAGGGTTGCAATGTGCACTTGCCAAAATTGGCTGTTTTGGGAGGCGGTGGGGTGGGACAGCAGCGTGTAGCAGTGTATTTACAGTAGAGGGAGCTGATGTTCAATGAGTGCATGCATGAGTATTCACTGCAGTATGGCTCCTTATCAGTCTGCAAGCACTACAGAAGAAATATTTCACCCTTTTGGGGGGATCTTTCTGCATCCCTCACCCACTGGGTCCTGTCACAGCTGATCTCTCCAGCAGCGAGAGTGGCCTCAGGGAGCACTTGTCTGAAAAAGTCTTCTTCTGGGGCCAAGGGACATCTTCCCATGTCAGGTGTGACATGAGGGAGACTGGATGTAGTGTGTAAATAATATTTCAAACATTGAGCCTAGCACACCTCCTACCGAAGGCTGATGTTTCCACCTTTCTAAATATAACTTCCTGCTACACTGCAGACAGCATCTCCTTTGTATTCCTAGCTTTCCTGTGCTCCCTGCCCTTGGCCTGGGCTCTGTCTGACACATCTCACAAATGAGTGCTCAAGAAATTCGTTGATTTACAGCCCTCTTTTTGCAAGCCAGAGATCTCTAGTTCCCTGGAACCGGCTGGTTGAATTATGCAAGTTATTCAAAGATAATTAAAAGAGACACAGCACATGTGAAACAACAGAATACATATGCACTCAAAAACATGGAGAGTTGTAATTCCTTTAAGTGAGTTCCTTTGGATAATGCAGGATAATGGGCTGAAGGACTGGGGCTCCAGCTACATGAGCTCCTGCCCCTGGCTTTGCCGTCACTCTCTTTGGAGAAAGCTGTCCTCCCGGTGAGGCAGCTTTCCTGCCTGCCACGGTTCACCTAAGGTAAGCACAAAGGAATTAGCTGGGGAAGGGACGTTGTTCCGAGACAAACATAAGATATATACTTTAAAAAATGAAAAATAAAGGACTCAGAGGATTACTGACCCATCTATCTTGTATATCCTGAAAGATCCTCAAACAAGTTATAAATTTGCCATGCTAGCACGTAGTGCCACAGTTCTCAATCTGCATGTGTTTGTGGACAAAACCTCCAAGCAAGCCAAGTGCTGTAGTGCCTTGATTGTCAAGACAACTTGGATTATCTCACTGCTCGTTTCCTTTAGCCATGAGCAACAGAGCTGCTGGCCTGATCACTTTATAAAGCAGTAAGAAGTTTTGAGAGTACCGAGTTCATCCCTGGCACCACTCTTAAGAAATGTGGACAAACTGGGAAGATCCAACAAGAAGAAAGTTAACGTGTTTAGAAAATACGTTATATGAGTAAAAGTTGAAGAAAATCTTTTAGCCTAGAGAAGACTAAGAAGGGAATTCTTGAAAGGTTAAAAGTTTTCTGTAAGTAAAATGGCAGTTATTTTTTTGCTGTGCAGACAGAGTTGGGGCAAACAAAAGGGGCGTGGGTCTTGGCACCAAGGAAAATCTGGAAAAGCTGTCCAAGGAGTACTTTAGCAATAGTGAACACATAATGAAGCCTTGAAGTCCTTGTAGCTTGGGCAGTTTTTTATTTTGTTATTTAAAGAAAACCTGTTAGACAAACATTTGGCAAGGCAGGTTAGGTGTGTTCATCATGTCTTGGTGGTGTGGGATAGACCAAATGATTTCCTGACATTTTCTCCAGCCTTATATTTCTGTTGGAGTCCTTTGAAATGTATTAATGAAGAGAAATATCTCCCCAGGCTTGGTAGTATTATTTATTATACTTAGTATGAATAATAATTTCCTTACAAAGGAAAGCTCATATCTCCAAAACTGATTCTTTCTGCTCATTTTCTGGTCAGCTTTCCTCCTCGGGTCTTGGCGTTAGTCATTATTGTAGCAGGAGAAAATTATGATTAGCTGTTTAAGCAAAGGAGTATTTGATTAGAAGCATCAAAAAAGGAAACAAGGAGGCCTTTATGATGACATTTCTGTTAGGGAATTCTCACAATTGTACGGTGTTTCATAATCGTGGATAAATTTGGTGTTAATTTCCTTAACGAGCCTTTCTCAGAGTGATTGATTTTTGAGCTGTATGCCATTGTCCTTGTTACTGGATAATACCTTCATGTTGGACAATATACTGATGTTATCCCAGCTGATCACAGCGGTAGGATGGATTTGCCTCTTTAAACAGCCTCTTATCAGCTTTCCCTTGTCTTGAAATATAAATTATTGTAGACTGAGGGACATCTCCCGTATTCTCTAGCGTGGCTTTGCTCTGTGAGAAGATGCACTATGTATTCAATCTGTATCTGAAGAAAACCCAGTCCACAACATAAGCATCTCAAGTTTTGGATACCTTTCACGTACATGAGAAAACACAACACTGGCATTGCAAAACACAGATAAACCACAGCAGCAGTGCACCTCATTCAGATACCCTATATCTGGCTGACACAGCCACCTCTCGGCAATGCTTTAGCACTAAGTGGAAGTTCCCTGGAGACTCTATAAGTCTACCACTTCATGCTTAGGTAGCCGGGATTTGCAATACGTCTGGGAAGTGAAAAAACACTGGGAAGCATTTCAGATCTTGAAGGAACTGACCGCTCCAAACAGATGGCTTCTTTCCAGAGAAAGCTCTTCCAGCTTTCAGAAATGCTGCTCATAAAACCTGACCTAGCTGTTAGGGGTAGAATATAACTAAGTAACGGGGGGTGGAGAGGAGTGATATTAAACTTTTGTAGAAAAGAGCATTGGAAACCTTAAGCAGTAAAATCCTTTGATCTCATTGTGGTCTCTAATTCCTCTATTGCAATTGAATGTATGAATGTTGGATAAAATTTCTGTGTTCTCATTCAGTTGGTAAAGGAAGGGTTTTTTTTTTCAGTTTTCACTGAAATGAGAACTTGATAGGCTGAACTCTGTCTGAAAAAAATGCTTATGTATGTTGTATTTTATGAATGAATCTGTTTGGCAGCCTAGCGCATAAGTACGTTATGAAAAATATGATCTATACCAAGCATTTCATTAAGGAAGGACATTTGTTAGTGGCTTTCTGTATGGGCTGTTAACCTTCATGGCCACCAATTTCCCTGCAATGAAGTTACTATTCTAACACCATTCCACGTTTTATGTAGCAAAATATAGGACTACATAAATTTTAATGCAATGGTGGTAAGTACTATAGAGACTTTGGGAAAAGTTCCGCGTGAATAACAATTTGTTCAGCACAGAGATAAGGATTTGTTTATATTGATCATCACCATCCAGCCATTATTTTCCTGTTCAGGATTGTCTGCGGTACGTAATATCGGGTGGATATTTGCACATGGAACCTCTATATTGTGAAGCCTTCTGGTATTGTGAAGATAAAAGCCAAAAAAGAGGATGAGATACTTGGTAGATCAGTTCTGGTGAATGAAAGAACCCTCAACTACTGCAGAGAATTCAGTAGTTTCTGCCGGATAACCTAAAATGAGCTTTCCTGGACTCTTTCCAAACCACTTCAGTTTTGATAAGAAACAAAACCTATTTCAAGATGCGCAGAACAGCTGATAGAAGACAATTTCATTCATTTATCCAAGGAAGCCGGAAGATTTATTCTGAAGGTATTCAATCTCTTAAACATATGACATAGAATTAAGCATATTTTGAAATAATTTACTTTGTAAATTTTTGATGGTCTTAGAAAAACCCTGCTGCTATAAATTAATGTCAAGATACCTAGCAAATACATTTTATAATTTTTTGTGTTACAGCCATACAAATATATTTCCAGGATATTTTGGGGTAAACTTAATATTCACAAAAACAAGCAGAAATACGCTTGTCAAAGAGGTGAGTTTGTTTTCATCATTTCAGTGAAATGATTCAATGCTCCTGGAGTCTGCATGGGCCTGACAAACCCTTACCCTCTTCCCATCGGATTCAGAGCCGATGTTCAAAGTTCTGGCAACAGCTGGAAGTGTTTGGTGCTTCAGAAGTGTACGGAGGACATAGGCAGTACTGTTCTGGGACATTTGTACAGTTATTGAGCTGTTGACCTCACAGGGAAATACTTCTAAGGCTGTTATGACTGTTGTGGCCAGTTGGCAGGTATGGTGCATAGGCAAGGCTGGCAATTTGATAGAAAAGCTAGTTTCAGTAGATATGTTTCCACTAGCTGACAATGAATGAAGAAGCTATTCAGATACTTACACTTCTCTACAAAATGCAAAGGTTACATGGTTAGAGTGTTTTTAACTTTCTGAAGCTGTTTGTCCATCCTGTAGCTGTGACCTCTTCTACGTGTAAGAAATCCACTAGCATATGTTTGGGTTGGATGTGATTCATTCCTTGTTACGTCCCGTTTGCTGACTAGGGTATACATGTTTTCAAATTATTGCATGTGTTTGCCACAAGTTTCGCACCATATCTATATTTATGAGTTCCACCAGGCTGCAGCTCAGCTGTCTTTCTCAAATTGTCTATTTTTTTTTTTTATTTTCTGTGCCACAAAAATGATAGAGTACAGCACCCGTGTCTGAAGTCCTTTTTTCCTCACTAATTGAAGTCCAAACTGTATTTTTGTGTTTATTTTCTTTTTTCTTTTTTTTTTTTTTTTTTTCAAACTTACAAAGTATGCCAACAACCCCAGTGAGCTGTGAACTCGTGGCAGCTGAGGCGTCCATGTTTGGTCATGCACCCTAAAGTTTTTGGCAAGGACACTTCTTATATTGTGAAGGAGGACATTCAGCTGTCATTTACACCAGAGAGGGGCTCAACGTGTGCTTGGTAATTAGAAATCTGGCAAGTATTAATACACAGTATTTGTAGAAACCCACGGAGCCTCAGAGGCCCAAGTAAGGATGACTTTTCTGTTAAATTGTCATAATGGACGTGAGAAGACGTCCTGCAGATGCTGACGAACCTCCTAACAGCACCAGGCTGTTGCAAAGTAGTTACTACCATGAAAGAAAAGCATAAGAAAACAAGGTTAAATAAGTCACCCTGCATTAGTGCCTACCAAGAAAGAAAAGAACAAGAAAACTGAGTAAATAAGTCACCCATCTTCAGTGTTCTAGCATGGGTTGTACAAACAAAACCCTATCAAGTCTGACCTACGGTTTCTGGCTATATTTGCTTAAATCCCTAAATACATCTCTGTTCTTTTGTTGAGTCCCATGAGACTCCTGCTCCAGCTTCTATGCTAACTTCAGACCCAAGGAGGATGGGATGGAGTGACAGAAGGAGGAAAAAGAAACCTGAACACACCTCTCACCCTTTCTCTAGCCCCAAACAAACTAACTGAGAAACCAGAAGCCCAGCATGGCCTGCTTGTGCAAGCTGCCCCAGATGGCCTCTCAGCCAGGAGGGCCTCTATGGGCTGCCCTGGCCTGGCCTTCAGCCTCCCCGAGGCACAGCATGGCATGAGGAGCTTGCCAGCTCCAGGAGGGAGAGCACCTAGGTCGATGGTCACGTCAGCCAAAGAAGCGTCGCTCCTCGCAAAACACAAAGCAAAATTTGTTCCTCTCCATCCCTCAGGAGGTTCTGGAGTGGCAGCACGTGCTTGACCTTAATCAGAGAGACAACCTTTCAGTGCTCTCATTAGAAGTGATTTCACCTCTAGTAGGTGGATGGCGGTTTTAAAAGGCAAATTGACTGATAATGTCCAAGCATGCTGCTGCGGGGCCAGATACCGCTCTCAGCTGTGCCGGTGTCAGCTGAATCAATCAAGTTGCTCTGAGTTCTCCCTGCTGCTTATGAGATCAGGATTTCTTGTAAATGTTTTTACTAGCAGATCTGGCAAAACACTGAGATTTCCTGTGTCTTTCTTCGATGCTCGGAATACTTAGTTCATGACCTATTTGTTAAAAGTAATGGAAATTGGAATGTCTCAGGAATAGATGTTCGGTTTCATAAGAAAAATAAAATAAAAAAAAAAAGGGATTTGTATTTCATTTATCAGCTTTTACCTCTTTCTGAGATACAATGTTATAGCTTAATGCCAGAAATGAAATTTCTGAAGGGAGAGGTTAATTTGTAGGTTTAAAATTATTTTGATGCTATTTTGCAGTTGATCACCCATACTGCTTCTGTAACAAAATTGTAATGTACCTTTTCTCTTCCTTTGGTTATATAAGGCATTTCAGTCCACACTTCATGACTGTATTTAACATGATATATAGAAGGTAAGCAATATGCAAAACCGAAGGAAGCCAATTGTACAGTGTACCATTTATATATATATTTATATATTTTTTAGAAACCTTTAATATTGTTGGATGTATTAAAAACCTTCCTTAATATAGGCAAATTTTTTACAAAGGTTGAGTTAGCAATGCACCCAAACTTCTGAGTGAAATCAACAGCATCATTTCTGTGGGGAGAGGATATCCCTCCCTATTTTTTTTTAATCCCTTGCCTTACGCATAGGGTATCCCTTATGTAACTTTTTCATCATGGGCCATGTCTACTGTTAATATGAATGTCAGGGGACTGCTGCCAGCTTAAGTCAGCTGAAGATCTCATGCAGAGTGTACCCAGCATAAGCAAAGTTACTGAGCATGGGAAGCTTGTGATTCTGTTGACTCTTTCCAAAATGCGTTATATATTGCATCTCTTAAAATCATGAGTCGTAATCAGAGGAATGTGTTACAAATCTGGTATTTAAGTTCAGACCATCATTTTGCTGTGCATTTTTCTGTTTTATATTGAAGACCCCGATATTAATAGCAGACTGCAAGAAAAACTTGGAAAGGTTTTACTGACTTTTCAGGGAAATCCTGAAAATGTGTTGGAAAATAAATTACGTGTAAATAAACAGAACGAAAAATGTCAGAGCATTTAATTGCATTGGGCTTGTGACACAACAGAAGAGCTGCTATTTTGTATGTGCTTTTTCCCTAAAATATTTTAACATTTTGAGGTGAAACCAAGCATATACGTTTTCTGTTAATGAGTAAATGTAACTGGAAAAATTGTGGTTTCTTTGATATTTTGAAATTACAAGTGCATATAAATGCTGGTTTTAATTGGTTGAGACTTTGCACATCAGAATATTTCAGAGTGAATTAAGTACAAAATGCCACTCAGGTAGGCCGTGGGAGGAACCAGCCTTTAGTGTCATTGTGTTTATGAGTCGCACAGGGCACTGAACATTGCAGTGTTTGTGGGGTACCGACTCAAAATTCACTTTACAGAAGTGAATTTGTGAGTTCAGTGGGATATGTCTTATCTGATTGCTAAGAACTAAGGCCACTGCAAACTGGAAAGCCGCCTGTCTTCAGGTGCCGCAGATACCAAGCACCTTGTAGAAATGAAATGCGTGATGGATGACCATGATCCTCATAGCCATGATAGGTTCAGATGCACTTTTGTGCTTGAAGTTTCTTGTGACTCATGACTGATTAGGGAGCCTAGGCACTGAACGTGAGCACTGTCATTCAACCATCCTTGGGCTAAGCAGCTACTCTTTGCAGCGCCTACATGAAGAGCTTCAAATGTCATCCCCAACACTAAGTGCGTGAAGAATTTTAAGGCTCTGCATGGGTGCAGCCTGTGAATAGGGAAGAGACTTTCCAACCAAAGAGACATTGCCAAAATTGTTTGCTACAGTATATTCTGCACTTTTCTCTGAAGCATATAGTACTGGGCTGATGAACCCGTGTGCTTGATTTATTGGAGCACTCTCCATATTTTTATGTTTCTGAGCTTTTCCTCTCTGTTGCTCTCTTTCACACAGTTCCATTGGTTGCTATTCCCATCTTAGAAAAAAATGTACAGACTTTTATCAGCTTAATGGTCAAATGTTAACAGTAATAACAGCACTCAGAGTATAAAGTATTACAATAATTCATTTTAATAACTTGTTTATTAGGTCATAACAACAACTATGAACATAAGTACCATTCAGCTCTTCTGCAGATACATGAACTTACTAACATCAAATCTTAACCAGAATCACGTATTCTTACAGGTGTCCCAGACACAACATTAACTTTATTAAGCAAAAGTTCATAAATAGTAAAAATGTCCTCTGTTTCACATTGCAGCGTTCCTCAAGCATGTATGTACAAGTCTGGAGTATCTTCTCCAAATCTATGTGTCATAAACTTCCTTAGCTGTTTTAACAACCATAGAGATGATTTTTTTGCCTGCAGCAAAGCCTTTTGTCCTTGAGCAATCTACAATTAGTATTGCTCTCAGCAGACATGAAAGTTTGTTTCTGAAATGAAAGTGGTGATGAAACACAGTACAAGATTATCTGCTCGTAGTTTGCCTACACACTCTGCCCTCATTATAAATCTTTCAGTTATAACACTGTCTCCCAAGAACAACATATCTCCCTTATATCAGTTCTTTATCCACACTACCTCTCTTTGAAGATCTTAAAATGGTTGGCTTCAAGCAACAGAGATATTATACTTAGGGTGGAGTGTGTTTGCAGTCAGTTATCTTCCTTTTTAATATTTACACAGTATTTTTAAGGTTGCTACAATTTATGAATCATGTACGTTGACATACATTTTCTGAAATGTTCACAGTGCAGTATTTTGTGGCCTAACCAAACCTTGTAAATGTCATTAAAAATAAACTTTTTTTTTTTAATATAAAAATAGAATACTTTATGTGTTTACACCAACAAACCCAGTTCTATCCTATACTAAACAAGCTATACAGTAGTATGCACAGAATTCCACAGGAACAGAAATGACATGTGATGCTTGCCCTAAAGCTATAGTACTCCCCTCTAATGAATGAAAGTTTCATTTACTCTCTCTCTCTTCATTTTCTTTTTCTTGTTATAATGGAGAAATAAAAGTAGGTATCATAATTCACTTGGTTGTGTGATCCAAGAAGAGGTTAGGGGGCCTAAAGCTGTTTTCTTCTTTTGATCAGTCTTCTAGCTTCTTAGGGCTGGCATGAAAAAATTATCAACATGTCTGCTATGGCACAGTCTTCTTAGGTCAGGGCTGGCTGCAACACCTCCACTCTTTACTCACCTTTGGCAGCAGCTCCACCCAAGTGTAGGTGGCACACCTTCAGCTCCTTTGCTGTGTGACTCACCAGACAGCAGCTCCATATAGTAGCCAGCCTGCCTGTCTCCTCTACCTCTCTAGAATAATGCAGCCCATATTACTACATCTCAGGGATTAGCCTGGCATTTAATATGGATGCCTTCAAGTTTTTAGTCTCTGAGAATAGTTACTTCTTTACTGAAAGAGTTGGAGGCTTTGCATTTTTTTCAGTGAGTGATCCGTCAATATAGGCTGTTGCTCAAGTGGTTGAATGTTGGAATGAAGTTGACACTAGGAATGCTTAAAGCTAGATGCTTTTCTGCTCATTTTATGTACCGTCTGACTACATAAGAGGACTGGCAAGGCTGACATGCTTATTTTACTGTGCACAAATTCTTTGATGTTAATTTCTGCTGTTGAAGACATTCACCATGAAGCTGGCTCTATTGGCTGTTTATCTTCTAAGAAACCAAGTTAATATAGTGCAAAAATCCAAAGTTTGGACTGTGCAGGAGGAAAATATATTTTAAAACTCTTGTATCATTGTTTGTCTAAGCCTTTTGTGTGAAAACCATTTCTGCACTGCTCATTATCCTAAAGTACATGCAACAGTAATAGTCCTTCCAGCCTTACTGATTGGTATTCTACATTCTTCTTCATGGCATTAATGAGGAATCTTTGTTCTTGGGTCCGAGCTCACATTAATGAGAACTAGTGAGAACTAGCTCTGGATGGTAGCAAACAACGTTTCCATTTGGTAAATTGATGCAGTTGTCCAAATACTTGGAAATTACTGTGATGGTTTACAGAATCCCATAGCCTTAAACAATATGATATCACATCCTTGTACTAGTGCAACTTGGGCAACAACATAAACATGTGCAACAGTGTTCTCACAAAGACTGGGCAGTAAAAACTTGTGGACAAAAGGTTTCATTTTTTCGTTCATACAACTACGAATGGATTTTCCTCTGTTTTAGACATACCCGTCATGTGTCTACATCCATGTCTGTATTGTCTTGTGATGATAAAAGAGAAGGATAGGGAGCAATGCACTTCACGTTGACATAAGTAGCATTGACATGAACATAGTGTTCCCCAATAAAAGTGGAGAAGATTGTTGATATTTTTGAAACAAGTTCAGAAAATGCTGGACGCATCTCAGGTTTTGGATGCCAACACTTCAGCATGACTTCATACCTGCCATTCAAATAAAAGAAGTGTTCAATTATGAAATTATGTAAAAAAGCAAACCAAAACAAAAAACACCCTATTTTTCCCCCACAGTGTCAGTTTCTGTAACATCAGAATCAGCAGCAGTTGCAGAAGGTTTTGCAAACTACTTACAGCGGATCAGGGCAGTATTCAGGTTGTAGCAGCCTTCTTCCTTGTAATAAGTAAACAGTTATATCGAAAGAATTTACATCAGGATAAGGTGGTGCCCCTCTTGTCATAAGTTCCCATAACAACACCCCAAAGGACCACTAAGAAAACAAAGAAATAAATAATAAATGATAGGTTTGGAGAGCTTTACATTCCAGTTTTAGAACATAGTTTGACAGATTTACGTATTCAAGTGCGTTGGTTTTCCTTTGAGAAGTTATTTTACTGCATTCAGCTTTCTTTTAAGTGGGCTAATAAACGCTGTAGGGACTTGAGGAGCCACTTAAATTAGAGCCAGAGAAACTCAACCAAATAAAAGAAAAGAAAAGCCTATAGGCCTACTTAGCTGGTATAAATTGGCAGACCTCTTTTGAGGTTAGTGGAGTGCTGCCAATTTACATGATCTGATGATCTGACAAAACCTGTGCAAATACATACTGAGGAGAGTATATGTGGTGAAAATTCTATGCTTCACAGGCTAATTTGAATCTGGATTGAAAGGAGGGCTAAAATACAAAGTAATCCAGCCAACTAATGACTTCAGATTATAATTTTTTCTTCATAAATGGACAGGTAATACTTGAGATTGCTGCAGGCAGTCAATAAGCATTTATAAAGCAAATAAGGACTTTTTGAGACCTACTACGTTCTAAGAGTGTCAAAGTTAACCTGCTGTTTTGTCAAGCTTTCCAGAGCCCCTCCTATAACAAGGTTCAGCTCCAACTTGGCTCCTGGGAATGTCCTTAGTTTCCCTTGGAGTGCGATTAAACTCCTAATTCTTTCCTGAGTAGTAACAGATAATTAGGTCAACATCTTGTTGCTTCGTGATTGGGACAAATGCTTTTTCTGGTTATAAAAACAGTCGCTTATTGTTACATGAACTAAAGTTAAATTCAAATAGAAGTTCTGGTTTGGAGTTAGTCCATTCTTTAAATGCTAGAAGGCAATATGAGAGAAATTAATAGGTGATACAAATATGTTTCTACATTACCACATCTGACTTTGTTGTGAACTTCTGAGTTTGTAAACTTTCTAAAGCCATCCATTTCACTGGCAGTTTAGCTCCTGTTTTATTGTGCACACTGTAGTATTCTTTATCATAGACATCTCTAGCAAGACCAAAATCAGCAACCTTGACAGTGAATTTTTCATCCAACCTGGAGAAATGACAAAAAGTATTATCCTCAGCTGAGCAGACAGTATTTACAATGATGGCAGATTATAAAGACTGACTTGCATTTTTGATACCGTGACTTTGGAAGGCAGTATGTTGTCTTGGAACTATTAACTAATATTACATTAAAACAAAAAATGCAGCAAAGTATATTTAATACCCATTTAACAACAGTGAATGAACTCGGGAAATTACTGATACTGTTTTGATAATACAATTCAAATTACAGGTCTTTTGAAACAATTGCTCCATAGAAAAAGATCTTTGCTAATAACCTATATATCCTGATTAAGTGCTACATCATTTCTTCCACAGCTGTTTCTTCTCCTGTATGCTTAGAAAACTCTCATTTTTATTTCCAAATCAAAGTATCACCTTTCCTATTCACTTTCAGTTTGGGTAAGGAAGGATGTATCATTATCTCAGTGACTGCCCACACCTAATAATTGATATAATAACAAAACCAATACCAATGAATCATAGAATCACAGACTATCCCAAGTTAGAAGGGACCCACAAGGATTACCGAGGCCAACTCCTGAAGGGAGAAGGAGGAAACCCTGATGGGTTGTTGGGAGGGCAGTTTATGACATAGCTGCTTCCTGCACCTCTTCTAGGATAGTGGAATAGATTCAATAGTTCATGGGGACTGTATTTGCATCCTGGTTTTCTTCTGGGGCTGCGTTTCTGAGTGCTGAATTGCATGAGTCCTCAGGGGAATGGGGGTCCTCAACCCTACATCTTCCTCTCATGTGGTAGCAGCTATCCAGTCTCTGAAGTACTGAGCCATATAAAAGCAGCCATTCAGTTGTCAATATGAGATATCCTGATAGCTGTTACCTTCTCCCCCAAGGAAGAGATAGCAGGTGAGAGGGAAATGTCCTGTTGCTATTCCTTGGATTTAGATGAGACGAAACAGGACTCTTATTCAGTAACCCCATTTGTTCTTTGTTCTTAGGAAACCTGAAAATCATGTTGCTTGCTATTTTTTTGCTCACTGAAAAAAAACAAAAACCAGCAGCTGCAAGAAAATTTTCTTTTCCAGAGGCTGTTCAACTGCGTGTGTGCACACTTTGAAAAAGCATAAGAAGCCTAATGTTGCGAGGGAAAAACCTTTTTGCAGTCAGAGTTCCAAATTATCATGTTAAAAATAAACTCTATCATTTAGTACTGTATCTCATTAGTTCACAACATAGGTGATGAATCAGCATAATACTCTTTGCAACTACTGTATCAGTCTTTTTGTGAACTGAACTGTCTGGCTACCCAGAGACTAGTAAGATTCCTTGCATACTCTTATTTTTTAATGTAAATTTGTATGCACATTTGAGACAAAGCAAACTCATACTTATGTAATGAAAAATTACTGTCAAGAAGTCTCACTGTTGTTTCTTTGTATTCCTGTTTTTCTCACAAAGTTCCCTACTGCTAGGCGCGGCAGCAGAGACGTGCTGCTTCTGAAGAGGTTGGGTGGAAGCACAGCAAGTTGAGACAACAGCAGTTTAACTTCCCTAAGGAGATGCCTTTTAAATTCTCTAACCAATGGTTTTGAGAGACTCCACTTTCACCTCAAAATTTCTTATTTCCCACACTCAAAAAAGCTTATGTGTAACAAGTGAGCCTTTAGCAAGCTGAGTAGCTCATCAGCATGCAAGACAAACACCGGTGTAATTGTGGAACAATGAAAAAACTCCAGTTTGACTAAAAAAGAAGAATCCTGGAAACCTTGATTTACCTCATCTCACTGTCTTACACAAAAGAGTGTGATAACGTAGCTAGAAATGTATGTTTATACTTACATACAGTTTCTTGCTGCCAAGTCTCTGTGCACAAACTTTTTGCTTGCAAGGTATTTCATCCCTTTTGCAACCTGAAGGCCAAATCCAATTAAATCTTTTACCGTTGGGTTCTGTAAAATATAAACATTCATGGTATAATGAATGCAGAAACCAAATTGCAGACTGTTTTTTTTTTTGCTGTAACTTTCAGTTTTTGACTTGCCTATCTTGTCACCAGAATGATCAAGACAAGTTGGTGCTCACAGTAAAACTGGCCTAAGTTCAGTCAGGTTCTTATGCCCAGTGAGGAAACACCTGAAGAAATCAACAGAACTGAAAGACTCCAGAAGAGTGGAGTTTGCAGCATAAGCGGCATTACTTGGGCTGGGAAGCTGAACAATATTCTGAAACTTCAACATCACAACTGATAAACAGAATTCACGTTTGTGAACTTAGAGCATGTAACTCAGTAGAAGTTGCTACCTGTGACCTTGGAGCTCATCAGCTGGAAATGGCCAGAAAAGAAGGCAAAATATCTGGGGCAAAATAAGTGCAAGCTATCATCAGTATGATGCCATGGAAAAGGTGAACGAGACCTTAGCAGTTACCAGGGAAAGACTGGTAATTCTGCTGGTCTACAATACACTGGTGAGACCTTACAGAAAATGTTAAATATAGGAATAAATATAAAAATAAACCTGTAATTCCTTAATCCAACAACATGACTTGTTATGTGACAGTAAGGTCCAACAGATTATTGCTGTGTTGACATTGTTCTATATCCTTTTCTTCTATGCAACAATCCTGTTCAACTGTGGTTATTGTTCTATTTATTTCAGGGAGGCCCATGGCACTATGCACAGATAAGGTCTCTGGTGCTTGTAGAATGAAATAAGCTCAAAAGGGAAGAGGTACCTACCTTACAAAGCTTAACTCCTCCAACAGGTTTTCAAAATGCTTTTTTAAAAAAATAAATTACTGGCTATTGTTGATTGTTATCAATGGCAAAATCCCATTGGCTCAGAAGTTATTTTATATTGCCCTACCATTGTGAAATGGGTGGATAGTACAGTAAAAAGTGCACCTGTAGTCTCATACTTGAGAGAAAAAAGTGAGGCCCGTATGAGAAATCTGTAGCCTTTCAATGAAAATTAAGAAAATCTCTGATGAGAAAGTAGTTTGTATAACAATTAAAAAAATAACAATTACTGGTTTACTCTCTTAAGATAAGAATTAAAAATATTGATAACAGGACTGTGACACTCTCTCGCAGGATGTGAAGATCCCTTACCTAGGAGCTGGAAGTGCAGATGGTGACAACTGGCACAGCTGTTACTGAAGCCAATGGAGATATGCCACTTTAAACCAGCAGATGGTTGGGCCCCTTGACTTAAATCTCATAACCACATTTGTTTATAAAAAGGCTTATGGATGGGAAATGAGAAATACTTATTGCTGATAATTTCTGGGAAACATTGTAGAAGGGAATTTGAGGGGGAAGGGAAGGAGTGGCAGCGCTGTGGTTGGGCTCGGTGCCAGCCTAGGCAAGTGCCAAAGGTTAAGGTGTAATAACAGCAGCAAGCTATATACGTAATGTAATTATCAGAGCTTATAACATGTGGTGTTGGAGCAGGGTGTGGCTAGACTTGCATTATTGTTTCATTGACCTCACCGTACTTACATGAGTCTCGTTCCTAATGAAGTTTCGAAGATCTCCGTGTTTCATGTATGGGAGGACGACTAAGGGGGATCCTTCATTAGGCAAACAGATTCCCAGGAGTGACAGAACATTGGGATGAGTGAAATCTTTCATGATTATTCCTTCTTTCAGAAACTGAGCTACTTCTTCCAGGTCTGTAATCCCTGAGAAATCCAGTAATAAAATGAAACAAATAAAAAAATTATTGAACTACGGTTCATTTCTGTACAGCATGTCTTTGCACAATTGAAACTGATAATGAGAAGCTACAAATGTGCTCCTCACCTCCCACATTACAACTAGGCTATGTGCATAGTTTTTCTTACAGTGACCAAATGCGCTGCTTTTAATTAATATTTTTATTATTATTTTAAAATTCATTTTAATTACATTTCTCTTCTTCTTAATATGAATGGAATAAAAACACTTGAATAAAGCCTTTAATAAATTTTGTTACAGTCTCTTCTTGTTTTTTCCAGCAGTTTTGTCTGCTGCTCAGCAATTTAATTTCCAAAAGCAAACCTTAAGTAGTCAGTAGAATAAAAAATGACATTGCCTTTCCCTTATTTTCCTCTGTCCTGTTCTTTATAGAAAGAATACATGGTCATTTCATTTGATGAACAAATATATAACAATCTTATATAGCATATATTTTAGATACCTCATGGTATCTAAAGTCATTGGAGTTGCTCCATAGATAAATTTGATTCAGATGCAGCTAAGAATTTTTATTTGTGAAAGTACACTTCACTGTAATTGATTAGTTCACTTCAGTTTTCTTTGGAATTGAGGTAATATCTCACTATCAAACAGTTAACTCACTATTCAGTGACTTCACAGCGCAGTGAATTTTCCTGCCATCGTTATCCAGCAATGTCCCATGGTACACACACCCAAAATGTCCTGTATAAAAAATGAACAAGATTAGCTTTAATAAGTAAAATTAGCTTTCTTTTATTTTCCACTGGATAGCAATTATCCTTTAAGAAAGCAATCACACTCCATTTCTGTCCAATTCCCCACACTTGTAATGTGCACTTCAGAACTAACACATAAAACTGTCATTACATAAAATGAAAACTCTTTTTGCAGCATAATTGATATTTCTTTACCTAGATGAAGTATATAAATAATGACAAGACTGGCGCCACAACTGTTTCTTATTCTTGTAATGACTATGCACACAAAAACCATGTCAGCCCATTGCCACCATACTCCTGGTGGATATATGGAAAAGGGCACTGGAAGGTACAAGGCAGCAGCAGTTAGAAGGAGCTGATGTGCCCAACTTCAACACTTGTTCCCAGTGGTTTGTAATTCCATGCTAACTGGTCCACCAAATTGTACAGCCTAGATGTGTCTTCAGTGGTAATTTGAATAAGGAGGCATTGTGGTCTTACTATTTTTCAGACCTTGAAATAGAAAATGTCGGGTGTTAAAAGTGGTGTGTTGACCATGAAAAGTTTTGGAGTTGCCCTGCTGATCACAGATTAGCCACGTCACTGGGGGGTAGTCTATGGTTTCTGCCACGGCCTAGTGCCTAATGCAAAATATCACTGAAAAATGATGAGCCCAAATTGCCTTCTTGCTGACAGTCTAAACAGTGAAATAAACTGGAAGGAATGCATAACGCCTTCCTGAACCTGTTCTTTACTGTCAAAAAAATGGGGTAGTCTGCAGACTGAGGAGCCCTACTAGGAGAAGTCAGCTTGACCTGTTTGGAAAACACAGAGAACTTCGAGCTCAAGGCATATGCACTAAGATCAACCAGATCAAATTATGTACATTCATTGGTGACTTTCCTTAACAGGTGTACTACTTACTAGGCACTTTTAAAATATTAATATTTTCAGTTAGAAAGTAAAATAAGTTTTGTCGTTGTTGTTGTTTGTTCATTTTTTTAGTTTTTAGTTTTTGTCAAGTGCGAGTTCTGCAGAGACCACAAGACTATTTGAATAATACTACTATGTTCCAGTCATAAGCCCTGGTCAGAGCCTTGTTGGCCTTAATTTTGGCTTGGGGTAAAATTAATGCAAAGTTTGTTTTATAAAAGCAACTCAAATCCCACCAGACAAAGATCGTTAGGAGCCTGGGCACAAATCCTAAAGCTTAGATTGGGTGTGTCTGAAATATTTTTGGGTTTGGCCCATTTCTAGTTATGGAGGTGAAAATTAAAAAAGGCTTAATTTATTTGTTGTCATTCCTGATATTTTTCAGCATTTAAAAATGGGAAATTACTTGGCCTTCTCTGAAACAAAAACGAAAAGCAAAAGGCCCACCCTTACTTTGGGGATGATGAAGTGTAATACATGGAAGGGAAACACACTGACTGTGTGTCTGATTTCTGGCTATTTTCCTGCAGAAGAGACACTAGGAATATCATATATAGCTATTTTTTATCAGGATTCTGATACTCAATGGGAGACCTCTTATGCATGATCTGAAGAAGTACTGAAAATCCAGTTTCCACTTGGGTTACTAGTAGGTACTCAATAGTATGGATTTTAATAAATGTCACTAACAGAAATACTGACTCGGGCTAGGAAACTGGGGGAGAACCCACTTAAGAAGTTGTAGAGGAATAGGGGTGACTGGAAAAAATCAGAAAAATAGGAGACTTACTCTATCAGGGACAAAAATAAAGGGATGGGAATCACGCGCTACACAGACCTGCTGTCGCGATGAAAGAGGAATGAAGGGGAAGAGAGAGCCTTCAACAGGAGGAAACAGTGAACTCTTCAGAGCTGGGGGAAACTCGTGAAGGACAAATGGGTGTGTGCATTCACCTGACCCATGGGGACTTTCACTGAACGCATTTAGTCACTGCGGGGATTTCAGTGTCATACAGCAATCCTGCCAGCTCTCAGGGTAGGAGTTTAGGACTCACTGGTGCTTCCTCCTTAGCATCCCCTGCTATTTAGGCATTTGCCTTCAGCTTGTGTAATGTTCTGCTGTAGCCTCACTCCTGCTCTGCAGCCTCATGGATCAGACTAAGATTTTTGGTGGCCTGGAAGAGGGTAAGAGTGAGGCAGCTGTCTCAAGCAAGTCTCTTGAGTTCAAAGGAATCTTGTTAAATGTCAGACTCCTTCCCTTTTCTGCTGTCTTCTCCAACTCATCAAACACACAACCCCTCATCTGACTTCAAAGAACCTCCTCGGTTCTCCCCTTGATTCAGTGCATGGGATGCAGTTCTGTAAGAGGTAAAAAGCCTGAAAAACCTCCATATAGATCCCTTATTCAGAATATTTTATGATGAATGGGTGTGCAAAAAGAACACCAGACTGCAAGGCAAAAGTCACAGTACCTACCTCTTCCTATTACTTCGCTGAAATGCACAATCAGGCTGTCAGCACCAATAACCACATGCTGGACTTCTTTGACCAGGTCAGGATTTAACGCACTGATATCAATGTGGACGTTGGTTTGAAGAAGTGGACTGGCTAAATCTGAATCCCCACTGGACAGAATTGGGGAGAGGTCAGAGTGAGGATACTGGGCAGGTCTGCACGATCCATTCTGAGACATGCTTGGAAACTGATCTGCAAGATGAACATAACACGAACTGTTATAATACTTTTAGGCTTCTCCTCAGAAAATGAAGAACTTTATTTCATTGGTGAGCTAGGGTTTGAGTTTACTGGTTAGGAAGTAGCTTAGATTTGCAAAAGTTTTGCTCAGAAAGGGAAAACAAAAATATGCATTGCTAGTCTGCCAAACTCCAGGAAAACCATGTCACTAGAAACTTATCCTTGTCTCAACTCTACTTAAAAAAATAAAAAAATAAAGTAAATGGAAATTTGAAAGTAAATGGAAAAAATTCCACTTTTCTGAGGGGATCGAATGAGGTCTTGTCACTTCTTGCCAAGTGCAGTTTATGGCATTTCTAGTAATTGAGAGTAACAAGAGTAAAATGGAAATATGACAATAATATGGGAGGAGGAAGTAGTGAACAATTAAAAATATGAAAACTTGTATTACTGTCATGTTCTAATTTGATAGGTAGCTCTACTTTTCATGAAGGTTTCCAAACTGCTGGTGACTAGCTATATTTATCCAATGGTAAATATTCAACCAGGGAAATGCCTAGAGGTGATTCATATCCTGTAACTACTGAAGATAATACAGTTGGTGCTACTCATGAAAATAACATGAGCCAGCTGATTTAAAAGAGCAGAAATTAAAATGCTTCAGTCAAGAAAGGAGTATTTATTTGAGAAAATTATTTTTGTCAATATCATGTTCACGTATGTTAATTTGCTTTTGTTTAAATGATTTTTCATGGCATTTTAAGTGATAGAATCAAGGAACCAAGTTTAATTTACACCAATTTTGGTCTGGAATGATTCCAGTGGAGTCTGTGAGCAGGAATTAGCCCAAGGTCAAGAAGCAAAAAAGGGAATAAATCTGACAACAGAAATTATCAGTTACCTTATTGCACAGACATGCTTTATATATTTATGTATAAAACCTGAGATATTTTTACATAGTGTTATCACACTAGGTGCAGAGAAAGACTCAGTATTGCTCTACCTAGAAGCAAGAATAAAAACTCTTCCATTTACAAAACCACGTTTATGTCACCAAAAGCAAGTATCTATTTAATAGGAATGATAAAATTAGCTATAATTGTGAAATAATTTTTACAGCTGCTACATGTAAGAGTCCATGTTTTCTAATGTTCCTGTCATTTTATTCTTTTACAGTAATTGAAATGAACATTCCTATGGCAATATTCAGTGAACAAACCTCCTTCTTTGGGGTGTTATCTGCAGTGCTTTGCCAGTGAATAGTGGCCCCAGGATCACTGATGATTTACCCCCCAACAAAGATCTTTCCACAGTTTTGTGTCTTGTATCACTTTCCCTTCTGAACACTGGCACAGGCTTTCCTTTCCTTCAGGAATCTTTCGATCAAGAAGCTTCCTGTGCCAGCTGATGGCAATTACAGAATCATAGAGGAAGCTGGGAACTGGTCTGGCTCTCAGACAGCTCCATGTTTGGGAATTACAAAGGTAGAATAAGGGTTTGGAGTGATTTCTATTAAGATGCATATAGCCGTCTTCTACCTGGAATAGTACAATAGTGTGCGTACACAAAGACTAACACACATCTGTGATATCTCAAATACCTTAGTATGGTAACTCCTAATAGTTAAGGACTGTTTAGTGGTAATCAAAATCATGGGTTCCACACATCTTATAGGACATTTTCATGCATCCTTTGCACCTCAATCTTTGGAAGCACCAGAGAAAATCAGTTCAAATAGTAAACCTATGAACAGTAAACCATGCTAGTCCCTATACAACAGAGACACAGGCAAACCAGATCAAAAATTGAAATTAAGATATCAGTCAAAATAGCTATAACCTGAAGACAAATGAAAAGCAAGATGTATAAAATGGCATTATCTGTACAGATTTACAGTAGAGATGTACCTTCTAGAAAAGTTGATCTGTAATCTACAGATTCACTTGAGACCATTTCTGTTGTTGGACTTACACTCCTTGCGCTCACCAGCCTGTCCAGATGAGGAGTGTGAACTCTGCCATCATAGCGCACTAGATCACTTCCTAGATCTGAAGGCGGAGGAGAAAGAAATATTGGAAAACCCTCATGTTTACTGTATGCCAGCGTTCATTTAGGTATTCATTTAATTTTAGATGTTCTACTCTGCTGGGAAGAGGGTCAGGTTGTTGTGGAGGCAACTATGGGCAGGACCTGAACTTCAGCTATTTCAGTAATACAAGAGTTGCTGTAACTTGTATTAAAGCCCCATTGTTGGCCATACTGAAAGATCCAAAGGAGCTTCAGAGCCTCTGGGGCCGGCTTCGTGACCTGACTGTGATACCACATCGGGACAAGACCTGGTTATATAGTAGCTCCCTCCTTCCCACTTGCATAGCACAGCATTTCCCACTGGAAGGAAACTCAGACACAGGGGACAGAAAGGAGGCACAGTTTGACCAAGTTCCTGATTTGGGTGAACAGGAGACCAGGATACTGCAGTGCTCTGTTTTGCACAATCTAGGCACAGCCTGAAGGACTACAAGGCCATTGGATGAAGCTGAAATACATGTGGTTGCAGGCGTGTCCTTTACTTGTCCCCTCTTCTAAGGCTGACAGAGGAAAAGAAGTTACTAAGTTTCCCTAATAGCTCAGAATTTCCCTCTGTAAATCCTTCTGTAGGCACAGCATGGCCCTTCACCCAGCTCAGGCAACAGCCAAGGGCTGAAATGCAACTGAACATTGGACTAGATTGTGAAAGTTTGGCTGGCAGGTTACAGAAGGGTATTGCATGGCACTTAAGCAGATCATAAACTGAAGTATATTTAAAATCTAAGATATAAAAACTGAATTATTTGATGGAATTGACTATGATGGACCTTTAATTTGTTTGTTCTTCCTTCTCCAGAAAAAAAATACCAAAATGATAAAAATTAAAACTGATGTTGAAACAACTCCGGCAATTAGTCCTGTGAAATTCTGATCTTGCTTGATGAGCACTTTTCCAATAACTGTTGACAAAACTTCTTGCTTCCACTGAAAAAAAAAAAAAGAAAAAAAATGTAGATAGTGTGATGATATTAAAAGACAAGTAAGAAGTAGATTATTAGTACTGAAGTAAAGCTGATATATCCCATAAGAATTAAATCTTGACTTTATGATGCTCTACTGAGATAAGATACTGGGAGTGAAGAAATTATTATATTATAAAAATTATTAAAAATTATATTATTATACGTGAAACCAGTTCTACATTTTTATGATTCATTTTATACTTTCAAGAGGGACATGGCTATGTATGTGCTACACCACACAAATGGCACACACACCCTGGATAACAGGATCCCACTGCTGTCAGATGCTAATTCAAGATGCTAAATTCACACCTTTACTCAAATGGTGCAGGGATGCAGGGAAGTGAATGGGTCTGTGGATACATGGGCTGAGATGTATGTTAGAAAAACGCCCAAATGTCTTTGATATGTGTCTTTCTGGCATAAACACTCTGTAACATCATACTCTCTTTCTGTTGACAGTGTGCCTGCATTTTAGTTCCCAAGGTCACGTGAGTCTGTCCGTTGCCAGCTTCTAACTTGTTGACAGTTTAAAGAAACAAAACAAAACAAAAAAACAACCCCAAAATCAACAACCGAACAAACACCGAGCAGCTAACAGGGAAAAACTGTTTTAAATCACACGGCACTAGCTCAGTCAGTTGGAATGCATTTGGCCATCTTTTCTCTTCCTCCCGTAGAATTCATTCCTCTGGGTACTGTAATGATGGATTTGCCCGTCAAAAGAGCAAATTTTCTTCTTCGCTGGGCAGACTTCAATTTCTGAGGCTCCTTGCCAGTAAACAAGCAGAAACCTTATTTAACCCCTTTATGCTGTATCCTTTTCTACATATGGAATATGTCACACGTATCTGTTTCTTAGAGGTTATGTCCTACCGTCACATTGTAGAACAGACTGAATGAAGTTGAATACGTAAAAATACAAATAGGTGCAGAATGTTAAATATGCACAAATATTGTATGAAACTAGGCATTTACAAATAAGAGAAACAGATTTGCCAAAAGGGGAGCTCATTCTAAAGTTGCCAAGAAACTGGATTTGTACTTTTCAAAGCAAATTCATATTAAAATAAGTTAAAACTTAATAGTTGCTCTATTAATAAAATAATTTAATGATTATTATTTATTTAGATTGTAGTAACACGTAAAATACCAGGATTTCATTGAGTTTACATAGACTTCGATCCTGGTCATACTTAGCTGACTTCCAAAGTTTCCACTGTTTTCAATGAATCAGAGTCCATGCTCTGCAACTTTGATTTGTTCAAATGTAACCCCCTCCCCATGCTTTTACATTTTTATATATATATAAAAAAATAGATTCTGAAGGATTTGTGTCTTATTCTATGAATCAGTTGGTAAAAACTGCCTACAGTTTAAATCTGCTGTAGAACTCTGAATGACTCTAGTGAGACCACATTTACAGCAATGGTGAAACTCAAACATTTCTTCTCGGTGTCTGCATCTTACAGAACTAAAGAAACTAAATTATATATATTTATAATATATACATATATAACATAGAAAAAAATCCTTCAGAAAGGATCTGACCCTATTTACTGTATCAGAATATTTTTCTGAAAAAGGATTTGTGAACTCAAAAGTAAACCTACTCCATTACAGTTTCCTGTTCTTCCCCATACAGTTCCTCTCGTCTTTGGACTAAGAACTAGCATTCTATTTCTGTGCTTCTTAGTTTAGGTCCTGTTTTGTGCCTAAGGCTCCAGAAAGTCTCTGTACAAATGGGTAATAACAGCAATGATGATAACATTTATTTTAAAAAAGTCAATATTATTTGAATTTCCGTCCCAAACACACATGGATAGAGATATCTCTGTAAACACAGGCTTAGGCCTATATTTGAAGTTTGTAGGTTCAACAGTGTCATTGGCATTGATAATAAAAGTGACATGAATATTGCATGTGCCGTGTAGCTGCCTCACCTCTATATTTAGCTCACTGTTGGATTTCAGGAGATCACTTGGAACCGTACACAGAATTGATTCTGACTGCAGGAGGAGGTTTTCACAGCTTTTATTTCCAACTTTTAGCACCTCTCCTTTAACAGCTTCTGAATCAATATAATTTCCCTTGGAAAGAAAAAAAAAAAGAAAAAATCAATCTAATATTACATAACCACCTCATGAAAGTTAAGGAGAAGGCCTTTCATTACCTTGTAAAATGTTTTTAATGGAAAAACGATTGTGAAAGAAAACAGACTAACACAAGTTTATATTGCCCTGTCGATGCGCATATAACAGGTTTATTCATGTAAACGGGAGTTTGACTGACAGGCCAGAGAGGGGGAGATGATAATGTTTAAGGATAAAATCTCCTGTCACTAACACTCATACAGCCCATAAGGACTTCTAAAAATGCAAATGTTTGAGGAATAATTTCTGATGGTCCTGTTTAGATTTTTGCATAATTTGCACAAGAAAGAAAGCATTATGTGATCCTGTTGTTTATACAAGACTGTCATTATATTATCCACAAACTAAAGGCATCTCAAATATTTTGTTTTGCAACTAGTTACGGTTGAGGGAGTGAAGCTTTCAAAAAAGAGCAAGCAAATTGTAATCATAAAAATGCACAAATCTGTCAGAACCACGTTCCATAGACCGAAAGCAGAACAAACCCTGGTAAAAATGACATGAAAAGTGCACTCTCTACTCAGAAAACCTGCCTTCACATCCTAGACTTGGATGAAATATTATTCCTTCTTGTATTGTGGCATAGTAGTGTCCAAAGGCCAAGGTCAGGATCTTTTGTGCTCAGGACTACATCGGTATTTAGGAAGCTGCAGTTCTGCCCTGACCTGTGTACAGTTCAGCTTAGATAAGATTAAAGAACAGGCATATTACGAAGGAGTAAAAGGGGAAAAGGGAGGATGGGGAGTAACAGCAATATGGTCTATTGATGTGGGCTGAACTGGGAGTTTTTCATGAGAAGGGAGAAAGGCATCATGCCTGACACTGATGTGAGGCTTCGTCTACTGAAATGAAAACAAGAAACCCATTCTGAAGGGCAAAATAAATGTTATTTTGTAATATATTTTTTATGTCTGCTACAAAATCAGAAAGAGCTCTGGAGAAATTGTAATAAAAATATAGGAGAGCCAGTTTAGTGTCCTATTTTGACCAGCAAAGCCACACCCCAGGTGAGTGCTTTTTAACTGCTGGCAGAAAAAGTCCATTTTGCTCACTTTTGTCTATCTAAGCCATTCGTGGAGCCATTCTTTTTGGTGTTGAGTATTCAGTGGACCAGGGAGCATTGATTCACTGTTTAGTGTTTATTAGTCTGGAAACTTACTGCAGACTGTGAGCCATTCAAGTTCAAATCTTTCTTTTGAATCATGTATCTCAAAAGAACTCAATTTGGGTCTTCCATCTTCCTGATAAATTTATTGTCCTAGAGAGTGTGGATGAGTTGCCTCTCTTTTTCTTCTGCACTACATCTCAGAAAATTTTCTCCGCCAAAACTGTTGCTTACTCAAAGGAAAAAACATACTGACATTTCCTAGGGTGGTCATTAGCTAGTTATAATGAAGGCAGTAGTTTTTATTTATTACCATTACCATTATATTACCACTAATATATCATAGTCTCAAAAATATTCTGTATAATATCTGTCTATATAAAAAGTTTCAGAACTCTTTCAAACAGTTGTTTTGTTCTTCTAAGGACCAAAGAATTTACATATGATTTTAAGAAAATGAGGAAATTGACTCCAGTGAGAACCGGGAAGCAATATTTCCTATTTTAAAATGCATATTACCTCCTACTTGCTGAGTAATGTCCTTACCTGCAAGCTGAAGTATACAGTTATTATTCTGCGTAGCTGTCACAAACCAATCTGATAGACTAGCTAACTACCTTACAACTTTAGAGACAGAGGAATAATTTGGATGAAAGTCTAGAAGCAGTATAAAAACTGAAAACTGTGGTGTGGAAATTTTGATATCAGTGTCAGAAGAATTTTTGGGATTCCTAAACAGAGCAGATTAAATAGGGAAGAACGAGGAGTTACTGCAGTAGAGCTTCCACTTAAGCTTGCTCAGAGATATTTCCATTGCACTCTCAGACTGGACATTAACAGAAACATAATTTTCTGTGACATGTGAAAGAAGATGAAAAACAGACTGACCTGTAAATGAACAAGAAGCGTTTCTTAAGATTATCTCACAATGGATGTGTTGGATTGGTTTAGCAATAGACTAGGGGATTAAATCTTGACCTATTGTTTTAGGACAGATGTGGCAGAGAACAGATCTCAAGATCTCTAATGTGATGTGTAACGTAAAAAATTGTGCTACTTATTTCCTTGTCAAAGGTTTTATATTTATAAATAGATGTTAGTCACCTAGGCATAGGCCTCTTCAGGAAGCATGCAGAGCTCCAGCACTGGCTTGGTGCATAGAATCATGGAATCATTAAGGTTGGAAGAAATCTCCAAGTTCATCTGGTCCAACCATCCCCCTACCACCAATACCACCCACTAAACCATGTCCCTAAGCACCAGGTCCAACCTTTCCTTAACACCCCCAGGGACGGTGATTCCACCACCTCCCTGGGCAACCTCTTACAGTACCACTCCTGACCATGCCAGGCCTCTGCAGGCCGTGCACCTCAGGCAATTACCAGAAGTAAAACAAAAAAAAGTGACACACGGGGAAAGGCAAGGCCCCTTCCCCACTGGTGCCTGCTCTGCTCACACTAGTGCTCCAGGATTGGGTGGAGGGAAGCAGTGGAAGAGCTGCTGCAGCCCTCAGAGGGTGAGGGTAAGTGACCTGACACACAGTCCCAAAACCTTGAAAACCTTGGGTCTGCTGCAGCACTTGCAAGAGCTGCCTTTCATCAAGAGGCCATTGAAGTACATTTTCAAGGGCCCCCAAAGTGATGCCATGGCAGAGTTAGGACACGTTCCCCCATGGCAAATACGAGCTGCCAAGCAATGCTGATAGGGGTTATCTTGTGTCTGCAATGTGTTATCGCTCGTAATATCTAAGGACAGGTTGCTTTCCCCCCCTGACCTCAGGTGGAAGTTCCCAACTGTGCAAAGTGACCTGAGGCTTTAAAGGGAAAATGACTAGACTACGAGTTTCTTTGTTCATACCCCAACGGCGCTTGCAGAGAGATCAAATGCCTTTTGCCAAGTCTGGGGGATAGTCTTCTGAGCAGAGGCATAGAGGAAATCAGTACAGGACCTAGTCCTCTGTACAAACTGTCCAGTTCTTTCTGGCCCAGGTCAGTGGCTCCTGTGGGAGGTGGTGAGCAGATTCTGTGCTCTTTAGCAGACTCATTTCTTCAGTTATCTCCAGCAGAGAAATGCCGGAATTTTGCCCGCCCTGTGAGCTTCCCATGTTGGCAGGAGATGGGAGCACTTCTGAAGTAGCGTCTTTGTGGTGTTGAAGCAGGGAAGTGCCTCAAGCCACTCTGCCGTGACCGCTCTGACCGGGGAATGGTGGGCAGCGATAGACTTCAAAGAGTCACATACTTGGCAGAGGAAGGCAATGATGATGTAGGTCCTTGAGAGACTTGGTAGTGCGGAAGACAAAAGGGCTGGCAGTGAAGACTAGAAAGGCTGGCATTCGTGGCGCACAGTGCCCTGACTGTGTTTAGATAGAAGACTTAATGTTTCCTTGCATTTAACATTTTCTTACAAAAACATCTTATGGTCATCAGGGGAAACCAAACAGCACCTTTCAATCGGTACCCACCATCATTTGATGAAAGCTAAATATGTCACAGTAGATTAGTTTGATTGAAAAACTTGTGATAAAAGCTCCCTCCACCTCTCTGAAACTAATTAAGAAAAAGATAAAAGAACTTTGGTTTGGTAGAACAGTCTGTTCACTGAAGCAAGCTGCCATTTAATTTCATGCTGAGCTTGCTTAATTACCACACAAAATATGACCATGAGGCATGTAAACGTGTGTGTATTTTTGTATGGGAGTACGGGGCTAGAGAAAAGTGTTGCCAATATGGCTTGTAATGATCTTTTGGCTCCCTACAATAATTTCTGAAAGCCACCTCACTGTTTTGATGGAAGCATCCCACTATAACTAATTCTATTTAGAAGAGGATGTTAAATTGGTGCTTGTTCATGCTTTGTTCTAGGAGACCAGCTTTCACTAATGTCATTCTCCAGTTGGTTGCCAGGAAATAATCAGGCTTAGGTAGACATCTGCCTTGCGTGCCATGACTACAAGGTGACATCAATCCTACAAAATTGTTACTTTGGTCAGTGGTCAGTAGGACAGTCCTCAACCAGCCTTTCTATCTCATTATCTTCTTCTTTACAATAAATAGCACTAGGGACTTCTCCTTAAGGGAGAATAAAGGGTTCAAAAGTAAAGTAATAAGAAAGTTTAAAAAAACACTTAATTTTTAACCTAAGTGCCTGGGGAAGATTATGAAGCAAGTTCTCATGGAAGGATTTCCAGGCAGAGGAAGGACAAGAAGGCAACTGGAAACAGCCAGAACAGGATTCCCAAAAGTAGATTTTGCCCAAGTGCTTTCTGTAAGGAGATGACGGGCTCTGTAGGTGAAGAGAGGGCACTTGACAATGTCTACCTTGCTTTTAGCGAGGTTTGCAACACAGTCTGTCCTAGTATTGAAAACAAATTGGCATGATATGGACTGGATGAGTGGACTATAAATTGTGTAAAAAACTGACTGGACCATCAGTTGAAAGATTACGAGTCTGACAAGTGGGGGATTTCTCAAGGGGGGATGCTGGGACCAATACTGTTTAAAATCTTCATCAACAACCTGGACAAAGGGAAAGGATGCACTGTCTTTTGAGCTTTCAGATGTCATTAAACATAGGCAAATGACTGATACTGGAGAGCAGAATCACTGCTCAGAGGGCCTGCAGCATGCCGGGGGAACGTGCCAGCAGAAAACTTATAAATTCAACAAATACAGATACTCAGTTCTGCACCTGGGATGGAATAAGCCCATGCACCAGGATATGTAGGGACAGCAGGGCAGAAAGTCACTTTGCAGAAAAAGACTTGGGGGTCCTGGTGGACCACGAGGTAAAATAAGGTGGCAACGTGCTGTTGTAGTGATGAAGGCTCACCAAGTATTTTAGCAGCAGCATAGCCATGAGATGGAAAAAGGTCATTGTTCTTCTCTGCTCAGCACTTGTGAAGCCACACCTGGAGAATTTTGCTGAGTTTTGGGCCCAGCAGTAAAAGAGAGATAAAGACAATCTGAGCGAATCTCAGCAGAGGGCCACTGAGACGGGAAAGATGCTGAAGCACAAGGTGCATAAGGCAAAGCGAGAGGAGCTGTATTTTTTTTTTTTTTTTTAGCTGTAAAATCTCCATCCTTGTTGGAGATTTTCAAAACTCATCTGGACAAGGCCATAGGCAACCTGACCAAATTTTTAACTTTGCCCTGCTTTGAGCAAGGGGGTTAGACTATGAAGACCTCCAAAGGTTTCTTCCAATCTGATTTATTCCATGATTCTTCTCAAATTACTCTTCCTTCTTTCCAATTGGTTGAAATACATGACCTGGAAATCACTGGAAACTGCTGCTGTCACTGCACAGAGGCATTGAGCCATACCAAAGCTATGTATTCCCAGCTCTCTGTTAATCTGCACACCAGAACTCTTTCTAGTCTTTTTCCATGAACAGGCAAAAGTTCACCCTGCATTGAGTGATTTTGCTCAAAAAAGGACCTGTGAGCTCCTAAGTAAACCTGCTCCATTATAGTTTCCTGTTCTTCTCTACATGCTTCTCTTTGTCTTTGGATTAAGAACTAGTATTTTATTTCTGTGCTTCTAAGTTTAGATCCCAGAGTGATCATTCTTTGGAATTTGCCCAAAACATTTTGTGGTGTCAGATCAATATTCAGAGGGTTTGACTGGAACCCAGCATGACAGACAGAGACTCTCAGGTAACTGTCCGATTTTCTGCAGCCCAGAATTGGGTCACCAGATCATCTTGGAGTCAAAGACCTCAGGCGTCACAGATTTCATGGCTTGAAAATGTGTTGGCTCACAGAGCTCATGAAAAAATGACCCCACCATTAAGGTTGATTCTGTTCTTTAAAGATTTTTATATATTGTATGCCATACAAATTGTAAACATTCTATGGAAATGAAATGTACATAATAACAAATTTTCATCCATGTTCATTATAAATTAGAAATACCTGTATTTACCCTGTTTCTATTTGAAACTTTAAATCAGTAACACACTACAATTTAGGAAATCAGACTCAAAAATTGATTTAACTTTCTGTGCAGCACTTTATACAAAGCAAACTGTGCCTCTGAGGGACCCAGATTCCTGAGAGATGTTTCTCAGTGCCGCCTAGGCTATTCTGAGTTCTCTTTTAACTGGCACTCAGCATCAACTTTGCATTTTTCATGGGTCCATAAATATTTAGGCTACAGTGGTGACTGATCTTCATGAGTGACTTTGTGCACAGACCGGAATTTCCCTCAGCTCTAGAGAGCCAAAGTTGCTGGGACACTTCTCAAAGGTAACTCCACATCTTCCATGGGGAAGGATGCAAAACCGTATGACAGTAAGAGCCAGGACTCACACGCAGACCGCACACTTCAGGTTCTGGGCTGCTGGCCATGTTTAATTCTGAACTGTTGACGTAGCTTATAGTAGTCAGAAGCTGATGCAGCCTGGTCACCCCAGCTGGGGCCCAGAGGACAAGGAAAGCCCCTCTCCCTCTCTACCTGATCACAGTAACAGCCCTGGTACGTCTTTGGTTTCACCTCTTTATCTTTTAGGTTGCAACAACTGGGGGCTTGGATGAACGCAGTCCTGAACACACTGTACTCAGTCCCTCCCTGCCTTTGTTTCCTCGGGGCTTCCTCTACTTCATCAAAATGTCTGTTCCACAGAACGCTGCTGATGTGTTCTTCACAACTTTCAGTGCATTTATGAATACTTCTATTGTGTAAAAAAATAATAATTTAAAAACTTACTTCAACATTTCTTACCTTAATTTCCAGAACATTTGGGTTGCCTCTTGATATGAACACTGGCTTTTCAAAATGCTTAAATACAGGATTATTTACATAATCAAAATCAAAGTACAAAGAGCTGACACCATCAAAAATAAAAAACACTTTGGTTACAAAGGGTGGTTGAAGGTTGAAGGCTTTCAGGGAAGGAGTTGTACAGCAGATTATCTCTGAGCTAGAGCGGTGGCTACATGCCTATAAGAAAGAAAGAAATAATTGGAGTAAGTGCGTGCATAGGAAGTAACTGATGAACATAGCTTTTCTTTAACAATATACATATATTGAAAAAATAAACACCAGAGGTCTTGTTCTTCTTTAACCACAGCAAAATCCTGAGCAGGGCTACACAATGTTTGTTTAGAGTTGGGAGAAAAGTGTAAAAACTCAATGGTGTTTGCACTCTTGTTGAGGAAATGTTCAAGTAAACAAGCTTCCTGGCCTGATTGTTCACAGTGCTTTTAAAGTAAATATTTTGAAGATAATTAGTGGAAAATGATTTCCAATGCCAAGGACCATCCGGAGGCTACCCCTTCACTGGGCTGTACTGGGACACAAAGCAGCCATAACTCAGTTTATCCAGCCTATGTAAGAGTGACTACAACATGGACTTCTCTTCCTTTTATACTACAATAGCAAGGGACCAGAGGAGAAGATAAAAATAGGGCCAATGCATCTGACTGAAATAGTGGAAAACAAAAGTAAAGCACTGTTTACTCACGGTGCAGCTGAGCTGCTACGTTTCTACCAGAAGGGAACTACGGACTCTGTGAGAAAGTGCTTTAAAGCCAACACCTCTGTGGGAATTTGGGCCATGAAAGTTCAACAAAGCATATCTTCTTTCTAAAAAGGTATTTGTAAGACCCTGAAAGCGTGGAATTTGGTGCTTAGGTGTGCTGGTGTAATACAAGTCCCTCCTGGGACTGTTGGCTGCAGGACATGCTTCATGCTGTATCTCCCCACATGAGTGGGGATGAGATGTTTGCACCTCAACGCCATGCAGAACCTGGCTGACAACAGGTGTGAAGCCACGTTTTCCCCCAGCTTGCAATTATTCCCACTTAAGGCATGCTCTGGACCAAGCCGTGCTTCCCAGGGGAAAGATGCTAGTGAGCCGCATGCTCCAGAAGACCTGCCAGGGAGTGCTCTGTGCCTTGGAGCTGCGATCCAGAGTCAAATATCTGGCCAGGGTGCTTCTATCCATGCTGTAGTACTTTGACACGGGTCTCTTGAGACAGATGGGATGGACCCTGGTCCTCCACCAAAGGATTCCCGTGTTGCAAGCAAGGCAGCTTGATCTGAAGCTGAGTTTGGTCAGTTTACAGGGACAGCATGAATCCTTGCAGGTGGGATTCATCCCGCCTGCATCCAGTCACCTACACTGGAGTTAGTTGTCTAAACTCCCTTATAGTCAACAGAGTGAAACACGCTCACCTCGAGAGAAGTTCGTCTGATCTGTTTTGGACAACAGCTTTAATTAGATGAACAGCACTCCAGAAGGATCAACTTTTCTCTCTTGACTGTAGAGGTTTCTAGATGTCTAATTGGATTATAATATCAACAGCACATCTACGAGCCTCGATGGGAGGCTTGGTGGGTGCTGGGCAGCACCACACATGCTGCAGAGCAGCTTTTTTGCTTTTGCGTTGTGTAAGCCTTGTGCAAGTAGTTCCCTGTACACTGTCCCAGACATTACACTTTCTCACTTTCTTTTTTTTTTTTTTTCAATAGAGTGGCTGACGTGGCCCAGTGACAATGGGGTTTATAACCTAGTCATCATAAATCTTACATTTGTTCTACAAGGAATTTCCCTGGAAACCCAACAGTGCTGTTAAATGTCTTTGTGCATCTAGAGAGGGATAAAATATATATTTTTTTCTGTTTTGTTTTGCAAATTAAATTGGTTCTCATTATAAAATGCTGCCTGAGGAAGCTGTGAAATTAGTTTACATTTGTCTGTAATATGCTAAATTAATGCAATGTAATTTTGCTGTGTTTCAAATCAGTGACATAACAGTTCAAACTGTATCAGTTATATATTCACATTAACTTTGAAAGTATGATTAAATTAGATGTCAGCACTTTTTCTTATCACCATAGTAATTCATGTTTCTTCGCATAATATTATGAAAACTTTAATCTGCCCAGAGAAACATTTTTAAGGCTCTGAAACTGAACATTAGACTTTTAAAGCTCTACTGCAAGGTCTACATATCTGTGAGCCATGAGTTCTGTGCTCAGTTAAATAACTTGGTGTAGCTCTCAGTGACACTAGGGGGACTTGCACCCATGAAATTAACAGCCTGGTTAGATTCCTAGCACAAATTCTGAAATATATGTGCACCCTCCCATAAAAACAAGGTAATCTGTGGGACACAAGTCAAGGCAGATTTTTCCTCCGTTTGCTTACAGTATTAGAGTATTTTTGTCCTTCCTTGATGTACACCATTTACCATATCTCATGCTTTATTATGAGATGCCATGGATCTAGAACTTCATTTGAATCAGTATGGTAATAATAAGGTGCATCATTAGTATAATATATGATCAAGTCATGTTTTCCCATGATATATGAATATTTGTAAAGTTATCTATCATATTGTGTCGATTCTAAAAAGAGATTACTAAAATATATAATTATAAAACCAAATATGTCCTAGGTAATCATTATATTTATTTGATTAATGTAAATTCATTAGTCTTTTTATCTACTGTAGAGTACTGATGTCTGTTAAATGAATAGCAGTGGTATTCATAACTTTGTTTGTGGCTATCCATTAGAACCAGATACTTTACTTTATCAGGCTGGTCTCTGAAGAGGATGCTTTCAGAGAATGATAAAAATCTAATAATACTCTTTGGAGGGGATGCAATGTGACTGATTGGTAAGGTCAAGAAAAATCTTATTTGCAATGCCCTTATTGGTACATGATTTGACATGACATTTTTACCTTGAAATTGGTTTTAGCAATTGAAGAATATGATGGTTTAGTTTTCAAGAAATATTGGATTGAGGATCTATAAGAAAAAAACTAACTCAATCTATTGCCTACTCAATTAAGATACTGCCTATCACCCAGCACCTTTAAATTTTATTTAATTAGACTTTAAAGTACATTCCCTTTAAAAACTAAACCTGCACTCGTCCTGCGAATATAATCTACATCTAAGGACAATAAGGAAGAAAAGATGTAAAAATTATGGAACATTTCACAAGCATAAGTAAATACTATACCCCAAAGGGAATAATAATCCATTGCACAATGCATATGACTCATCACTTAAAGGTATGTATTCTTGCTTCATTTGTAAAATATGACCCTTGAGGCAATTAATTCAAACCTGACCTACAGAATCTGAACTTCGGTGCCCAATTCAATTTTTTTTCATCTGAAACAACAACAGGAAAAATATGAGGGAGGATCTCAGAGCTCCAAAGGTCTCCCAGCAACTGACCCAGATAAGAGAGGGGCAGTCAGATGTGTATTACAGGATCTGTAGCAGTCAGACAGGAGAAAAGGGCCAATTTGTCCTTTTATAAAAAATCTAAACTTTTGGAGTTCCAGTGAGAAATGAAAGTTGAATGAGGTTAAAGTCAGACTGGGAGACTGTCCAGCTGTGTCTGCCAAAGGATGATCTCTCAGAAGAGAGATGGGAAGGCAAGTCCAGCTTGAGGAAAACCCGTTCAGAAAGCTTTTATGTGTAGGTGAGAAACTGAGCAGCGACACTCAATCAGGATATCTTCAAGATTTTTCAGAGGACTCATGGGCTTTTGCTGTCATTTCAGGTGGTGCAAGAAATGGTACTAATGGTTCAGTACCATTTTTATTCTAGTTGTCTTACTGGATGAAAGCAAGGGAGATGATACTTCCAGTCTATGAGATCACTGGACCAGAAGGTAGAATAAACCCTTTCTTTCTACTGAGTCTGACAGCCAGCCCTTCACACAACATGGCTGATACTGACTGGGAGCCCAGTCTCCTCCTTGGGTTTGGGATGGTTAACGTGCCTGACAGCAGTGCACCCCAGGGAACCCTATGAGTTCACAACTTAGGCTTTTCACTGACACCTGTCACTGAACTATTTCCTTTGCAAGAGATGTACATGAGATACAGATTCAGCACAGAAAGGCCATGGTTCACCTTCATGAGGGAAATTCTTTTCTGGGCTTCTGTGGCAGCTTTAACATACAGAGTCAACATAACTGGAAGATCTGAACCTCAGCATGTTTGGATACATAATCAGGAATAACTTCGATAATCACATGCTCACCATCCACAGTTCCCAGGGAATTTCTTCTCTCATTATTTAACAAATCTAAGCTTGACACTCTCAGGTGAATTCTAGGCAGTTTGATGGGTATTACGAATAGAGATTGTTAAGGGACTTTAAATGTAGAAAAAACTTTAGGGTATTTTAAAATTCTCCTGCAGCACAACAGGAAATGGCATCTAGCAGGGAGTAATTAAGAAATACTATAGATTATTCAAGAGGCTACTTATTGAAGAGATAATTAAAAGTCTGTGGAAATAGATGATCTTGCATAGCTACAGGGTCAGTTGTTGTTGGAGATCATTCATTAAAAGGTGCTTTTCCTTAGGTTTGCAACCTTGGACATCTTGGCAGATTCATAGTTAGAAGGGATTAAGCAGTGGGAATATGTATCTGAATTAATTAATGGATGGAACTTTCAAAATGCTACAGCAAAGGATCCCCAAATGACAACTTGTTTGTTACTGGGGAACCAATGCAAAATACATGCTGTCAAAGAGAAAATATTGGCCTCAAGCTTCTAGCAGGACTTATAGCAGAAGTTAGAAGGTACTCATTTTGTAAATAGGCTCCTGATCAAACATCATCCCAAACCACACCAAGCTTTTACACAGGCACAGTACAAAGTGAGTGGAAGGAATAAGCTGCTTCCTTCCTTGTGCATCTCACACTGGAACTGAACACGTGAGCCTAAGTGAGAGGGTTAGTGCATCCTTATGCATTATCTAGAGCTCTCGGGAGGAGTAATTTATGCAGAACACCCCAGATTCATATTTTTTGTTCCTAATCGGAACAAATGGTCAAATGAACTAATGAAACAGAAATTAAAAAGAAACACATTGCAAATGCTGAAACATATGGTTCAATAACTGTAGAATATTTTTTTCACTCGTGTTGAAATACCGAATTTGAAGAAGGCAAGACATATTATTTTGATAGTGTTAGTGGAATGTAATATAAACACAATTAGTGTGAACACAGTATTGAATAATTTCAATGAAATTTAAATAAATATGAAAAGAAAATGATAAAATTGAAGCAAGGCATTTTTACCTTATAGAACAGAAAATTTCAGAAATACTGAACTGCAAGCATGAGAGCTGATATAGTCAACTTAGAATAGTTAAAGAATTATAGAATGGTTTGGGTTGGAAGGGACCTTAAAGACCGCCCAGTTCCACCCCCCTGCCATGGGCAGGGACACCTCCCACCAGACCAGGTTGCCCAAAGCCCCATCCAGCCTGGCCTTGAACACCTCCAGGGATGGGGCATCCACAGCTTCTCTGGGCAACCTGTCCCAGTGCCTCACCACCCTCTGAGTAAAGAATTTCTTATAATCACAGAGTGGATAGGTGGTCTGTGGGCCTGAACCTGCACCACAGTCGCTTCTGCTCAGACCTGTGTGGCCTGTGAACAGTGGAATCGCTAAGCTACTACCAGCCCTAAACTTAAATGTTTCTTCTACAGGAGGCTGGCATATTACACACCAAACTTTTCAATTCCAGTGAAACTGCATTTCTTACCGGGAGTTGTTTCATAGAAACTCATTTGCCAGCTCTACTGCTCATCTCTCCCTCTGGGATGGAAAGAAAGAGGCAGAGGAGAGCAAATGCCCCAAGGCATGCAAGTTGGCTCTGCCCCCTGAGGCTTTGGGTTGTAGAGCACCCCTTACAGCTCCTGCTGCTCATGGCAGTGACCCTCCACTCACACCGTGACTCCACTGGGGATCCAGACCACAGTTAAGCCTGGTGGAGTGAATTAAGGGTTTGGGGACAAAGAGATGGCAGCAAAAGGAGAGAGCTCTTTTAAGTCAGATGCAACCAGTTTTAGGCAAATAAGAGGATGTCTGGGAGGTGGCAGAAAGAATGAGCAGAGCTCTAAGAAACAACAATTATCAGGCAAGGTTGGAGCAGCTTGGTTTGTTTAAACTGGAAAAAAGAAAGGCTGAATCAGACCATGGTGTAAGTAAAATTAGCAGGAGGGACAGGTAATCTGTTGTTTGTGTCCACTGAGGGTTAAAAAAGAAGACAGAGCATTAACAGCTGGGATTTTGGTTAATTATTGGAAAGAAGTCTTTCCAAACCACTAGGTAAGCAGGTAGAGCCTCTCTCTCCCAAACTTGTTTAAGCGAGGTTGTGAAATTTCCTTCACAAGGAGCTTTAATAACATCCTAGACAAATATCTGTCAGGCAGTCGTCTGGGTACATTTGCTCCTGCTGCAGGGAAGTAGGCCAGGCTAGGTCTTTATGGTCCCTCCCAGCTGCACTTTCCTTTGATGCTCTGGGATGTGTTTCAGTGCTGGGTTTGGTTTTCCCAAGAGCCAGAGTTTCTGAATGCTGACAAAAGCAGCTTCTTGGAGGAGGCTGGTGAGAGAAAACTGAAAAGAAAAAGGGCTAAAGGAACAATTAAAAAAATGACTCAGTTAACTCCCCTCTCAAAATAGGGAAGCAAAAAGGTAATTTAACCTCAGCTAGAGGACTTCTTGATCATTTTGTTTTGTATTGCACTGTTTGTCTGGGTTTGGTCTATTCAGGACCACAACCTGTTTTCTCATTTGTTAACATGATAGCTGCTCATTGCATTGCTCTGGATCCCTGCTGGAAAGAGTTCCTCATCCTTATTTGTTTTTGGAATGACTGGATGAAAGTTTGTTTTTTGCATAGGGTTCAGAGTCTCCCACACAGAATGAGACAGGTTGCAACATTAGGCATCCTTCACCAGCAATTTCCTCACTTGCATAGTGCAACCTTGTTTTGTCACTTTTAAATCTTCCCCTTCTCCCTGAGAACAAATATCCTTCCTTGAGAAATAGGCTTGAGGTAAAGACTGGTGGCAGAACAAATGACAAGCAGAGCTGGGCTGCCACAGAGGGAAGCCACTGAGTGCTAGAGGCCTTTAATTTCAATAGAGCAAAATACTTGGGCAATGTCAAAGCATAATACACTCTTGATTACAATCTGTTTGAGGTTATAGTCCATCCCTTAATGCAGGGGGAATGACCACATGCACAGCTTCTTTTATTCTGGGGCAGGTTTTTAGAGCTATGTAAAGAGATAGACAGTGGTAGGGGACAGATATCCTCATGGAAAAGGAGGCTGAGACCTGCCTCTTCTTCTGTGTTGGCAAATATCATGGACACTGCAAGGTATGAAAGCAAAAGAATAAGGGACATAATTCTGACTATCTACATCCCTGGCTTTTTTCAACAGCAGGTTAAATGGCAGGATGGGAAGAAACCACTGCTCAAAGGAAAGTGTGGTCTCAATATCTGAAGAAAAGAGGAAACTCTACAGCATTCATTGTCTGGACTTCCCAGTCACTTTTAGACAATGGATATACTTCTTTACATTAGATCCTTTCAAATCTGTGCTAATTCTGACAAAGTCTCCAAACACAGTCTTCATGGATTTTGAAGAATATGTTGTTGTTAGAGTGAGAATTTTATCAATAGATATATAAAAAAAAATCTAAGTCAGACTAGGAACTCCGGTGAGTTCCAAATATTATCTACTCTCTTTGACTGGGAATCTGACAAGCAAGATGTGCAGAATCAGGCCCTGAAGAGAAGCAATTTTGCATATTCTCCCAGAACAGAGAATAGAGGAAACAGGTAAATTAAAAAGAAAGCTCATATCCATGCAAAGCAAAATCTAGAGAGCTGATTTCAGCAATGATCTTTTACTTTGTAAATCTTTTGGACTTAGAAATAATTGTACTCACAATGCTGAAAATCTATGAAATTCTGAGTTTGTTTGATTTCACCAAAATGTTTTATTTCCCAACTCATAGGTATTTCCCAACTCATAGGTAAAGCGTCTTTCTGTTAACACTGAACACTGCATTTCTTTGCAGGGGCACTAATTTTCAGATTAAAATCTGTACCCATTAAATTACAAGCCATGATTACATCCAGCTCAAATTCAGGTCCCGACACTCATAATATTATACAAATCAGGATCATGAAGAATATTGTGACCTTGAAACTATAAAAGACTGCAAATTTGCTAACAAACCATTTAAAATGCTTTGAGCAAACCTAGGTCTAATACTTAGAATTCAGTACAGGAAATATTGTATGATGATCATTAGAAACAAGCTAAGAATATGAACAGTAGTGTAGCATGTCATAAAGCGTGTAGGTCAATTTAGCTTCAATTAGGCTAAACAGACCATACAGGATGAGAAAATGTCAGAGACAAAAGACAAATGTGTAGGCAAAAGGTTACAGGAAACAGTTCCAGTCCAAGTAGCCAATAAATGTCATCTTTGCCTTATAAAAATTAAAGTATGTCACATGACCATATCTGATCATGTTATTTAAGATACTGCACGTTATTAACTCAGGTAACAAAAGATGGTTTTGAATTTATCTTCATGAAGATGATCCAAATTGCAGATGCCCAAACCTTTCTTAATATTTAGTTACTGAACTTTGGCAAGTTAAGAAACATTTACCCCAACAGGTAATTTGGCAATCAGCATTTTTTTTAAACAACGCTTACTCTTGATTTTACGTATTTAATTTTCCTATTTATTTGACGTTTGTTCCATTTTCCTTTTCTTTTCACAGTCACCATTTCAATACATTTCCTGCCTATCACAGTAACACTTGAACTTGCTATGTCTGAATAGCAAGTGAATCTGGCATACCTGTATTGCATTGTGTTTAGTCATTGAATTTAAATTGTGATATAAAAATCTTGTTATTGGGTACTGTGAAAGCCTAATTTCTTTGCAACAATTTTATTAGAAACTGTTGTTCTCCTCCCCCTTTAATTTCCAATTTATTGTTGAGTTTTGCCTACACAAAAGTATGTTTCCACTGAAATGCTCTTTGAAGAAAACATCAAAAAGTTGGTGGAAGCCCTGTAGTTTCAAGGCAAAAATTGAAGTGTTTCGACTGAAAATTCTGTGCCATTCACAACATGAAGATGACAAGATAACAGATTGTCTTCTCCAAGACTGACTCACCACAGAGAAGTTCATTCCCAGTTTAGGTACAGTAATCACCATCTGAGGAAAGCACACTGAGTTCAAGTTGATTCCCTGAGCTGTGATTGTACTTCCACCACTAGGGAAAATTAAAAGAAGAAGAAAAAAAAAAAAGATAAGTAGGATAATGATACATCTGCTATGATAAACTTAATTACAAATTATATTTTACAGTAAATGACAACATAAAACCAGAATTAGGGATATACAGGGTGATGCAAATGCATAGCTCTGAGCAGTGATATTATTTTTCTGTGAAACAAAATTTACGCTTGTTATAACAACTAACCATATACAAGAAAAGAAAATTAATTTTAAATACTGTGGTATGCCAGGATATAAAACAAATGTGTGTGCATTTAAAAGAGAGTGCATTTAATATTTTCTAACTTACTTGTTGCTTTCAGTGGTGCTGAAAAAAGTGTCTTTTTTACTGCTGACATTTTTTTGGCAAAGGCAGATGGCTTGGATTAGAGCTACTGAGACCATAAATATGTCACTTAAAAACACACACATACTACCATACATATATATTCATAATATTTATGTATTGCTGGATTTAGACTATTTTAAAATCCATTTGCTCTCCTGAGCACCGCTGACTTGTCACATTAAATGATTTTCCTCACTAATCAGTGTAATGTCCAGACACAGTGTAGGAGACCCACTTAGCTATATAGTAGGTATCTCAGCAGGACATCACAGGTACAGTCGACAGCAGCTAGGAGTTAAATCACATAAAGAACAGAGGTGCCCTTCCCCCTTCTCCTTCACCTCTGAAAGGAAATGATCTGCCCTCTGCAACTGCACCATAATAGAAGCAATTGGCATGGCAGATAGAGATAAAAATGCAATTTCTTTTGATAGATTGCTGCACAGCGCAGCCATTCTTCTTTCATTCATTACTTCTCTTATTTCTATGAGAAACTTTTACTCACCTAAGAAAAGATTTGGCTGGATGAATGTTTAAAACAACGGGGTCTTCTCTGTAGGTGAAATGACCTTTCGCGTCTCGGCTAGCTTCGTCGATTCCCACCCTCACGCGATATTCCTGGGGGATTCGTTGTGCTGGAGTGTAGCACTCCACCGTGCTCGCTGATATGCTGGAAGGACAGAAAAGTGCTTGCTTGTCAGCACTGTAAAACACAGATGCTGTTTAAAACATTATCATTTAGTAAGCTGCAAACCCACCTAAGAATCCATGTGAAAAAATGCCATTGTTTACCACATTGGATGATCACATTGCAGAAAATAAGCAAGGTGTGGTGTAGAAACAAGAGCAACACTTCTTAGGTTCCATATTCACCTCAGTTTGACTGACTCGCACCTTGCCTGGTGGAAGGCATTTCCCCAGTGCCTGTGACAGCCATGTCAAACCCTGCACTGTGCAAGGGCGGCTTCCAGCCTGGAAAATGAGGGCATGCTCCAGGTTCAAGGAGAATGACTTGTTCTGCTGTAACCAAGAGGTTATGTCTTTCTCTTTCCAATTCACGGGATTTACCCTGTGTTAAAAAAAAACTCAGGAAAAAGGGCTGGCAGGGTATATACACTATCTTTTCAGAGGTGTGCTGCACTGGGTGCACGCTGGCTCCAGACACGGCTGAGGGAAAGGCAGGAGAGGGTAAGAAGAAGAGAGGGGAGGGTGAAAATTTATGAAGAGCTGACCAGATCCAGCACAGAAGCAGAGTCTCAGGGATATTTGCCCTTCCCTCTTTCTTTCACTTCTTCTGAAAGTCCTTCTCCTATCCTGAGCTCAGTGGGTGAGTGAGCAGCAGAGGGATGAAGGATCCTGGAGCTCGGAGCACATGAATCATGGCCACAGGGAGCAGGGCACATCAGGGGCAAGGGTAACAACTGACTGGAGAAGCAAATATAATTCCAGTGGTTGGGTTCAGTGATTTGGGCCAACCCACATCCAGGAGCCCTTCAGGTGAGGACGTTCTCAAAGGATGTGAGCAACTGTTTCCAAATTAGACAAGAGGGACATTTGCTGCCACTTCTAAAGCTTTCCAGGAAGGCAGTGTTCATTGTCTGCTGTTGGGGTTAGTGGTTCATCCGCAAGTATCTAGAAGTTTCACCGTCTTTTAAAGGAAAAAAAAAGACAACTTGATCTAGCTATGCTCAGAACTGGGCAACGCTCCCAAAAGCAAAGATCACAGCCAGTTTAGGTAGAGAAACACCTATCCTGAAAAAGTGCTCAAAATCTGCATAGATGTCTCCAGACAATTTTGCTAGTGAGAAGGGGAGTGCTGGGGTTGCTTACCGGGTAAGCCCCAGGGAAGGTTTGATACCTAGAGGTCCCCCTGACTGAAGCAGATGTCTGACTCTGAGCTGGCGGTCATCTCATCCCCACAGTTAGGTGTCTCAAATGGATCAGATGAATCATTCCCCAAAGGTTCATATATTTGTCCATTAGCAGACCAGCTGAGATGATATCAATAAATCCCATCCTAAAGTATTAAGTAGCAGCTGAACATCTTGGTAGTGATTAAATATCAGTCTTGAATACCTAAATCCCTTTGTTGATTTAGTCAGGAAACTTGGCTGATTTGATCAAGAACATACAATAAATCATTTAGCAGCAAGGAATAAAATTCATCTCTCCTGACTTTAAGTCTGACATTAACTAATAGGCTACTGCTTCTCTGCATCCTCTGCAAGTGTGATGTTTCACCACTATGACATTCCATAATCATTAGGAGAGACCCAAAATTTAGATAAATTGCAGGACACCCTGTTTCTGGAACGTGGTGGGCCTGATTCTGCCCTTGGCTGTGAAGGTGACAATTCTGTTCACTCCAATGGGAGCCACCCTACTGTACCCAACAAGAGGACAAAGCAGGATTTGCATCATGGTAGAATGGCTACTGAATTCAGAATACTTGACAGCCCATTGCAGAGAATCTGTGCTTATTATTTAACTTTATATTCTGACAAGATTCAACGCATTTCCACACATAGCATGTTGAAGGTTCTTGACTGAGCTCCTACTGGATCCAGTTCAGAGCCGTACAGAAATTTTGGCTCAGTCCTCAAAACTATTTTATACATTGCAGGAAGAGTCCCAGAATGATGCTGTCTCCAGTTAGGAGGCAGTTCAATGATAGTAGCACAGAAACACCTGCTCTGACACATAGGATACAGTTCTGCAGAGGTCTCATGTTGGCCAGGAAGAAATGGCAACCTGCACACAGTGCTCATGAGATGTTCACTGGATGCTGCTGCACTAACAGCAGCTCTGACTGTAGAAGAGGGGATTGAGCATGTGGGAATGGGAATGACAAAAATGATAAAAAATGGGTAATTTCTAGTCTGTTAGAAGCTGATTTGCTATTTTTCAATGCAATGTTTTAATGAGGGTGATTAGGCATTACAGAATAAACAAATCTTCCAGGGAACTGTAGTCCTTTCTAGGAAGATTCTAGACATCCTAAACTCAGGACCTAGTCCCGAATTGAACACTTACTGCAGTCTGTATACTCTGATATGTAGTGTTAGGAGAGGAGAGCAGTGTTTTGTACACCAAGACATTTTAATCAACACATTTCAATATTAAAGCCATCACTTCTTTGTAAACACATTACCTTTTCAAGATGCATGGTTTCTCACCAACAAAAATCTTTCTGGATTTTCCACTGTTTAGGTATTTGCCAGCTACCGTTAGCAATGTTCCTCCAGATTTGGGGCCGTAGGTGGGAGAGATACTTGTTATTATAGGATTCTGAGGGGAGTAAAAACAAGAAGAAAGGACTGCTAAATTATGTTTCCTTATTTTCAAAATATGAAGAGGAGGGATCTTCATACATTTCTTAGCACTTCCAAGAAGTAATAATAAAGCAAACAGCAATATAGAATATAGAATTACCAGACTGGATAAGACTCATGAGGATTCTTCCAGTTCATATTGAAGCTAATTAGACAGTAAAGTTTTTAATTATAGTACTTACCACGTAAGAAAATGTATTGAATAACGTTTTTCCGTGTCCAACAGAAACACTACTGGATATATTAAAACTTGCATTTTTTGCAGCAGGAACTGTGCATTCCAGCCTTTGGAAAGCAAAGAAAAAGATGGGATTACTTTTTTTTTTTTCTTTCCTGGCTTGATCATTTTGTATTAAAATTGAACCAAATCAAACTCATAATAATCCAGGATCCATACTGAACAATTCATCAATCTATGTGTGTCAGGGATATTTCAGGGAAAAACAACCAACCAACCAACCAAAAACAAACAAAAAACAACAACAACAACAAGAAAAAACACAGCTAAAAGAACTGTTTTCTTCTTCTTTAATACTAAATAAACATTATGGTGTTTAAACATAGCCAGAGAAAATGATTTTAGTATGTGAAATAGATTTCTGAAAAAAGCATGCTGGAGAAAACAAATACCTCCCATTCAATGGCTGGTTTGATTTTTGGAATTTTCCTTTAGTCTTAGATTTTGGCAGACAACAGGATTACTTCCTATACTGATTTGCTGTCTAGATTTAAATATTACCAAAATTTGAACTTTTGTAGCGGTATGTGCCAATGAACTACTTTACATTTACAGTGTCTCATATATGAGCTATTCTCCTTATAACATTTAGTTTGCATTGAGACTGTTCAGAACAGCAGTTAGGAAGGAGCTCAAGACTCCTGGAGGATGACCTCTTGGCTGCTATAAATGTGGCTAGGGAAGCCATGCCGTGCTTTGCACATAGCTTTGTTAGGACACAGCTGAATGCTCTGAATTGAGAGAGGATATTCATTGAACTTACTATTTCTCTGAGATAACAACCAGAATAACCTCTGCCTTGAATTTAAGCAATTATTCCACTGTCTTGAATACATATTCCTGAGGAGGAGGAGAAGTACTGCACAGGGTCATGAGCCTCTTGATGACCAAATTCTTGCATCTTCTCACATTCTTCTCCATCTCACAGATCCTCACAGATCAGGAAGATGGAGGTGACATACCTGAGCCCTACAGGATCCTGGTTGAAGGAACCTGCCACCTTTTCACACCTTTGAATAGTTTCCTTTTTTGCTGCTCCCACAAGTGTTGAACAGCGTTTTGCAGGCAAATCAGAATAAGCTGCTGCAAGAGCTATCGGCAGTTGCTAGATATACTGGATCTCTCTTTGGAGCACTGTTTTCATGGGGAACTTATCAAATCAGGGGATTGTTTAACACCTAAATTTTCTACTTGAAATTTCAGAATTGAAGGATGATACCCATTGACTGAATGTTTGTATCATTACATAATCCATACCACATAAAGAACATTTCTATAAAGGAAACTTCATATTTTAGGTTTCTTACTTGTTTTTGTTGCTAGATTTTGCTTCCAGAGAACAAATTTGTCCTCCAATATGGACTACTGTATTTTTTAATTCAAATCTATTATTTTTGCTGAATCCAAAGTCCCATCCACACAGTGTCAGTTTTGTCCCGCCTTCTAAGGGAGCGCTGCTCGGGAGAATCTGTTAAAAAATATTTCGTTACTTACATCAGGTTTTCTCAAACTTCAAATGGAGTTAAAGAATGTGCAAAGGAATAATTTTAGAAAAGCATTTCTTCTGGCAGACTATGTCCTACCATTCATCTTAATTGTTCTTCACCTTTCATTTGTCACATTATGAGCTTTCTCTGACAGTAGCAATAAATAACAAAACCTATACTAGAAAGCTTTGAAGGATAGTGTTTAGGGGCACTGAACAAGCTGTGCATTGTAATAGTCTTTTAAATCCTGCCGTTCTTGTCTTTCACATCTTATTTCTGGCATGTTAAACATACAATGTACTTATTTTGTTAGAAGCTGAATGCTGAACACAAAAGAGTCCCCAAATGACCATTTTTTGTTAGCTTGATGAAAGTCAGGTTCAGAGTGAAGTAGCTTCAAAGACACCAAAATCCGATATTGCATTGGCTGTGATAAAGTTAACGTGACTTCTGCTATTCTTTCCTTAAATCTTTTACATTTGGTCACCTCTAATTCCGAGTTAAAAATAAACTACCTCTCAGCAACATAGAGACAATCTACAAAGGAAATGCTTTTTTTTTTCTTTTTTTTTTCTTCTGTATATTGTAAATTGTCCTGTAAAATATAACAATGGTGGGAAAAATGTAGGAACACTATAGAGGTCTTGCAAAAACTCAGTAAAAGTGCTGGTCAGTACTGCCAGTAAAAGAATAAAAAAGACATTGGTTTAGGGTTTGTGGGGACTTTTAACAATACTGCATAATTTTGCAAACGTATCAGTACTACTGGACAAACAGAGAATGAAAGACTGAATTTATACTTGTGGTCATAGTGCCTGAACGTCTTAGACTTAAGGCTTTAGGGATAGTAATTTTGCCCCTAAAATGTAATACAGCTGTGCCTTTCAAAGGACCTGACTTCATTTTCAAGCTGAAAAGAAAGTGTTTGAGAGATACTTGGCTATTATTTCATCTGGAAATCCAGTAAGACAGCACATTTCTTTTCAACTCTCTTGTAGCTGTACTTCCAGACTCTCACAAATGAACTATTGTGGATAGAAAGGCAGCTGAAGAATACTTCAAAAGAATTAAACCATATATTCTATATGGGGAAATTTACTGCCCCCATTAGAAAGCAGACAAAGAGTCTGATCTAAAATGCACTGAAGTCAGTAGGAATCTTTTCTACTTTAATGAGGTTTGGATCAGCTCTCAGTGAGCACAGGAGAGGGAACCTACGCAGGAACAGTGCTTTTGCACAAATCCTATAAAAAAGGAGTGACGTTCACACAGACCTCTGTCAACGAATGCTGCAGCTTAGTGTGGGGAGCATCCTGTGGAGCCTGTGCCATTCCCAAATTTAAGTTTCCTTTTTTTTTTTTTTTTTTTTCCTCTTCAGAATCTGGATTGACTTCAGATAATATTTTTCCACTCCACTTAATATCTCAGCACAATATCTATTTTTGGAATTACAAAACTAAAATTGCTCTGTGGGGGTACAGGATGTCTTGTGTTTTGTGCAATAATGCATAGACTTCTGGCATTTGAGGAGACTGAAATGTAATCCATTAAGTTAGCAAAATAAGGGGGTTAAAACCAGGCTTCACAAAGCCATACAGAATCAAAAACTAAGGCACTTATCTGCTTTTGAGTGATCTTACCTGCCAAAAGAGACTTGTGATAGCAGCTCATGTGCCTTAACTGAGGGAAAATTAAAGTATTTACTGTGTTCTACTAGCAAATTTAGGAGGTATGACTTCAAAGTAGAGCAAAAACCAAAAACAAATACAAAAAACAACCCACCCCCAAACTTGTAATTCTGTATTTGAGCTCTCAAAAAAATTCCCCTAGAGTGTTTTTATGCACTCCTTTATTTATTTCATTTGTTTTGTATGTTGAAACCACTGCAAGTCAAGAGTGGTTTCCAAGACTTTTCCTTGGGAGAGATGACAGGAATGAGCAGTGAACCTCCTGGACTTTGAACCGAGGCATTTGTAGGCATCGTCTTTGCACTTGCATTGTGCAGGTAGTAACAGAAAATAAGCAAAGCCCAAATCAGTTATAAATGCAATGAAAACTGTTGAAAATTCTCTCTGGCCAGGAAACCCCACTGACAACCTGGAGTAAGTCCTTCTGTGAGGCCTGAAGTTCTGCATGTCCCTGCTGCTCCCTGGGCTTTGGGTTACGGGGGAGAAGGCTTTTTCTAAAAATGTTAAAGATTGTGTTTTTCTTTTGTTTATGTTAACAGCCATTATGCTAATATCCACTCACATACCTTATAAATTGTTGGAAGAAAATATCTATTTATTAAAGTTTCAACAGCCCATTCATTTTAATTAAGAGGCAAGAACATGCACAGGCCACATTTGAAATTTCCAGCAGAACCTCCAATCTAAACAGGCAGCAGAGGGCTTGATGTTCTTGATACTTCTGAGATAAAAGCTGACTAAAATGACTCACTTTAAAAACAACAACAAACCATCCCAGGTTTTTAACCACAACAAAGAATCCGAAGGGAGACCAGTTTATTTTTCCTTTTATGCAGTTCACCTCTCAGCGTGACCTGAACTCCGCATGCAGATGCCTGCAATTTGTTTCATTACGGAGTTATCTCCAGTGTGACTCCTCAGAGTACCCCAGCGTTCCTTCAGTTTGGGCTGACAAAACGTGCACCAGTGCTAGCAGGGGCCAAAGGTGGAGGCAGGTCCATGAGGTGCGGTGCCCAGCTGTGTTTGGGGCTGAGCCAGGCAGGGATGCAGAGCTGCTCCCCACCACCCGATGGCTCCAAGGAAAAGTGCTTAAAGCAGGGCAGAGACCTGAAGGGTCTCCCAATGGGAGAACCTTGTGCTTCCCCTCTGTCATTCCTCCTGAAAGGAATATCTCATTTTTTTTATTCTTTTATTTTTTTTATTTTTCCACTGTGCACTGGTCTGTGTAATAACCTGGGAAAACTTTCTGAAGACTTATCTAGTGTCCTTTGGATCAGACCCTCTGTGTTACCCTCAGGTTAAAACGCTCATATGACCTATCCTAAGCAATCTGTCTCTCTGAAATCTGCAAAATATTAAGGGGAGTGGGACAGAATTTCAAATACTACGCAAAGCAGGTCATCCTCTGTTTGTTAGGAACAAAACAAGCTTGTTTCTCATATTTTATGCATATGGGTTTAAAGACAGATCAGAAGATGATGAATAATCTGTTTTATATTTTTTTTCAGTAATAATGTTAAATGTCATGGTCCAGCAGAGCATGAAATCTGTCTTAACAGCTAGCAATCCAAAGGGATTTGAGTACTCAGCTGCATTTTTTTTTTCTTTACAAGCCTTCTAGAAGCAACTTCCACCGATGTGGGCATACAGTAAATCAAGATTCCCTTCAAGACCCATCAGAGCCACAGATCCATGTTCATTACAGGGGCAGACTGGGCTTGTGCTGAGCGGGCAGGGCTTGAGCTGTGTGTGGGGAAGGGCAAGCACGTGGCCAGCCCCATGCCTGCTCCTGCTGCCCACATCTATGGCCCGATCCATCGGATGAGTTCTCCCAGCAACTCCAGAGGGACTCGAGAGGTGGCTCTGGGGACACACCTCTTGGTCTGCACGTCTCTGCATGGGCTCCAGGTGCTTGCTTCTTGAAACTGCTGAGTGCACACGCTCCGGGTTGAAACCAGAGAGGGCTGTGTGAGCTCAGCACCTCTGAAAGCCAGAAGCAAGGCAGTTCTGAACCTTAGAAATCTTTTTGGATGCATGGCAAGCCACAGCAGCTGTTGGAAATTTTTGCTGAGAAAAAATGTTAAGGGTTGCTGCTTATGCTCGAGCTCTAGGAAAGACAAAACAAGCTATGCAGGGCAGGTGTGAGCCGTTTGGTTCTGCAGAGGTATATAAAAATGGGCCAGGACTAATCCCCAGTGCATGCCTTTGTATCAGTGATTCACAGTCTCTTAAAAATTGGGGACAGAAAGGACAATTTGATCATCTACTGCAGCTTTTCTGAAATGGCTGAGTTCTTGTATAAAGTGAAAGTAAATGATTCACATTTGGAATAGCGGATTTTTTATACCTCCTTTGCCCAAAGGTAAATGGTAACTGAAGGCAAGGTAAACACACTTACACGCACACTCGCACACACACATCTCTCCAACCATTTTGGGTATGATTCCTAGAGTGCTTCATTGTCTGTTCAGTGAATTTTGTCTGATTTAGCCCTAAATTTTGTATCTGAAAGATGAAGAATACCACCCCTGAAAACAAGTTTCTAGATTACTATTGAATCCAAACTTTTATAGCAGTTTTGCCTGGCTATTCTTAAAAAAAGCTGTTGTCCATGAAATCATCTGCCCAGTTGAAAGAAAGCACTACTTGCTAAGGAAGAACTATTACTTCCCTTTCTCCCTGAGAGTTTAGCATGTCAAAGTTTCATTTCTGTTTGCAAGCTGTATACCCAGAGGAAAATGTATTTTTTGGCCACACAGTATAGTTTAAATGTGTTAAAAGTAAGTAGGTGCAAGTGCTGCCAGAAAGCTCTCCGCTTGTTCCTCCCTCAGTGTACCAGTACATCTGCTGCTCCCTGAGCCTTGGCCTTCACAGCCGTGTTGCACCTCACTCGAAGCGATTCGGTTAAACGTACAGTCTGCCCGTCAAAATCTCACACCAACCGTAGCTAAATGAAAACAGGGGCGAGCCAGCAGGGCTGTGTGCTCATCTGCACAGCGTTGTCCCTGTATGCTCCTCACAGGAGCCCACGGAGAGCAGCCTCTGGCTGTCCCCTCTGCCAGGGCGAAGCTGCTGGCTTGCTCCCCTACAGCTGCCACATCCGTTGTGAGAGAGAGCAGGCACTTCATTTGCCGTAAGTGCATAAAAATAAGAAGTGGAACGAGCATGGGAACTCCTCTGTTTGCTTCTCATGCTCACCAACAGGGCACCTGAGGGCACCTCTTCCTATATATTTACCCCAAAGACTCACCCAACCCTTTAGGCTCCTGATGCAGTGTCAAAACAACGATGGCCACACCGCAGGCCGCATGGAGGGCGCTGCTGGGCCTGGAGGGCTCTGCCAGCTCAGGGTTTCCAAGGGGTGGTGGGCAGGCTGCCCTTCACCCCACACACCACCCGAGACATTGGTATGGTCCCCTGGATGCCGTGTATCTGAAATTACGTGGAGGTGAATACCAGAAACATGTATTTTACCTCGTAGACTCTTGGCAAGCAGGTCTCCTGGGTCCAGGTCCCTCCAGCGCACTCTGGAGACCTCAGGCACCGCTCTCCGCACCAGCCGCACCGCATGAAGGCAGGTGCCAGCAGGCACTGGCTGCACGACTGGAAATGGTGGCAGCCCGGCCCGTTCAGCGGCACCTTGGTTATCTGTCAGTGGAAAGAGATGGTGCACAGAGCCTTTGAATGCGCACACTCGCCGCTGAGGAGAGTCTCAATTTATGCAGCGCGCTGTGGCACTACTCAGATTTCAGCTGTGCAAGTTGTGGTTCGGCTTCTCTTTAGCTCGGTAATTATAGGATCTTATAAGTAATTTAAGTGACATGATTTTAAATTCACTTGGGAGAAACCCTAAAGGCATCTTAATGTTATATACAGTTACTACCAGCATCTGGTGTTTACAGCAAGATAGCATTTTTTTGCTGATGGAAAAAGAAAACAGCAGCATGCTCCTCCCAGTTCTGTAGCAATTCTTGGAAAAAACAGTGTGTCTCAGTATGTCTTAGTTCATATGTTTATAAAAATAGGCATGATGGCTATTTCAACTTTTGTGAGGCTACATTAATTTCTGTGACACACTGGGCACACGACTGACCAAGTACTTGGTGTTTAACACATGCCATCAAAAAACCTAACCTATATAAAAACATGATTTAAAATTTATGATAATTTTCAAAATATCAAAATAGGTATGATAATAGTCACTCTAAATATCAGAAGTTATCTTTGATCAAAGTATTAATACTAGCATTTAATTACATCACTATATAATTTATACTTCAGTACCTTTCTTAAACATTTTTGGGACATTTTCTTTGAAGGTTACTCTTGCAAATAGCTCATAGTTTCTAGTAAATGATTAATAACCATCTTTAGTAATGGCTGATTAATTTCTTTAAATTCTTATAGAACTCAAGAGGTCAAATTATTGCTTATGGTTAAGGTTTAGGATTATCTGTAATATTATCTGCTAACGCAATGATGTTCTAAATCCACCTGATAATGCACATCCTAGTTATGACAATATCATATTTATGATAACTTTTCATCTTTTATTAACCCTTTGTAAACTGCCTGATAAAATAATCTTCAAACCTTACCAAGAACAACATCTCCAATTTTAAACACACCCACATAACACTTGCACACACAACCCTCTTAAAAAAGTTATAAAGTTATGACACAAACCAACAAAAGCCAGGAAATTCTGAACACCATTCTTTTCTTAAGCCATTGTGTGTTTTTCTTTGCAAGCACTTGAATTAAGGACAGACTTTCAGCTTTAAATTTGCATTTCCTGGCTTTTGTTGGTTTATATCACAGTTCTTACATTATTTAAACATTTCTCAATCTTAGTCTGTTGGTTTGTTTAGTAGGGAAAAAAGTCTCGGAGGAAACTTGCCCCTCCAGCATTCCCAAGGGAATGGAAGGGCTGGGAGGATGCAGAACATAAAGCAGCAGTGTGAATAGTTGCCCTTAACGAAAGTTGCTGCTTTGTATGCAGGTTTGCACAGAGTGAGGAATGATTAGATTATGTACTGCTCACCTTTTTTCCAGTCACTACCAGGGTATAGCCATCTGCTGCTACTGAGTTCTCAACAACAACCTGGGGAGAGACGGGCTGGGAGTCCAGCTGAAAGCTGACATGAGGAGCTGTGGGCTCTGAACGGGAAACCACTATCTAAGAAAGACAGAAATTCAGAAAATCAGCAGGCAGTGTGTGACACAAATGCTGCTCAACAGCCTCACATCCCTGCCACTTTTCTGCTTGCATTAATTACTTTGCATTACATTGCATAATGTTTTGCATAATGTTCCATCATGATCTGATTAAACCTCTATAAAATCCACTTTATTTAACAGAGCAAAATCATGGCTCTTGGAGGATCCTCAAAATGCATCATGTTTACTAAAATACCAAGGAGTCACTGCTTGCTTTGTGGTCTTCAATTTCAAGTATTTATAAATCAACAATAAAAAGTGAAGATGGGTCACTTAGCCTTGTAGATTTAAGAGTACATGTGAGAAAAAAGAATTTTATCTACAATGTCTATTTAGAGGAAACTCCAGGACTTTGAAGGTCAAACATGTTTCCATTTATTTTCACCTTGGTCCTACAGCTTGAACAGTGCACTGTAGCCTGTGTTGTTACTATCTGGTCATGGTGCATGTCGGGCTGCTGGAGTGCAAAGCTATGGCAGGTGCAGATTGTCGCAGTGAGCAGGGCTATGAAGACACAAGCAGTCAGAGCATGATTCCCAGAGCTGCTGAGATGGCTGTTACTGCAGACAAGCGCTTGGCAAAATCATAGTATCACAGAATCACAGAATGGCTTGGGTTGGAAGGGACCTTAAAGATCATCCAGTTCCAACCCACCTGCCACGGGCAGGGATGCCACCCACTAGATCAGGCTGGACACTTTGAGGTCTAACTCCCGCTTATTTCTGTGGGAGCTGGGTGTCCAGGACAGTCTTGGCACCTCTTAAGCAACAGGGAGAGTAGGAAGCTCTCTGGAAGATGTTCCAAAACAGGAGCCTAATTTAGTTGTCCTGAAGCCCCTTTGCAAGAGCACTTTCTCTCTTGATTTCAGAAGATCTTAGGAAGATTAGTCACACCAGTATGAAATTCCCCCACTAGTCATCTCTCTTCATCTTAAGTTACCTAAATACTTCTGAGAATTTGGGCCTATTCCTGCAAGCGCATGCTTAACTTTACTACTGTAACTTTGTTGACTTTAATGGGATGAGTCATGGCTGTTAAGCACAGGCATAAAGCATCTGCAGATTGGGGTGGATATTTGATAGCAAGATTTTATAGGCTTGGGCCTGCAATCCAGAAGGATGTGCACCCAGTGCGATAGCATCAGGCAACAAAGGCAGAGGATTGTTTACATAAGGGAAGATCATGTTCATGTTTCAAAAGCTGCATCACGTGTAGTTTACTTAAGGAATTTAGATAATCAGCATTTGTTGAGAAGTTGAGATTCAATGGAGTTCATTATTTAAAAAGATCGAAGCCATTTTGGAAATAACTTGTATGTCAAAAGTTTAATTTTTTCCTATAATGAAGCTTTTCTCCTGACTCCTAAGGCAGCATCAGAACAGCCAGGACATTGACTTACATGATTTCACTGGCATTTCGCACTGCCAAGGTCTTTCAGCAAGAGGGCTGACTCCAAGACTCGACTTAGAGATGCTGTAATTACAGCTGATGTTTTGTTGTAATTCAAGACTTAAATAAAATATATGAGCAGTTAATTCATGGTGATAACTGCTTCACATCTCAAAGATATTTACAGTTTGGGGTTACAAGAGGCTTTTTTTCCCCTTAAAATGAAACTGGCTTTGTTAAAGTATTTGCTATAGGTTTGTTTCACAGTACAGAAAGTACAGCTTTTAGAAATCGATAAGGTCTGATCATTTTCAGTGACACAGAAGTATGGTGTCTGACTCAGTGTATTAGGGCATGAGCTCTGTTTTTATATTCAGGACAATGAAAAATAGAATGGACTGCAAAGCTGCATGGAAAAGCTTGATTAATGTTGGCATTATGGGGAGAGGTAGCACCACAGCTGCAAATACCTTTTTAGTTGATCATTAGCCATGTCTCATCTCGGATACCCACTGCTATAAAATGCTAAGAATTCTTTTCTATCATTAATCCAGGCTTCCTCTTATTGCCAAGCATTCTTTCTGATTGAGCCACAGTGTTAACCCCTTAAACACATCTGTGTTGCAATCTCAGATGATATATGAAAATTTGGACCCCATCTCTCTACAATCTTGGAAAATTACTTGGTAGTTTAAAAACCAAGTGACCTTTATTGTACTGAGGCTGATAGTCAAATCACCTGCTCAAAGCCAAGGTGGATAGACTTTGACCTCATGACATAAAGGGAGCTCAAATTACACTTCCTAACTCATTTGGAACTATGGAATAAAAGTGTGCAGTTTTCCTAGAACTAATCCACCAGCCTACAGAGTTGCAGTAACAGACTCAAGATGCAAAAAATGCTCTTTCTGGTCCCTGTAACTGTGCAATTTCTGCACACATCAGCCTAGTCCTTGAAATTCTATCTTACCCTTATCCAACATAATCCTGAAGAGAAAGGCAATTTTAAGACAGTTGCTATAGCATGAAGAAGAGGCTACTTAGGACTCCAGTGTTGTTCTTAGATACCTCTGATTTTTACTGCTTGGGACTGGGCTGGTATGCGTACCTTTTGGCATTGCTGTATTGTGCCCACACTACCATACACGTGCTACTTCTGCAATGGAAATGTTTCAGTGCTACGAAAGGATTTATCTATGCAAAGACTATAAACATGATTATCCAAGTACTGGTGTTTTTTGTTTTTTTTTAATATTTTAATGAGATATCAAGTATTTCTCCAGGACACACAAGAAATGAAAGTATATCTATGTGCCTGCACTCAAGCAGTTAGGAGAGAGGGAAGGGCTTGTGCAGACAAATAATTGACTGAAAGAGGACAAACATATGCTAGCTGTAAATGGTCAGCTCTTGCAATAATGAGAAGTCGCCAGAAGCGTTCGGCAAGGGTCTGTGCTGGGATCCGTACTGTTTAATATATCCATAAATGAGTTTGAAAAGTGGGTGAGCAGTCCAGTGACAAAGTTTGCTGAAGATCTGAAAGTATTCAAGGTGATAAGGATGAGGACAGACTATGAAGGATGGCAAGAGGACTTTGCAAGACAGTGTGTCAAGGCAATAAAATGGCAGGTGAAACACAACAAAGAAGATAAATGTAAAGTGATACATGACAGATAGTTCCAGGAAAATATCATCTCACTGTTCAGCAGCAGTGCAAAAACAAAAGTTAGGAATTATAGAAAAGGATTAGACAACAAATCAGAAAAGATCCTTATGTCATATGAATTCACAGCTTGTCCAGTCCTTGAATTCTCTGGTGAAGTTCTGGTTGCCTCATGACAAAAATAATATGTTAAAATGGGAAGAAGGTTCAGGGAAGGGTAACAAAGGTGATCAAAAGGCTGAAACAAGCAATGACTGGGTTAGAGTGGAAGCGCTGACTTTGTGGGTGGGATGTGGAAAAGACATACAGGACTATAAGTGACATGGAGAGAGTGGCTAGCGGTTGACCATTTACTCTCTTCCAATAAAAGTACTAAATACCATTGAAAAGCAAAAGTAATAGGCATGTTCAAAATAAACAAAAGAGCAAGACTTCCTGTCACTATGTGATGAACCTGTGTGACTCCTTGCCAGAGGATGTAAATGCAATGTACGTGGAAAGAACTGAAAAAACAAAACACAGTTGCTCAGGAAATCCCAAGAACCGAAGAACTAGAAATAGTTGGATGCTTGAAGCAGAAGGTATTGCCTATGTTGCCCTGCTCCCTAGACATCCACTTGTCACCATGGCTGGAGAGAGAACACTGAGCTAGATGGACCTTTGGTTTGATGAACCCGTGCAGCTGTTCTCATGCTCTTTCAAATAACCCTCCACAGTGTCTCACTGTGGCTCAAATGGCCAACAATTAATTAATTAATATATTATTTAATATATCTTTTATACTGGAAGCCAGTGATCATTTACGTTGATGAACAACAAAGTAATTCATTTATATACAATTTCTTTACCATCAGTTAGTATTAATGGTAAGTGAGAAGCCTCAAATCTAGGTTAATTTAAGGATAATATGGCAAATTTAGACTGTAATAACTTGAGTTGAAAAAGAGCATACAACAGCTTCTTTTAAAAATCATTCTGATGCTCAGTTCTGCTAGTCAGCAGGATTGAATTACATATGTTACTGAGTGTATGGTGAAATATCTTCTGCAAAAATGAGAGGCCGTCTTAAAGCAATCCCATCTAAGTATCACATTGTTATTTTTTTCCCTAGATGTCTGGCAGGTGGAGGCCATTACCCAGCAGAGATAGGCTCAGGGTTAACTTTATTGTGTAACGCCTTAAATGCCTTGGGATATGCAGCAAAATCTTGCGGAGGGCACATATGTAGCTCTCTAGATGCTGTATATCACTCTAATCCATGGAGAGTATAATGCTCTGAAGGGTGTAAGCTTCTCTGCTTGAACTGAATATTAAAACATGTGTGCTCTCAAAACAGTTATTTGGCAGCAGGTGTTAATTTTAATTTGACTCTTCTGATTTTGCGTTATGCACCATTTCATAGTTTTGGGGGGAGCAGGATACTCTCTTTACCACAGAAGGGGCTGCTATTACAAAACTGTTAAAAGTTGAGTATAGGTATGAAAACGTCACTTATATAGTTTTTGCCACAGATTTCTGCTAATTGAAAAAAATATGAAGTGGGAAGGGTTGCAACAATTCACATTCCTACAAACGCATGTGTGCATGCTTTGCATTTAAACACATCATACTGACAGTATTTAGAAGCCAGGTGAATTTCTGGTCCACAGTGGCAGGACAGGAGTGGGCACTGAGTAGGACAGCTTTTGCAATGACTGCTTCTATCCTGCCATGCTTTCCTCCCAACACTGCCAGGTTTAAGGTCTGTGCTCCTGTACTTTGTGACCTCCTCACACTTGCTTCCAACATGGCTTGCCACTTGCTATAGTGGGTTTTGTTACAATTATTTTTATCCAATGGGAAAGGAATTAGGTCAAAAGAAGCTTGATCAGTCCATAGGTGGAAATAGCTTCCGCTGTGCTGTGATACAAACTGGAGTTGAATGACTATGCTGAAGGATGCAAAGCTCTGTACTTCCTTGCTGCATGTCAACTCATTTTGCTAATAGGCACCAGGGCTTTGAGCCTTGATTTCCGAAGCAGCGAGGCCTTTCCATTTTGCTGTTTGCAAGAGGAGAGCAATGCTGAACGCCTGGCTCTCTTCTTGTTGAATTCTGGGACATGATTTTCGAAGCTCTCTTTGAGTGCAGTTACAAATAAAAAGCAGATGTGATTATTTTTGTCTATACTCATTTCTGTAACATGCATTGTGTTGCCTGGCATGTAATCTATGAAAGCAGCTATGACACATGCTAATTTTTCTCTTTTCAGGGAAATGAGATGTGAGTGTTATAGTTTGGTGTTGTTGTTGATTGTTTTTAATCATAAGTATTCCCGGGAAATGACTGTGACTGTCAAATATTCTGTACTTGGATAGGAAAGCCAACAGATTTCTGCTCTGCACGTGAAAATCTCCCAAACAATTGATCTGTGAGAGCTGAGTCCCTGTTCTTCATCATACAGAACAGGGTGCACCAAACGAAAAGATAAGGCAGCAGGTGAAGGAATCTCTTCATCATTCGAAGCATGATGAAATTCTGGACATCATTGTCACGGCATACTGTGGAGAGCAAAACAACACATAATGGAAAAGGATTCCTTTATGGACTATTAAAGGACTATTAAGGACTACTAAACTCCAGACACAGGTTCAATTTCCAGCTCAGGAAATCTCTGGGCCACTGAGTACTAGACACAGGAAGGTACTGGGAGAAGCACCAGTGTGTGCTTTTACTTGCCCCTATCCACCCTGAAACCTTCATTCTAACCCCATACTTCCTTTCTTAGCTGAAATATCTGGTTAAAAGTGCTGGGGTGTAATGTGTCCCTAGAACAAAACTTGCTATTCGTTTTTGTTCTGTGCCAGGGAGTGCAGCGAGGCCCTGAAGAGGGTGAGCGGCTTGTTGTGCGAGATGCACTCTGTGCCAACGAGGACTATATATGCTATCAT